>NW_026602928.1:0-600000 GCF_947242115.1 Biomphalaria glabrata
AGTTGACTGTTGGGGCTTTTTCTTCTTTCTTTAAGATATTACTGAAGGCCTGGTCCAGTTGTTTTCTTGGCTTTGACTTGTTAATTCTGGCAAAATATTTGTTGAAGGTTTCAGCCTTTTTAAGGTTTTCTGTTATTATGTCGTCAGTGCCTTTTATAGGTTGGGGGTTTGTTATTTGTTTCTTTCCTGCTAGCCGGTGCAGAAGGGTCCAGGCCTTTTGACCATCTTTGTTTAGATCTAGTTGTTCGCATGTTGTGGTCCACTTTTTCTTTTTTTCTGTTTTAAATTTTGTATCTTATAAGTCCTGTCAATTTGTTGTACGTTGTCTTGTTCTCTCTAGTAGGTTTTTTTTCTATAATCTTTCTGGCCATGTTTCTTTCTTTTACTAATTTATCTAATTCAGGTGTTCAAAAAGGTTTGTATTTCTTAACTTGGCCTCGAGGGGTGTGTTTTTTTGCTGCTTGTAAGATGTTGGAGACTATAGTTGTGTAGGTTGATTTGACGTCTGTTTCAATTATGCTTGATAGTCTTGTGTCTGTTTCTTGTGAAAAAGCTGCCCAGTTAGCTTTTTTATAGTTCCATCTAGTTGTTTTGTTGGATTGGTATCTACCTGGCGTTCCAATATTGAGGAGTATAGGCCTGTGGTCACTACCTATGTCTTCAAGTACTGTTATTAAGAGTCGGTAATCTCTGTAGAGATAAAAGTTAGGTCAGGTCTGCTAGTTGTGTTGTGTGCTCTGTAGAGGAAAGTTGGAGGTGAGGTTTTGTTTTGCAGAAGTTGTAGGTTTGAGGCATTTGTTACATCCTATATTTCTTTGCCACGCTTGTTGTGTGTGGGTAGCCTAGGGAAGGTGTGTGTGCATTGACGTCGCCAGCTATTATTGTCCTTGTGTAGTGTGGTAGTTGTATGTCTATTTCTGCTGTTGATGATGGTGAGCAATAGTAGTTTTTGATGGTGTACTTTGTTCCTCCTCTCCAAAGAAGTTTTTCCTGCGTGTCGATGTCTGTATTGTTCTGTATTTGTTTTACTGTGGCTTGTGTGTCGTTTCTTATGAGGGTCGTAATTCCCTGGCATTTGGTGCAAAGGCATATGTACTGTGTGTAGCTTGTGATGTTTGTAGTGTTTCTTGCATTAGCGCTATGTGTATATCATGCTTCTTGAGTATGTGTTGGAGTTCTGTTGTCTTGTTTTGTAGGCCTAAGATGTTTAGTTGCAAAAAGTTTAGGTGTTTGCTGCTAGTCTGTTTTTTATTATCAGTAGCTGACTTATCACAGGCAGTCCTGGAAGAAACTGCCATGCGCAGACCTTTTACGAGGCGACGTCTGAGCTCGTATGGATTTTTTCGTTAAGTTCCTTGGCATTTAGTGTAGGCTGGGTGTTTCCTCAGGCTTTTAGACCATTCTCGGCCATCCATAGAGCTCTCCAAATGGAACTTTTCTGCAGTAGAAAGCTTAAAGTGGACTGTGCCCTGGGTATGCCCTGTGGAATCGTCACATCCTGGATCCAGGCCCCTTCACCATATCACATTCACCAGATCCAGAAAAAAAAACACTTCATGATGGATTTATATCTAGTATTAGAATGTAGTGAGACAAGGACCTCCGTCTGGTGTAGTGCAATCCAGACCTCCGTCAAAAAGCACCTAGAGGGGGGGAAGGTCCACTATTATTCACTTAGTGAAATGCAACTGGAAAGGCAGTGGGGTTATTTATTTCTCTTGGTCATTTCCAAGCCCCGATACCCACACGGGGGAATATTGCCACAGAGTGGAGGTTTGTAGTCAGAGTTTTCCTTCTCCTATATGGGTTGCGTTATTTAGGCTGACATGCCCCATCAACACGAAGCTAAACTGGTTTTGAGGCGCCAGTGTTCCGCCTTTCATCCCTTCTCCTGTCAGTTTGTATAAGAACACATAAAAAAGGAAAGTTCCCCTTTCAGACCTTGAGGTCTATAGGACAGATGATATAAAGATCATCTGTTTCTGTGGCCTATTGTAAGTGAGGGTGTCATGTGGCCAGCACAATGACCAACCAGCTTTACTTTTCCCCAATTAAAATTACATGTAGCCAATAATCATTTAACTCTTTGATTAATTATGTTTTGTTAAGGACAATGAATAATAGTGCTATGTTTCAACTTGATCTGAGTATGGGAAGTGGGAGAATAACATGTACACAATTTTTATCAAAAAGTCAGTCAGACTTGATAAAAGCATTATAAAAAGTATATTGATATAGACTAATTTAGGTAACCAAGTGAGCTAAAAGATAACAAAAATTGTGATGTTTGTGACTCATGGAGTTTTTATTTGTATTTTAAGGATCGTCATACCATTTTAAGATCCTGGGATGTGAAAGACTTTACACCAGACTGTCGTCAGTATCTTTACCTCTTATTGCCGGCAATAAAATACATATGAAACTTGGTAAATATTTATTTCACACAGTTCAGGTGAAACTCTTAGGCCTTTACTCAAATAGAGTTAGAATATCATTAATGTTATTAATATATTTACATTTTGACATCAAAGTTTGTACTATACAGATCATATTGTGCGTGAAGATGGGTTAGGGTTAGGTTAGATGAGTTCAGCTTTGCCTTGTTAGCCAACAACTGTCTGTATCCTGGACTGTCCATACTTGTATTATTGCTGGTACATTTTCAGCAGTAAGTTGACTTTAAAACATTCCTAAGTTATGACTGTTTTAATTTTCAACTTCCTTTTAAAATAACTCTAGAACAAAATGGTGACAAAATGAGCCTTATAAACTCAAGAACCCTACATATAACAAATAATTTAAAAGTTTTTAAAAACAATTTTTCAAATTGAAAAAAAAAAAAGCTAAACATGTTCTCAGTGTGTTTTACAGTTCATTGCATTGCACTATTAGTTCGTTCTATATTTTTCTTTGTTTCTGGCATTCATCATAACTGTATTTAGTTAAACTACCAACTATGTCATTTCTTTGGGCAGCTGCTGGAAAGGGTGGGTGCCTAATGTAAAGCTTGGCATTTCTTAAGATCAATAGAGAGGCAATAATGTTTGGGCAGCCCATGTTTTAAAAAAAATCTAAAGCTAAGGAACTAAGCAGAAAGATGGTCAACAGATCTTTGTGGTGCCCCAATGGTCTAACATGCTAAAGGATAGGTAAATGTGATGAAGGAATGCAGCTTGGAAAAGAAATATTGTCTCTCTCAGCAGATGAAGATTAACAAACATTTCATTCTGAAATTGATTTAACATTTGTAATGTGTCTCTCTAACACCAGAATATAAAACTCTAAAAGACTTGGAATAATCTAATTAGTTTCTTATTTCCAATGCCACACCAGGTGAGCCATGGCAGCAGTCATATAGAAGGCATGCTGGGAATGAAATTCATCACATACAGCTGCAAAAAAGTGTTTTCATTGGTAATTATGTGGGCTACACAAGCCTCAGCTGATGCTCACCAAAGGTCAGTGTATGCAAGTATAGTTTTGTTCATTGATACAATAGATAAGCAGTTTTTATGATTGCTTTATTATATTAAGCAGATCCCTTTAAAAAGAGTTACTTCAAAATGTATTGGCCCATCAGTCATGTGAATAAAAATGTTTTCATAGCCAATTGACATAATTATAAAAAAAAAAAAAAAGTTCCCCTTTCAGACCATGGGGCAGATGATGTAAAGTTCATCTGTTTCTCTGGCCCATGGTTAAATAGGGTGTCATGAGGCCAGCACAACAACCAACCGCTAAACTCAAAGATCCCAAAATTAGAAATTCGAGTCTTTGACAGGATTTGAACCCGGGACCCCTGGTTCAGATAGCTAAGTGCTTTACCACTCAGCTACTGTGCCTCCAATTAACAAAAGAGCGTAGTAGCAGAATCTTGTCTTGTTTTTCTAAGTACTATTCATGGGGCGTTGTTCTGAATATGTTGCATCTTGGCTATTTTGTCATCAAGTATACCTGCTAGGATGGCGCTGCAGTAGTCAAGGCGAGAGAGTATGAATGCCACAGCAGTGTTGTTCTGAATATTGTTGTGGGCTAATCTAATCTGACTTCATGTTGTGCAATTATTACTTTAACATTAGCCACAGAACATTACAAAATAGATAGACTTGATAACAACATTCAGTTCTATAAAATGATGCTTTATTAACCACTGGGAAATCCGTCCAGTCTTTCTAAAACGTCGCTATAACTAACTACTATTCAATTACTATTCAAAACAGCCTACTTCTAACATAATGCCATGTTGATCTCTTGTTCGCCTAAGTCTACTACGTCATTAGTCTGTCTTACTACGTCATTACTTTTACCGTCGCTAAAACTATACACAATATATTTAACTAACAAAACTAACCTACTCTCTAAACTAGTACATTACATTTCCTTCCCCCTTTCTAAAAAAAAATTGTTTAACAATTTTTTACAAAAAGTACAGTAAAATGTCTTTACAATAGCAAGGAGAATTTTGTTTGAAAAAACAAATACAGTAACTGGACAACACAACAAATAGATTCTCTTGACATCTCAGGTAGGTTCACTGGTATCTCACAAAGTTCATTCACAGACATCTCACTGCGGTAAACTTACAATTCACCAAAGTAAGTCCTTTGACATCCAACAAGGTAAGCTCAGTAACACACTTACTGAACAAATAGTAATGTCACTGTAAAACACAACTTTAAAAAGTCCATATAGTCTCTGACACAATACTGCTGAGTGAGGTATCTGACGTGATACACAGTTCAATACTAAGACTTCTGTTGAATGTGGTACGTGATGTGACACATAGTTCAAAGTGTGACCTTTCTGCACATAGTGTAACAGTCCATGAGTACGAAACATTACGTTGTAGTTACCACAAGTTACGCTGTACAAGGTTCAAGCTACGTTGTACAAGATAAGGTTCATCACATCACAATAATGTTGTTTACGATGCCAAGTAACATCTCACTGTCCATCTTCAAGAGCATCAAGAAGCATCACAACTTCATGACATTTTCCTATTATGGATACAAACAGTAAAAATCCATTAACAACTTATTACAACGTTTAAACAGTGATACTTGAGGCATCCCTAAATTTCCAACCCATCAATAGATTCAAGCTTATTTCTTCCTTCGCTTACCATTTCCTCAGGAATCTAAAATTTACAAATGATCGATGTGATGATACACACAAAGAAAATATAATACTTCTGCCCATACTTACTTTCCAATAAGCTTTCAGTATATATTATCTCTATTTAAAACTATAACTCTTCAAATTATTTCCCTTTCTCATCAACACAGTCTTATAAGTGCCATACTATAGCATACAAATAAATATCATAACATATACAACTTATTTACAATCTAAAAGAACTCAACATGTTCATGTACTATACAATTAAACCAATGCTGGTATATATATCTATATATACTTATAAGTAAACCATCAAGAATTTACTTTCTCCAACTATATTCTGCTTCTCCATTTCTTCTTTGGTAAGGTCTATATGACCTACAATTGTCCCTTGTACCCTGGTACTCATCAAAGTTACATCTTCTCTGAGGGTTCCCTCTATGATACTGTGCTATCATAGACATTGCTATCAAAATTTCTGTCATACTCATAATGGTCAGATCTTCTATCTGAATAGTCACAACTTCTGCATTGCCTGGCAATATGTCCCTTTCTTTGACATTTAAAACAAAAAATGTTTCTTCTCACTTTACCATAAGAATTTCTTTGTCTCATTTTGTATTCATGTCTTCTATTCCAGCTATCTATCTCTCTTTGAGTCAGTTCCTTTAGTCCATGTATATTGCCTAAAAGCAAATCATGAGACAATCCTGGTATTGCTAAACCTTTACAATAACCAGTATAAAATGGTGTTTCTAAGAAAACTCTACAGGCTTGATAGCGCTTGATACTGCCATCTATCAACCTTACTTTTTTTTCATAGCCTAATAAACAATCTGGTTTAACTAAGTTACTCCTAATTCCAACTGTACTGCATCCCGAATCTTTGACAAACCTCATAGGTTTCCCATTAATAAAACCAGAGTGTACTCTCACTCTGTTGGCTTCATCTTCTGCAAAATTTATTTCTTCTACACCCCATACAATAGTTCATCTCTTCTACTTCTTCATTATCACTACTTTCTCTACTGTCCCTATCATTGGTGAAATACACTCTACTTTTGTTATTTCTGTTTCTGTTCTCTTTAAACTCAACTTTCCTACTCTGTTTCCTGTAACTGTCCATATTTTCTGATCTATTGTAATTCACTTTTTTACAGTGTGCTGCAATATGTCCTCTACCTTGACAATTAAAACAGATGATCTCTCTATAGTTTGTATTATCTCTATTTCTATCATTTCTGCTTTCATGTCTATCTTTACTCTTAGTTTCTTTACTATATCCTACAAAATCAATGTGTTTCTTGTCTTTATTTGAAAATGAATTATTAGGATAAGCACTGCTGTAAGTTCTCATAATAATAACTATGTCCTCTAAATTTTTTGGTTTTCTCTCTTTTATAAATGACTGTAACTGAGATTCACATTTGTTTGTAAAGTTATCTATCAAAATAAAGTTTTTAAGTCCCTCATAGCTTTGATCTATTTGTTCAAATGACATCCATTTACTGAAATAATCTTTTTCAAGATTTACTGTTGTTTAAGGATCTATCTGACTACTAGGAAAATTTTCAAAATATTTTTTCCTAAATGTACTGGCATTATGACCATAGGCATTAAGAAGCTCTTTCTTTAATATATCATAACTATTCTGAAGGGTATGATCATGGTTCTGACAAATAGTTAATGCTTGACCTTGAACAAAATCAAGTAAGATTTGAGACCATTCATTTTCTCTTATGTTACAACTGCTCATTTTGATCTCAAAACGCTTTAAATAATCTGAAATACTGTCTTTATCTTCCTGAAAGGGCTGCAGTTTCTTTCTCAGCCAATGATTAGTACTTTGATTATCCCTATTTTCATTCATGCTATTACCATTACTTGTACTATTACTATTGTTTATGTTTTCACTCTGAACAGTAGGCCTATCATTTGTGTTTTGTTTTTTCAATTCAGCATCTAACCTCAATTTCTCTAAATCATACTGTAATTTTCTATCTGCTTCTTCTTTTATTAATTGTGCTTCTCTATCTTTTTCTTTCTCCCTTATCTTGTCTATTCTATCTCTCTCTATTGTTACCATTTGCTGCACATAGCTAGTTAGGTCCTTCCCTTTAAGTTCTAATTGTCTAGCCTCAGCAATAATTTGCTGGCGAAAAGTCTCCATATCATCTCCTGGAGCTGTAGCCATTATGTTACTATTATAATCTTAGACAACAACACTATTTCTATATATGACAAGGGTACTTAGTTTAACACTGGTTTCTTACACAGACAATAGTATACTGCTAATTGTCCAGACTCACCTTAGATTACTGCTAGATAAGGCTAAATAAATGTAGCCTACTTTATCAATACGTAAGATTATCACACACAAAAAAATTAATTGAATAAAGAAATAAATATATACACCAAATAGGCCAACATCTATGAGAGATGAGACTTTCGTCTGATAGAAAGATTAGAGACAAAAGTGATACAATAGTTTTGAAACGGTACGAGACTTTTAAAAAAAAAAAGATTCACGTTTACATACAAGACAAGTTGACAACTATACATATACGTGGGCTCCTTGCTAGTAAATACCCAATTTTAAGAACACTCCCGGTTCACCCTGATTTAACCTGGTAGCAATAAACTAGCAAGTGGCCACTGAGGCCTACAGAATCTATTTTAAACAGACTAATAGAAGGAAAAATAAACTTATCTTTTATATTGAAATCCCTTTCGGCCAACAAGTATCACACAAGGGTCAGTGGTCAGTTCAGGCTCCTCCGTCCTGGCAATCTGGAAGGCTTCGGTTCGCAGCTCAAGTGTAGATCAACTCCTGGCAAAGTGTTGCAATCACCAAACACACAGGTGTAATGTTCACAGAAGGTGACGATATCGATTCAGTCAAACTTCCGGGTCCACAGTTCCTCAAGGCAGGCAGTAACGGCTCAGGTTCCTCTTCAACGAATAAGTTCCAAAGTGGTAAGAGTGCAGTCAATCTGGCAGTAATAGTTCAATGTCATGTACGACGAATCCCTTCTAAGGCGTCTGATTCAATGATGACGACGATAATAATAATTCACAACTACTTCGACGATAATGTCTCTGTTGCAGCGCAGTCCCTGATGAAAACAAGCTCACAGGTGTGGTGAGGTATACGACGAAAATGTAGTCTGCGACGACTCAAAACAATCTTGACGGCAACAAAGATGAAGTTCCAAATAACAGCTCAATGTTTCACTTCCACTATCTTCAGGTCAGGAACAACACTATGCAAAAGTCAATACTGAGACAAGCTAGTGGTACTGTCTCACTCAAGAGAGATACAAAAAATTGCTAAGTCCAACTCTCTCTCTAATGAACAAAATACGCAACCTCACAGGTTGAACAGACGAGTACACAGTGTGGTAGTAGGGTATACCATCACTCGTGTGTAGATCTAGTGGATCTAGACTAGTACTTTAGAAGAATGACGTCCTCTATACATCACTGTCTAACTGACAAAGTGATTCTAACGGTCAACTTCAATGACCTTGCAAAGTTAATAACGAGCGCTGCTCAAAATATTGTAGGCCGACTTCACGACGAATGACTTACTTGACAGCGAAGTAAAACTGTCGACTTCTCAATGTCTCACGAACTCTAGTTCAACTGCTACAAATTTCTGGCTCACTTCAGGCAATGTTCTGACGTTCTTCAATCCCTTCACTGGGTCGTCAAAATAATGGCATGGCGTTCGTTCTGGCCTTGGGGTCGCCAAAATAATGTTGTGGGCTAATCTAATCTGACTTCGACTATGTATCAATAATTACTTAACATTAGCCACAGAACCTTACAAAATAGATATACTTGATAACAACATTCAGTTCTATAAAATGAGACTTTATTAACCACTGGGAAAACCGTCCAGTCTTTCTAAAACGTTGCTATATCTAACTGCTATTCAACTACTATTCAAAACACAACCTACTTCTAGCCATGTTGGTCTCTTGTTCGCCTAAGTCTACTACGTCATTAGTCTGTCTTACTACGTCATTACTAAAACTATACACAATATATTTAACTAACAAAACTAACCTACTCTCTAAACTAGTACATTACAATATTATTTTTTCTTTATGTAAATTTGATGCTTTAAAAAAAAAAAAGCAACAACTAAGCAAATAAAAAAAAAACAACTTGTAAAATAGAATAAATGAGACTCATAGAGTTGATAAAGTAAGCTTACACTGTTACACTAGAAACAAACAGATAAGTTTAAAAGTCAGGCCACTGATTTTAGAGATTTAATGTTATTTAATTAAGAAAATTCAAAACATACATGAAAAAATTACAATGAGACTAATAAAGCTTAAACTGACCCCATGGTACCAAACACAGGATTTTTTTTTATAGTACTGGTAACTGAGGAAGGTTTATTACAGGCATGAGTTTGATCTTTTTGAAACTAATTCCTAAAAAAAAAATGTTTTCCTAGGCAACTTCAAAACTACTTTGTCAACTATCCAGAGATTCAGGGGAATGAAATCTTAGACTATTTATAATTAAGGTAAATTTGAGAAAAATAGTAATTTCTTGATTATGATTTTAAAACTGCTTTTTTCTATTACATATTTATTATAATGTAATAATGTTTTTTTTTTTCAGTTAAATTAAACTGATGCAAACAGTATTTACTTATTAACTTTGACTTACTGATTATCTATGATGAGTCTGGAATTATTCTGTGTGCAGGATCTAAATTGTGGTGACCCATTCTGATTATTGTAAAAATGTTTTACATGTTTCAGATGTTCCTTCAGAGTTGAAAACAACTACATTCTAGCTTGAACGTCCCACAAGAAGATGTGAGGTGGCAGCAGGCAGGGGTCTAACCTAGGATCATGGAGACCACTAAACGATAGTCCAGAGTGTATATGATTGATTGAGTAGACAAAGAAGGGATGGATTACTGGAGCTAAAAGAAGGCATAATTTAACAATAGACTACTTTGGGGTAAGTTTCCGTAGCTGCCCCTACACTTTCTATGGTCTTATGTATTGGTTTTCTCTAGACTGTTTTTGTTTTTTTGTTGGTCTCTATTACATACACAGTTTAGTTCATAATATAAAGATATTTATATTTAACTCTATATGAAAAAGTTTATGTTAATATGTAATACAAGTGCTATGCCCCTTTGCTTGGGTTTGAAATGCCCTCTGTGTCAAATGAGTTAGCCTTAGTCAAGATAGCAACATAAAAAAAAAACATTATTGAAAATGAACTCTACAAAACGAATATATTTGTTCTAGTTTCTACTAGCCTTAATTAACAGTTGACTGTCTAGATTTTACTTTTCTGTTGAATGAAATTTAGATGTTTATTTATTTATTATTTTTCTTTGGTTTATCATAACATAAAGCTTGCTCAGTGCTCAGTTTAAGCTCTTTGGGGAACATGTGGGGAGAAGCAGTATTTCTGAGAAGATTTCCATGCTGTTTCCAACCCTTACTTAACCCTTTCTGCAACATAGCTCAAGCCAAATCTAAATTGAAAATTTATGAAAATGTGTGGTGCTTACTGGAATTCTAAATCCAGCCCCCTTGAAAGGTAGCCAACTGGTGTATGCCCCTCAGCCCCACAGGGACTTTGTATAAATCTAACAACTAATTTTAATTTATCTTCATCAGATATGGAATGAGAGAGGCTATAGTGTTGATTATATAAATATGTAGGTCTCAGCTGGGGCTGCACAGCCACGGAAAATACTGCATTCCTAACTTATCTTGGGACTTATTATTAAGGTAATTGTCTACATTTTATACTATACTATCTTTATAAGACATACTGTATAATAATACTTGTATATTTTTGGAAAAAGTGAAGATCTTTGTTTTTACCAGATCATATTGGATGTATCTGATAGTTGTCCAAGAGTTAAAGATTAGTTTCTTGTCATCAAAAGGCATCACTTATTCTATAGGGAATCATTGTAGAAATGATATAAAAAGTATTCTGACTTTTAAAGTATATTGACATTTTTTCTCAAGTGATCATAAGGACAATCTTCTATAGCTTTTAAACATATCAAAATATTTTTTGAATATATAATAAACCAGATGGTTCATAAATAAATTGATTATTGAAATTCAACAGATTGTATATTTAGGGTCATATTTTCCAAATCATTTTTGTTTTTGAAATTATTAGTTCTGTTAGAAGGCCTGCATACAACATTTACCAGATATCTTTGTTATCTCTCTATTTGCAGACTTTGAGAAATGCATTAGATTTAAACTTACTTTAGACTTAGGTCCTCCCGCGCCGTTCGGCGCATTGGGCGGCAAGCTGTCTCCATAAAGATCTGGCAATGTCTGAAGCCTCCTCCCACCTGGTGTGTCGAGTTTGCCGTTTCTGTAGCAATAGTGGTTTCACAGGGTGGGGGTCGCTAGCCCCACGCCAAACCCTCCTCCTTTATCACCCAGGCTTGGGATTTAAATGGCTTTTAAAAATATTTTAATTATAGCACATGATGGAGGATGGGATATTGCTCATGACATCTTCAAAGATAAAAAAAAATGAGCTAAATCTGTTTATGCTATTGGGTATGTTGGTTACGTTTTTTACTCCCCAAAACTAGTGATGATGAGATAGAAACAGATAAAAAGACAACACCACATAATTATTTTCAATTTTCCCTAATGCCATTAGAGAGGGGAAATGGGATGCCTCAATCGGCCAGGAAAACCAATGACTTAGTAGAGGTGAAGTAACTTATTAACATGCCTGACTAGATTGATCATGAAATGCATAGGACATAATTATATTCTCTTTTGAAGTAATGCCTGTAATCTAGAAGATATAAAGATTGTGTTGTCCTGTTCTTTTTGGTCTTCCTCTGTGCCTTGTGCCTGTGGGTTCCCATCTAAAGCCTGAATAGCTCTTTTGTTGGCATTTTTATTTTAGGTGTAACTTGTGTATTGTTCATTATTTATTAAGTTTTGAAAGTGGTTTTCTGAGTTTGGAAAGATCTAATCAACTTTCTAACAAACAGCTCTGCTAGCTTGTAGACATCTAGGTGAACATATAAGGATATCTAACATGTAATAAATTCTATGAAACTTTTAAAAGAATAAGTATATTATTATGAGGTTGTTTTTACAATAAAGGCATATATTAATATATTTAAATAGTTTTGGAAAGTGTTATGCAAAAGTGATTCTGTTCACAGCTGCCATTATCCAAGGACATATGATTCTCTGGAGGCTTACATCACTGGAAAAAGTCTTTGGGCCCCTGAAGATTACAGTACATGTAATGCTGCAAAAGGAGGAGGATGCTGGGCCAGGGTAAACACTTCATAACATAATGACATAGTGAATGAAATAACATTTTATTTTAGTGTATAATAGTTGTAATTTTAGTCTAAAATATTTAAATAAATGTTACAGTATAAGCCAGTTGCTGAATTAGCTTGTCACATTCAGCCAAAGTTAAAAATTCTTGAATAAAGTTATCTCTATTGTACTTAAGCTAGCTATATCCTGTATAGGCACAAGATTGGCAGCAATTCTCTCTGCAAATGATGATGTGCTGATTCATAATTGAACATTTGATTTTTTTAATGGGGGGGAGGGAGGACTTGCTAAGTGGTTAAGTGCAGCTGCTTTTGAGCTAGAGTTTTCAGGTTCAAATCTTGGTGAAGATTGTTTTTGAATTTCAGGATCATACAGTGCCTCAAGTCCGTGCAATTTTAATGACATTAGTTGGGGAAAGTAAAGAAGGTTTATCATTGTGCTGGCCATATCATGATACCTTTATAACTGTAGGCCACAGAGAAACAGATGACATTTACATCATCTGCCCTATAGATTGCAAGTTTTAAAAGGCATTCTTATTACATTTTAATCCGCAACTATTCTAAGAATTATAATCATTTTTTCAGACATTTCTTCTTTTCTGAGCCACTAAATTGATGATTATGTTAAATCAACAATTGATTTTAAAATAATGTCAATAGCTATATGTCTTCATAAGCTATAACTAATTTAACATGTATTTATCTTTGGAATGTTTGTAAATTGTTTTACATGTTTCGGATGTCCCTTCAGAGTTGAAGATAGTTTACTTCCTAGTCCAAACCTCCCACAGGGTGACGGGGGATGGGAGCAGGCAGGGTTTGAACCAGAGACCATCGATAAATCCGATTGACAGTCCAGCGCGCAAACTGCACGACCTGGCAGTCAGGACCGTTATCTGGGTAACTATTGTCTGATAAATTGAAATAATGATTAAGTCTAGAAGAAGTAAAACTATGGCATGCATCCTGTCTGAAACTATCTATTCACCTAAATAGATATCGATTTAATTCCACTAACTTCGATAGTAAAGCAGTTTACTTGCTATGTTGTGAGTCTTTTTTTTTTTAAAAAAGATTTTTAAAAAATGAAACATCTGTTGGTGCTTCTGCTCTGACACTGAAAAAAAAGTAGGTCTGTTGAAGTTAATGAATAATAAAAACAAAGAAGAATATCCAGATTATACATGATTACATTTTGTAGTGTCATTCAATAAGGAAATCTACTTGAATTGTAAGCATGTTTCTAACCCTAAATATTTACTATATAAATAAATTATGGCTTTCATATAGCGCTACTTTCATGCTTATAGCATGCTCAGAGCACTATGGTCCAATCTCATTTGTGGACCAGTAGGAGTAGGTTTTCTAACTGCCTTAAAGCACTCAGTAAACACAACTCAACTCGAGTTGTGTGTCGAACCTCTTGCCCCCTTCATAGGCAGCCAAGCTAAGCCAAGTTCAAGCATAGTTGGCCTCTTGACCACGCTTCCTACTAGGCTCGATTGGTTACCTTGGTTGTGGAAAAGGAAATATTTAAAGTTCTTGAAGTGTTCAGTATCCTCATTTTGTAATTAAACCTGATGCATGATGTACATTAATATTTTTACTTTATATTTTCATATGTTTCCAACTGTGAATTGCCTCTTACTTTAAAATTTAGCTCTAGCTGCATAACTTTGTGCAATAAAAAAATTATGTTTAGATTTTGGAAATTATAATTTATATGCTACATCTTAAATTCACTATATACGTGTAGAACTATTGCTTGGAATCTAATTGCAAGTTTCTACTGTCGACTGTCATACTAGATAGGGTCTTATGACTGCATTAGAACCGAAACTATAATGGAATCTAATTGCAAGTTTCTACTGTCGACTGTCATACTAGATATGGTCTTATGACTGCATTAGAACCGAAACTATAATGTTTGCCCCCCCCCCCCCCTCCCTCCCTTCATATGGAAAGCAGGTAAATCTTTCATTTAGAGTCAAATTATATAACCCTTACCGTATTTATACAATAAAAGTGTACTGAGCATGTTATAGTAGAAAGAAGACACATTATAGAAATCTTATACATAAGAATTTGGATACCAAGAAAAAAAATCTTTTCTCTAGTGAAACTAGATCTGTATGGATAATGGTTTGCTTTTAATCTTTAACAATACAGCCAATCAACCTTACTGGTACATCTGGTAACAGGTACATCTCTTATGGCTAAAATGACCAGTGTGTGTGTTTTGTATCAAGGATGTGCATGTTGTTGGTTTTGAAAAAATGTTTGATGTGACTGCCAAGGCTTTTTACAAATCTTTTGTATGTGTGTATGTTTTTTTTTTCTATTTTTTTAAATTTTGTATTGTAATCGGAATTCTTAAATGGTGGGAAAAAAATGTAAACCACTATTTTGACTGTCAAAAACAGTAAACCTAAAAAAAATGAATTTTGTAGTTTTAAACAAATTTAATCACACTTATAACATATATAAAATATAGATTTATAACATATTGAATCACACTTATAATACTGTTACGAATCTCACTATCCAGGCTCTCTGCAAACTGCACCATACACCACCAACTTAAAGAACTTGACAAGTCAGGGCTCCAAAATAACGTAAAGGTTTAATGTCCATAAATAACAGCCAATACTGTACAATTGGCAGCACGTAGAACAGTACAAATAGCTCTGCGATAACAAATATCTCTCCGATAACACCGTTCCGCCGTATCAAGTCTTGCACTGGCCTCTCCGTCTCGTTCTGGGCTTGCACTGGGTTCAACAGTTCGGGACTGACTTCACACACTTGGGCTCGTTGTGTCGGACTCGATCACAGACCAAGATCAAGACGCCGTTCGTCTCAACTGTACTTGACAGTACTCCGCACTGAACCGTCGTAATGCTCCGTACAGGACCACACCGTTGAACTGTGCTGTAGTCGACCGTGTTCTGAACTCCTGTCGTGAACCCGCTTTCTGAACCTTCTCTCGTGAACCGTCTTGACTGCGACACCTCCGCTCTTTATATAGGGTCCCTACTGGCCATCTCGAACCGGACAGAATGCCGCTCGACGTTTCTAGGTGGTCAGATAACTACAACTCTCGTGACGCTGCGATCCTTCCCGAACCGTCCTGTTGACACGACTCGGCTGACAGTCGTAGCTCGTCACGGTTGACCGCTCGTCTAGCGCTGGCTTGGGGCGATTTGCGTCGGCTGACTACACACACACCACTACCCCTCTCTGTGCCACCACCAAGTTTATAACAATACATACAGGCTGGCTGCCTGGTCGTGTAGTATATTGTTTGGACTTCTCGATGGTCCTGGGTTAATACCCTGCCTGCTGTCATCCTGCTGGAAGTTAGGACTAGGAAGTAAATTATCTTCAACTCTGAAGGAACAACTAAGATATGTGAAACATTTTACAAACATTTTTTTGTCTTCCTTTCTCAGCACATACAACTCAATTTACTTCTATTGGCTGGAAATATTTAAAGCATGACAGTGGCGTAGGTAAATTACCAAATAGTGGATCTTATGTTGGATTGATCAGCCCTGATGAACTGACCTGACCATTGTAATTGAAACCATAGTGAGTAATAATTTCTTAAAAGCACTCTTCTTACCTCCCTCCCCTCCCCTTAAGATTCTAAAGAAAAAATTTGTCAGCATGTTACATTACTAGACTGTAAGACTCTTTATGACATATCTGTCAGACATACCTACAGGTTGGAAAACTTATCTATTTGACATACCTAGATGACATATTGACTCTGATTAATAAAAGAAAAAAGTTTTTCAGACACAATCACTTTATTTGTATTTCAGACTCATGACCACTCTATCTGTATAGGTCCTGGTATACCCTGGGATGATGTTCACCCACAACTTTTAACTTGAAATCTTAAAGGAAGTTTTGTAAGTATATTTCATTAGATTCTTCTGCTTAAAATAATTTATAACAATAAAGAAAAAGTTAAAGACTGCTATTGCATGAGGCTTGTATTTAAAAAAAAAAAAGAAAATATAATTACTGACAAATGAATTCAAAAGTTTGATGTCAGCTGGCAGAATATGAACCTGGCACCATTATTATTATTATTATAGCTTTTATATAGCGCTACTTTCATGCTTATAGCATGCTCAGAGCGCTTTTTGGTCCAATCTCTTTTGTGGACTGGTGGGGGGGGAGGGGGTATCTAGGAGTTGGTTTTCTGTGCTGCCTTTGGGCGCTCAGTAAACACATCTCTGCCCGAGTCGGGTGTCGAACCTCGAGCCCCCTTCTAGGTAGCCAAGCCAAGCCAAGTTCAAGCGCACTTGGCCTCTCGACCACGCTTCCCACCATTGTGAAAGATAATCCAGTGTGCATACTGCACAACCAGGCAGCCATCCAGTCTTAAAAAGAATGTGATAATTAATCATTTTATTTAGTTTTAAGTTAGACTGTTTTATGTTTTATTTGTATCTCTTTTATATGGACTTTCTTTTGTTTTAACAATAATTTATTACCAGTTATATAAATTTAGTAAAATGTTTGCAGCTAAATATCACTACCATTGTTATCTTTAGGCTAAACTAACAAGCATGAATGTCTGGTACAGTAAGATAGGGTTAATGGTCAACCTGACATTATGGTTCATTCATTGGGACAACTAATGGTGAGTCAATTCTATTTTTAAATATTAAATTAATCTGATGAATTCCTTTGACTCTTTTTGTATTACGTATCAAACTTGGCAGTGAAACAAAGACCAAGGAAAAGAAGCATAACTTAATTTATTTAGGTGATAGAGTAGCAGAGTAGGCCTAAAGTGTCTAAGGCAGAACATTCTCAGGACATAAGCAATATATTCATATCTTGTACCTTTGCTGAAATGTTAACAGACAGAAATTTAAAGTAGGGAATCCACCTGGGAAATAGTTTAAAGAGTGTTGGTAGACAAAAAGATTTTAAAAAAATAACCATAGACTTGCAATGAAAAAAAAAAAGAGCCTACTGCTGTGCCACACCAGTTGGTTAAAAGAAAGACTTAGCAAAAGAAAATCTGGAGATGCTTTAGTAATAAATAAGTCAGCACTTTAATATTGTATTCATATATATATATTCATATTATCACATTCCATCTTTCACAGTTTGTGTCTGGCTTGATGAAGTCTACAAACTGACCACTATATCTACTGGACAAAAAGGATCATATTCTGACCCCGTCCCTCCCAACCATTTCCTCTGCCTCATCTTGATGACTTTGAAGGTATACAATTTTTGAGAAAAAAATCACAAAAAAAAATTAAAAAAATGAAGGCGCCATGGTTAAACAGTTAAGCACTTGGCTTCCAAACCGTGGGTCCTGGGTACAAATCCTGGTGAAGACTAAGATTTTTAATTTCTGGATCTTTGGGCGCCTCTGAGTCCACACAGCTCTAATGGGTACCTGATATTAGTTGGGGAAAAGTAAAGGCGGTTGGTCATTGTGCTGGCCACATGACACCCTTGTTAACCGTAGGCCACAGAAACAGATAACCTTTATATCATCTGCCATCTCTTATGTCATGAAAAAAAATTATTAGAAGAGTTTATGACATTATGCTGATGTCACATGTTGATAGATGAATTCCCAAAACTTTTATGTACATAGAGCTGTTGAAAAAGGCAATTAGAGTTGAACTTAATCCAACATAATTATTCCTTGAATGAAATTGGCTTTTCATTGTGAATATTTTTGTCCATTGCCACTGCAGAGAACCAAAAATGTAATGAAACTTCTTATTATCTCCTGCAATTTTAAAACTAACCTATTAAAATACTTTCTGTTAGTAAACTGAGCTTGAGAAAACATTATATAAAATGAATTAGACTGATACTTAAAAAAACTAAGCTTACTCTGTGTTGCTCAGAATCCTAAACATTTCTCTTTGAAACTTTTTGGAAGGAATCTTTTAATGATTAAAGCTGTGGTATATAAATAAGATGTAATTATTTTTATTTTTTAGGGTACAAATGCACTTGGAGCTTTTGATGGTGTTCTGTTCAATGCAACAATTCCCACATCTCCAGCAGCTGGCTTTGCAGCTATTGGCGCAGACAGTTATGGCTTGGATGATTTTGATAATTATCTGCTTCCGCTCTTCAAAACTCAAACGCACGTCTGCCATGTTACAGTTAATTCCTTGCCACTCTGGTACTGTGTGTGGTACAGAACCACCTTCACATTTATTTTTCTAATTAGACATTAAGCTTTCCATGTGCTGAAATTTAGCATTGTAGAACCATAACTATTAACCTTTTAGATTGTTATCTTTCGTAATGTTAAGACTAGAAAACAAGATCTCAAAATTATATTTAGGACGATGATTACAATTACTTAGTCAATTACTTAGATAAAATAATTATAAAACAAAAGTTATATAAAGACATAATTATACAATGTTTATGTTTTGTATGTTCATAAAAATGTGTATAGCAGTGTTATGGAGTGTGTGTGTGGGTGTTTTCAAGGTAACGTTGAGAAATTAGCGATTGGTTGGTGGAAATGCAGTGAGGATGGTGAAATTACAAAAATGGTCTAGTGTAATGCAAATTACCCAGGGATCTGAAACTGTACAGACAGGTTTTTTGTAGTGAGTTAGATTTTGTTTAAAATACCATTTTATATTATTGCATCTAGATTTATTTCATTTCATCTAGGTTAGTATTAGGGTTAGTGTTATGTTGTAATAAAAGTTATATTTAGTTTTGTTTCATAAAAAGAAGATTTTTCAAGTTTCACAATTAAATATATATATATGTATATATCCAAGCAGTAGTTCTCACCAAACTTTCATACGCTGGCAGAACTACCTTAAAAAAAATGTTCTGCTGGAGGCTGGTGTGGGTAGTATAGAAGAAATACTTATCATTCAACAGCTGTGATGGGTTGGAAAATTATCCCACATGGGGGGCGACTGCATGCCAAATGGTATCTTCAAGGATGGCGTAACGGGGTGCTCCTGTAAGCACTATAAAGATTAACTCAGGCACCTTTTTGCCATAGAGGAAAGTAGGTTGTAATAGGGTTTATGAAAACACTGCACTCATCTTTTATCTTCAGCATCATTATTATTATTAAACCATTACTCAAATTTTGCTTTGTTATTTTGCCATGTAGAGATTTACTGCTGGGGTGAACAATGCTTAAAAAAATACAAATATGCTGTGTTTTTACTTTGGCTCAGCGTTGGCTCCCACATTTATGTCTTTTGTATTTTTCTATTATACCAGTTCTGTTACTATGCAAATGCAAAAAAAAAAAAAAAAAAAAAATACAAGTTGTTGCACTATTGATATTTTTTATACTAATTTTTTATTTATATTATTAATTATTTATTATTATCTAAGCATCTGTTTGTATTTGAGCTGGGTAATGAATATAGATTCTTAAATTTAATTGTTGTTTGTTGCTTTCCTCACTTTTAAACTGTGACCATGTAAATTTTGTCTAGATGGAGAATGGTAATGTATTAGTGTCAATGATTACATTGAGAATGGTAATGTCTTAGTGCCAATGATAACAGTGAGACAATCATTAGATTGAGGATGGTAATGTCTTAGTGTCAATGGTGTAACACTATGATTAGAGTGAGATGGACGAGATGATTTCAGTTCACGTGAAAATGGGTCTTACACATTGTCAAGCAAAGAGGTACCATTTTTGATCACACGACCACGTTTTTTTTTAGTAAGTTAGCGCCATGATGTATCAAGAGACGGAGGTGTCTCTGTTTTATGAAATTGGATTAAATAATATGAGTACCTAATTGGAGCTTTTTCTATGGATGTAGTTTGTATTTGATATGAAATAATTCGTGATGCTATTTTATGGCTGAGATTGCCTACTTTCTGAACTATTATTTGATGTAATAAATATTTGTCTGACAGAGAGGTGTTTGTGATTATTTTATCCATAATATGTGATGTGTTTAATTAAGAATACAAGAACACTACATCAAGGCCAGAAGAGGCCTTAATACCATTCAATCAACATTCACACCATTCAAGACAGTACAAATGGTTAGATTGAGAATGGTAATGTCTTAGTGTCAATGATTATATTGAAAATGGTAATGTCTTAGTGTCAATGATTAGATTGAGAATGGTAATGTCTTAGTGTCAATGATTAGATTGAGAATGGTAATGTCTTAGTGTCATTGATTACATTGAGAATGTTATGTCAATGATTAGATTGAGAAGGGAAACATCTTAACCTCATTGATTAGATTGAGAATAGTAATGACTTAGTGTCAATGATTAGAT
Organism: Biomphalaria glabrata; assembly: GCF_947242115.1. Lineage (NCBI taxonomy): Eukaryota > Metazoa > Mollusca > Gastropoda > Planorbidae > Biomphalaria > Biomphalaria glabrata. Next base: position 20,741 of record NW_026602928.1, read on the forward strand.
TGAGAATGGTAAAGACTTAGTGTCAATGATTAGATTAAGAATGGAAGGTCTTAGTGTCAATGATTACTATGAGAATGGTAATGTCTTAGTGTCAATGATTAGATTGAGAATGGTAATGTCTTAGTGTCATTGATTACATTGAGAATGTTATGTCAATGATTAGATTGAGAATGGTAATGTCTTAGTGTCAATGATTAGATTGAGAATGGAAACATCTTAACCTCATTGATTAGATTGAGAATGGTAATGACTTAGTGTCAATGATTAGATTGAGAATGGTAATGTCTTAGTGTCAATGATTAGATTGAGAATGGTAATGACTTAGTGTCAATGATTAGATTAAGAATGGAAGGTCTTAGTGTCAATTAGATTGGGAATGGTAATGACTTAGTGTCAATGATTAGATTGAGAATGGTAATGTCTTAGTGTCAATGATTAGATTGAGAATGGTAATGTCTTAGTGTCGATGATTACATTGAGAATGGTAATGTCTTAGTGTCAATGATTACATTGAGAATGGTAATGTCTTAGTGTCATTGATTACATTGAGAATGTTATGTCAATGATTAGATTGAGAATGGTAATGTCTTATTGTCAATGATTAGATTGAGAATGGTAATGTCTTAGTGTCAATGATTAGATTGAGAATGGAAACATTTAACCTCATTGATTAAATTGAGAATGGTAATGACTTAGTGTCAATGATTAGATTGAGAATGGTAATGACTTAGTGTCAATGATTAGATTAAGAATGGAAGGTCTTAGTGTCAATTAGATTGGGAATGGTAATGACTTAGTGTCAATGATTAGATTGAGAATGGTAATGTCTTAGTGTCAATGATTAGATTGAGAATGGTAATGTCTTAGTGTTGATGATTACATTGAGAATGGTAATGTCTTAGTGTCAATGATTACATTGAGAATGGTAATGTCTTAGTGTCATTGATTACATTGAGAATGTTATGTCAATGATTAGATTGAGAATGGTAATGTCTTATTGTCAATGATTAGATTGAGAATGGTAATGTCTTAGTGTCAATGATTAGATTGAGAATGGAAACATTTAACCTCATTGATTAAATTGAGAATGGTAATGACTTAGTGTCAATGATTAGATTGAGAATGGTAATGTCATAGTGTCAATGATTAGATTAAGAATGGAAGGTCTTAGTGTCAATTAGATTGGGAATGGTAATGACTTAGTGTCAATGATTAGATTGAGAATGGTAATGTCTTAGTGTCAATGATTAGATTGAGAATGGTAATGTCTTAGTGTCGATGATTACATTGAGAATGGTAATGTCTTAGTGTCAATGATTACATTGAGAATGGTAATGTCTTAGTGTCATTGATTACATTGAGAATGTTATGTCAATGATTAGATTGAGAATGGTAATGTCTTATTGTCAATGATTAGATTGAGAATGGTAATGTCTTATTGTCAATGATTAGATTGAGAATGGTAATGTCTTAGTGTCAATGATTAGATTGAGAATGGAAACATCTTAACCTCATTGATTAGATTGAGAATGGTAATGACTTAGTGTCAATGATTAGATTGAGAATGGTAAAGACTTAGTGTCAATGATTAGATTAAGAATGGAAGGTCTTAGTGTCAATGATTACTTTGAGAATGGTAATGTCATAGTGTCAATGATTACATTGAGAATGTTATGTCAATTTTTAGATTAAGAAGGTAATTTTTTAGTGTCAATGATTAGATTGAGAATGGTAATGCCTTAGTGTCAATGATTAGATTGAGAATGGTAATGTCTTAGTGTCAATGATTAGATTGAGAATGGTAATGTCATAGTGTCAATGATTAGATTGAGAATGGTAATGACTTTGTGTCAATGATAAGATTGAGAATTGTTATGTTTAAGTGTCAATGATGACTGACTAAGTTTTGGAGGATGTCAGGAGGAGCATACCAGTTTACAGCAACTTCTATTAGTGACCATAAAAAGAGCAATGAAAAAAGGGCCTTAAAAGTTAATCAATTACAATCTTAGAAGCCCAACTACAAAGTACTGTTAAGTAGTAAACTCACTTTAATTTTTATAATAATACTTTGAAAAAGTTTTCTCTATTAAATCAATTATTTTATAAGAGTTAAACATACATTCTCTATGAAGAAAATATGGTTACAGGAGGCGAATCACAATATAATCATCTGTAGTGTAAACAAAATGTTACTTCGTGACCAAAGATTTGTTAATTTCACACAAAAATAAGCACAATGTCATTGTATTCACAAGAATTCATTCAATCTCGTTTTCACTATGCATGAAGATAAACATATTCACATTTTCTAAAGACTCAGGCATTCAAAATTTTGCACAATGTCATTTTATTTGTACACGAAGGTAGCTGCAAAGTCTTGAAAAAAAAAAGACTATATCTAGATCATTAAATTAAGCTTGGTCTTAGACTACCTTGTTTCTCATTATATCTTTTATACTTTGCTAATCTACTTATAAGTCATTAAGCTGCTTGTCTTTGTAGCACTGGCAAAGATATATATATATTGTAACGTTTCTCACTACCCAGATTCTCTGCAAACTGTACCACACGACACAACCAATTCAAAGAACTTGACAACTCAGGGCTGAGTAACAGTTTAATATCAAATATAGACATTACTATTAGGATTTTATAACATTAGCGAATTGCGATTGAACTTGGTCCGTGAACGAATAAAAAATTATGGTTGGGGTTCGATGCTTAGTGGAGAATCTTATTAGGGGGTTGCAGCACTAAAAAGGTTGAGAACCGCTGGCCTTTCTCAAGAGTTGCCCTGGCTGTAAACCTCATTGTCTAGGGGGCTGGGTAACTGGAAAGCGACTCTAAGCCTTAGTTAGCTTCTTGACGACAGAAACATCTTAACTTGTAAAAGTGTAACATGAACATACAGGGCTAAATTTAACTATGTGGATGCCCTCGGGGTAGAAATTTTGTAGAGCCCCGTACACTTTTTCAAAATCATAAATTAAAAAATCCACTTATTAATAATAAAACTATATGCCATGTTTTGGAAGAAAGAAACAAAGTAGGCCTACTTGTAAATTTATTCTACTTTATACTTTATAGACTCTTAAACGAAATTTTTATTGTATTTTTTAAGTTAAACAAAGAAGGTACATTTAATTTATCTTTGAGTTTGTGGAGGGTAAGGTCCTGGTTTGACGCACTGCCGTAGAGATTCGAAACTGCATTTCTAAGTTGTAAGCATGATACAAGCATACACTTCTTTCTTGTCAATCGTAAAATTTAAAGTTTTGTCGGAAAAAATTTTCGAAACAAAAAACAACAAACATAAAAGTGGCTGAAACGTCAAAATTTTGAGACTTAAAATCTTGTGGAGGCCCCTTTCTTGTGGATTCACTGGGGCAGTAGCTCCACCATGTCCTGTCCTAAATCCGGCCCTATGAACATAGGCTACTCTTTAAATAGACACATCTCAGAACTTTATAGTTAATGAAACACTTTATTAACTATTCTACGTATTTACGTATTAAGTAGTACGTCCAGTACGCAGATAAACGCAAAAGAAAATACAACGCTCACCAACAAGGACTATCTACGATAAGACTTTCCTACTAATAAGCTCTCGACTTACTCAAACCCAAACTATAGTCTAAACTAACCCTCTGAAAGTATATGCACTCTCTCTCTCATTTGTGCCCCAGTCACCAACTCGCTCTCTCATCTGTCCTTACACACATTCACCTGGACCTGTTGACCAGGATCTTACAATCTCGTGCAACTATGAATTTAGCCCTACTATTATAATAACTAACACGGTTTGTTACACTGGTCTGTAAAAGATTAGTTACTTTATGTAAGACTGGGTGTGTATGATGTGTCTGTCAGATGGACTAGTAAGCAATCAATGAAATAATTACACGTAAGTAACATATCCGGTGGCGCTATGGTTGAGTAGTTAAGTGCTTGACTTCAAAACCTGGGGTCCTGGGTTCGAGTCTTGGTGAAGACTGGGATTTTTTAATTTCGGGATTTTTAAGCGGTCGGTCGTTGTGCTCTATAGCTGTTGGCGAACTATAATAATTTTCTCTGAGTGCTGTGCAAACTGCGTTGGTAGCCTAATAATTTAAAGTCGTAGAATAAGCCAATCATAACAGTAATTAAACAACTTTTTACTTGACAGCCAATTAAATTAGTCCACCGATATCTCATCAGTCGAATCTACACCTGTTTATTATTTAAATTTGTTTTGAGGTCAATTAACAAACCTATTAAAGCACATCTTGTTTATTCTTTATTATGATATTGTGTTCAGGTGATGAAGACAATACAATATTTTATTTTACAAAAACATTTTCTTTTAGTTTACAATCTACTTCACATTATCTTCCTTACTAACTCTAATATTTTCACATGCATTTAAAGCTTAAATATATATAGATTACAGACATAACTTCAAAAGAGAAGATAAATACGTCCTACGCATTTCATGTTTAAATCTAGTCACTATGGGGAGAGGCGTGGGGTGCAAAGCCGCACCGGGTGGCACCCATCAGGGGGTGACACCCAAGTCGAGAAAATGCACTTTCCCAAAAAAAAAAACTTTTAAAAATACAAATTTCTACCTCGAATGTTTCTCACATTTTAGAATCAGCATGTACTAAACTTTCTGAATTCAGTTTGATTTGACTAGTAATTTTCCTATTATGAGAAAAATATTACGTTGTACACGCCACGGGAAAGAGATTATGAAGCTCAGAAATGTAGAAAAACGTTTGGCACCCGGGGATCCCCCCAGACAAGTCTGAGTGAGATTAAGGCGCTCCCCCTTAACAAATTATCTGATCAGTTGAGTGGCGAAAGTAACATTTTATTAATGCAAAATGTTGAGAAACACATTGACATAAGCGCTCGCGCGCTATTCGACACATAGGGCTGCAAGCTTTCTCCACAGCTACTTTCTGTAACGGACTTAGGTTAGTTCTTTGAGAGCTAATTTATGCCCAAACTGTAGTTCTCTACAAGCGTGCAAGTATTATAAAGTACACTCAACGAAGGAGTAGAAAATTAGTATTTATTTACTGCAAACAATATAATATATAATATAATATATTACATAAGGGTATCATGACACATCATAGCATTACCCCAAATATTCAGTACGCACACATAGCAAGAATAATAATATAACATCTCCTTACTCTAGGCATAATAACCGAAAAACAATCACCAACACCCTACTCAGACAAGGTCAGCTTTCTGACTAGACGGACCACAGGAAACCTTATTGTCCCCTCCCCCCCCCCCCCTTGAAAAACCCCGTGCTAAAAACAATCTACAACTCAACTAATAAAATAAACAAACACACACACACAATTTCACTTTTTACACACCCCTCTCTTGACAATATACAATTGGGGCATTTAAATAGCCCCTCAAATAACTAACCTAAGTCCGTTACACTTTCCTCTTGAATCGGTGTGACACCATAATTAAACGTTGACAGCATGTTTTTGCGCTCCTCTTTTCGGCTTTCGTGTTAAGGATGACTTAAGTAAACATGTTTCGTCTTGTCTAATTGTCACAGTCTTAGTTGACATTGCATGATCTAAAGTTCACGTCATGTTAAGAGTTTAAAAGACACGTGGGATTCCTGATGTAGAAAACAGGAAGTAGAATGAATAAAGTTGACTTTGAGTTCAGTCAAGTCAAGTCAGTAAGGTTTTGCTCCCGGTCCAGGAAGGTTGGACCTTGCTTCCTGGACTGGTGTATATATCTTATCTTATCTTATATAATACAGACGTTACTTCAAAAAAGAAGATGATTACGTCCTACGCGTCATGCATTTAGTCATGCATATTAACCAATGACTTAAATTCTGCCAAGTCACTGGTTTTCCTGGCTAGCTCAGGCAACCCATTCCATGCTCTAATAGCACTAGGGAAGAAGGAGTATTTGTACAAATTTGTCCTAGCATATGGGACGAGGAATGTGCCTTTATCTTTGTGTCTTTCAGAGTATTTTATTAAATTTTGTTTTTGTATTTGAAGATTATGGTTCAGTGTTTTATGTATGATTGCTACTTTACTTTTGAGCCTTCTGTCCTGAAGGCTTTCTAAATTTAGTGATTTTACTAAAGGTGTTACTCTAGTCAAATGTGAATATTCGTTTGTTATGAATCTCACTGCTCTATTTTGTGTCTGTTCCAGTTTCTTAATGTTTTCTTGAGTTGAGGGGTCCCAAACGGAGGATGCATATTCTATTATTGGCCTAACCAAGGTTAAGTAACATTTTAGTTTTATGTTCTTATTTGATTTATAGAAATTTCTTTTAATAAATCCTAATGCTTTGTTTGATTTTTTTGTAGTTTCATCAATATGTGGATTCCATGATAGTTTTTCATTTATTATAACACCTAGGTATTTTGCGTTTTTAGTCTGTGATACTGGTTTGCCATGAATAAGATAAGTGGAATTAATTTGTTTTAGTTTTTTTGTTACTCTTAACAACTGACATTTTTCTGGGTGGAAAGACATGCTCCAATTTGATTCCCATTTCTGTAATTCATCTAATTCTCTTTGTAAAATATCTGTGTCTTGTGTTGTTTTTATTGTTCTATATATTATGCAATCGTCTGCAAATAATCTGACTTTTGTTCCTGAACTAATGCAATTTGGTAAATCATTTATGTAAATTAAAAATAGTAGTGGACCCAAGACTGTACCTTGAGGTACACCTGAGTTTACTGTTATCGGTGTTGATTTAGAGCCATTTATTATTACAGTTTGTTCTCTCCCTATCAGAAAGTCTTTAATCCACTGATGCAGTGGACCATTAATGCCGAAATATTTTAATTTTTTAAGCAAACTATGGTGGTGAACTTTGTCAAAAGCCTTAGAAAAATCTAGTAAGATAGCATCTATTTGTTCACTGTTATCTAAACCTTTTGAAAAATCATCAATTAGTCCTATTAGTTGTGTTTCACATGATCTATATTTCCTAAAGCCATGTTGGTATGGTGTGAGGACATTATGTTTGTCTAAGTGGTTTATGATGTTGCTACATATTATGTGTTCTAGGATTTTACATGTGATGCTGGTAAGTGATACTGGTCTGTAGTTCCCTGGGTCAGATTTTTCTCCTTTTTTAAATAGGGGGGTGACATTAGCTTCTTTCCAGTCCTTTGGTACTCTGCCCTGGTTAAGTGAAGCCTGAAAGAGTATTTTGAACACTGGGGCTAGCTCATTACTTAGTTCTTTGAGTAATCTAGCTGGAATACCATCAGGTCCAGAAGCTTTATTTGGTTTGGTGTTGGCTAATAGTTTTTGAATTCCATTTTCTTGTACTACTATATCTTCTATGTTGTCTACTTGGTTCAAATTCAGTAATATGTCTTTGTCTCCTGGGGCTGAGAATGCTGATGCAAAGTATTTGTTTAGAATGTTTGCTTTAGTTTCATTATCATTATGTATTATGTTATGTTCATCTTTTAATGGCGCTACGCCTGTTGTTTCCATTTTCTTAGACTTAATGTATGACCATAGGTTTTTGTTGTTATCTTTAGATATTACATTGTTTATGTATTCACTCTGCAGCTGTCTGCTTACTTTTTGGGTTAAGTGTTTAATTTTTATATACTTTTTGTAAACTCTTTCTGCATTAGTTTCTTTAAATTTTCTATAGAGGTTTTCCTTCTGTTTACAAAGCTTCTTTAGTCTATTATTAAACCAGCATTTATTTATTTTGTTTGATGTGTATTTAGTTGGTATATGATTTTCTATTATGCTTTTAAGATGGTTTTTAATGAAATTCCAGAGGTCATCGACTGGTTGGTTAATGTCTTTTTCTAATAAGAATGTTTGTTGAAAGTTTAGTGCAGCTTGGTGTAGTTGTGTTAGGTTACATTTATTCCAGAGTAAGATTTTTCTTTTGGGTTTTGTATTGGCTACTGCTTTTATCTGACTGTGTATTTTTATGATCTCATGGTCTGATAGACCAGGGATAATTTCATAATCAACTACTAATCCAGGTCTGTTGGTTAAGAAGAGATCTAATGTGTTGTTTAATCTAGTTGGCTTTTTAATGATTTGATCTAAACTTAGGTTGTGTAAAGTTTCTATGAAAAGCTCATTTATGTCCTTAAGGTTTTGGTGTTTATCTATGGTTAGTGTTTTCCAATTTATATCAGGTAGGTTGAAATCACCCATAATCCAAAAAACTGCATTTTTATTTGTCTCTTTAAGTGTAGTAATCTGATTACATAGTTCCTGCATGTATTCTAAACTAGAATTTGGTGGTCTGTGGGCTGCCTATTATTAGGGATGTTGAGGTGGTATTAATTTTACAAAATGTTGATTCTACATTTTTTGAGTTAGGTAAGGTAATTTCTTCTGCTATAAGAGTGTTTTTTATTGCTAAAAGAACTCCTCCATGATTATCAGCCCTATCTTTTCTAAAAATTTCATAATTACTATTGAAAATTTCTGCATTATAAATTTCAGGATGCAGCCAAGTTTCTGTTCCTGCAATTATGTCTGGTTTCTCACATTCTAATAAAATTTCTAAGTCTGCTGTTTTGTTCCTAATGCTTTGAAAATTTATAACTAAGGTTTTAAGGTATTTTGGTATTACTTCTTTAGTAGGTTTGTTTAGTGAGGCTGTTGTATTAATTTTAGTAGATTTAGGTTTAACAGGAGTGGATCTGGCTAGTGGTTGGTGAGTTTGGTTCGGGATGGTGTTTAGGATGTTGTATGGGTTAGAAGTGTCCGCATCAAAGGAATCAAACAGTCCTGATGTAAACTGAGGTAACCCACACGGTACACAGTGCCATGATGCATCTTTGTTGCCTAAGGCATAATACACAGGTGTATTCATATGGAGACATGATGCATGGTACCATTCATCGCAGGTGTCACATTGAATGGCTTTCTGTTTCAGGGTGCATATTTTTTTGCAGATGTTGCATCTATCTTTAGATCTAGGCCCTGGATTTGACTCTACATCTCCTGCCATTAATATTAACAGTGATAGGTATTTATTTCTGCTGTGTCTGATTGAGAACTTCCATTTGTGATGGGTAATCTTCTTTAATGTTATAGATGTGTATGTTAGGTTATTTTTGAAGTTGCATTGTTCTAAAGTGTGATGATTGATTATGACTGTTGTTTCCTTTTTAAGTTTAGTGTTGACAAAGGTAGATCTAGTTCTGTGTTCAGCTAGTGTGCATTTGGTGATTATTAGGATAAATAGCCAGAGCAATTTCATGATGACTGTTCTTGATTTTAGTTTTTAAAGGAGTCTAGTCTAAATCTAGTTTAAGGTTTACAATGCCTAAGTTAAGGTTAGGGTTAAATTAAATTAAATCAAATCAAATGGTTTATTAAATTCAAAATGTGGACCTAGACTAGATCTAGCTTCTAGATCTAATTCTAGATCAATATATTTACGTGTATAACTAACTACATAGAATATTACTATTAGTTATTATTAGTAGTATTAGTAGATGATTAGTAGATCTAAAGCCTTAATTAAAGTCTAAGTCTAACACTAGACATAGATCTAAAATCTAAGGATATAATAATAAATATAGACTAGATCTAGATCTAATAAATTATAAGGATTAGTGAGACAAAATAGTCCTAAGCTAAGAATTGTTAATTTGAATTAATTAGTAGAAAAAATGCTGAATTAAGTTAAATATATAATTTAAAGATATTAGTTTATTAGTTAAATAGCTTTTTTAATGAATTTGGTTTGATTTAATACAACAAAACGAAAAATTTAACTCATCTCTGATTACAGTAAACAGGGAGCAGCCATCTTGCCAAGAGCGCGTAACTCAAAGTATATATATGTATATAGGATGAAAGTCGATGGACTAATGATTGTTGATTAATAATATTTGAGAGTTGATTTCATTATGTGCTTATTGAATATTAAGGTATTCGTATTTCAATGGATATCTATAGTTGAAGCTCCAGTGTCGCTAGTAGTAATTGTTCTTATTGTTACCCGCTGAGATGCGGACGTGATTGATACATTTGATACCGCTGCTATGCGGATAGGATTGTTTATTATTTCTTGACTTGTAGCACTAACAAGGAGTGCAGTTCATTATTATTGTAGTAAAATAAACTTCATGTTTGTCTGCTGAAACGAGCTTCAGTTAGTTTATAATATTCGTCTTGTCACCTGTCTAGAGTACTTCAGGAAGCAAGAACTCAGCATTACACATTGACACTAATGATATATCTCACAAATGTCAATCGACGTTCAGTCGCCTCTTTCCGTAGACGGCGAATGCATGTGCTGGAAAATATTTCTCTATTGGTAGCATTATCTCGGTATGTTATTCAAATGATCCTTCTCAGCCGTCACTGCTTAGTCTTTTTTCAAGGTGGCGTTGGGACAATGTTTTGAGTAGGTGGATTTCATCTCCAAGCTAATTGATTTGTTTGTTCAAATTGGCCGTTCTTTTTGAAAGATGGCTCCTGCTTTCCAATCCGTGATAACACTGCCTAAATTCGGGTGTAACAAATCAATAATTTAGCTTACAGTTTTATTGTTCAATTTTAAGAAACAAAAAAAAAACACACAATAGTTGTTTATTTTTAGGGAAAGATTTCGTTTTCCTTGGGGGGGGGGGGGGGGGGGGGCCCTGAGCCTACCGCACTGGGTGACACCGACCCTAGTGACGCCACTGAATCTAGCCATGCATGTTAATCAATATAAACTTTAGCCTACTAAGTAGTTGGTTATCCTGGCTGATACCACACTCTAATTTTTAGTACCCATTAGAGTTTGGTGGACTTAGAGGTATCATAAATATTCTGAATCTCAAAGCCCTTGTCTTTACAGGTTCAGAAGTCATGTGTTGTAACCTTCAGCCATTAAATCACCTAATTAAAGATGTAGTGAAAGAAGTGTATACTAAAAAAAATGTATATGGGTTAAATACATTTTGTCGCATCATAACCTCAAAATGAATTTTTAAAATTTTTATTTTTTTTCGACCACATTTTTCACCTGCGGTCACATCATTATTTTTCTTTTTTTTATGAAAATTAAACATATTGAAAATTTTTGCAGCCTATTACCTATGATATACTATCAATAAACTACATGTGAAAAATTATTAGTCTAAATTATACAGAACTAAAGATTTTGAAATTCTTGTGGACAACATGCACCTAAAAATACATTTTGAGAAAAACGCATTTAAAGTTTTTAAAATGATATAAAATATTTATTGCAACCATAAAAATGGAAAAAAAGGGAATATTTACATAATATAACATAATAGATAATAAAAAAACTATTCATTAAAATGGCCTGATTGATAGGTTGGACCTTCTAGAACCTCTGCCCGGTGCTCATGCTCAATTCTTCGTTTTTTCAACTTTTTTCTCCTGGAAACTAATGTGATTGATCTTCTTTTTCTAACAACAAGCTGTAGTTTGACATTTTGCTTTTTCTCACTAGAAGAAATGTTCTTTAGTGTCCAGGGAACGCCTAATATGTCAAAAACTGATTTAATGCCATTATTGAAGGCTAAAACAGCAAGGTATGTCGCCGTCCTTAGTTTTTAATGTTGCGAATTCTGTTTTGGGGCATCTTTGTCAAATGAGGGAATGAAAAGATTCATTGGCGTTTTGTGTTCCCATTCTTGAACATGTTTTTAACAGATCTGTGTCTGTTATAGGAAATAACAGTTTTCCTATTTCTGATGTGATGGTCTGATTATGTTTTTTGTATGGCTGTTTTAGTGCCTCTGATCTCTTAAAGTGTGACACCAAGATGTAGTGCCATCAGGACACAACCTGTGGTTATGATCTAGGTCTGAGCTCATCATATGAAAAAATGAGCCCATAACAGCCAGCTTCATTTTTTTGAATGTCAGGAGCATTTTGGCGCAGAACTTTGGAATAGTTATTTGTAATTTTTTCAATTTTTGGCTTTGTAAGCCTATAATTTAGTTCTTTTTTGTTAGACATTTTTAAATTGTTCAAAGCATTAAACATTCTTTTTGAGATGTGGTTAATGCAGTCCTCTTTTAAGATTTCTACATCATATCCTGAGTTGGTAATGGCAGATGAATGTGATTTACTATCGCCATCACACAGCATCATGCCATAAACAAGTTTTCTGATGCCACAGAGTGAGAACAAATTTTGGATGCTGCTGCGGCCTCCATTGCATTTGCTGAGCCACTGAAGTTTTTTTGACACATATGCTTAAAGGCATCAAAATTTAGTTCTGCAGAGTTTGAATCACAAACACAGCAATAATTTGATAGGACTTCGGTGTCGATGACGAGTCCAGTATCAAAATCAATAACTGTGCCAATTCCTGAATGAGATGAGTGGCCCCTTTTATGCCAAGTCCCATCGAAAGAAACTGTAATAACAGGACAGCCTGTTGAACTTATTCTATCATCTGTAGTCAGAGGTTGTGAAATGTTTCTTCCATGCACAACAGCAGATGCCCTAATCATACATTCTTCACCAGCTTCAATTATAGCAGTGTTGACTATGTTAGCTAGATTGTTATAAGTATTTCTGTGCATGCAGGGCATACTCATAAGTCCACAAAACCTATCAAATTTAGAATGCGAGATTCCAGATTCTTTTAATGCAGCGACAGCGCGGACATTAATATCCAGATGAACATTATTACTTTTTTTTTAGGTCCAGTCAGGCCACAAATATGTTTCACAATTTAGGCATTTGATTTTAATCAAATGAGCCATGCCTTTTGATTGTGTGATGCACATGGTTAATTTTTTGTCGAAGCAATGTGGACAGCACAACAAGGAGACCATTGTGGTCAACTCCATTGAATTCATCATGACGTATATGAAATCTTCAGGCAGCCTCTTATTGGTGTTATCAGCGTTAGTAATTGCAGTTAGAATTATTTTTCGTTCAGCTGCACTTGCAGGCTGCGTTGTTGCTGCTTCAGATCCAGCTGTATCCAAAACAGAGCTGCAAACAAATAAAAAAAAATTAGAGGTTCTTTAAAAAAAAATTCAATAATATGAAAGTACATGTCACATCTATTTATGTACAACATGAAGATTATTTTAAATTTTATAATGCATTTTAGGAATCATATATTGTATTAATCATCAAAAGTAAAAAAATGTAAAGAGACATGTTACATGTAGATCTATATAACATGGTTCATACAACTTTTGTGAAAATGAATTCCAGACATTTTCCAGACATTTATCTTATGTTTTCCAGACTTACTTACAGTAAAAAGGATGGCTACATGAGCATGCCATTTGTGCTCTGGACTGCTGTATTCGTGATCTTGGGTTCAAACCCTGCCAATAACTAACCCCTGTCGTACTGTGGGAGGTTTGGACTAGGGTGTAATAATAATTTTCAATTATTAAGGAACATACGATACAAGGGGGAAAAAAAGTCACTAATCTTGTAGCACTTAGACTTAGGAAATTTAATAGGCCCTATATAGTTTAATAGGCCTAACTTAGTTGTAAAATCTTATTCTTAATCTCATAACTAGTCCAATAGTTTTATAATTTTTATATAGATATTTAGTGGCTTAAACATTAGACACTAGTTAAAAAGTAAAGACTTTTTTAGACTAGCCTAGGTTAGAGGGCCTACCTCTAGTAGGCCTATAATTCTATTGGAGGAGATAATTTTAAATAAAGATCTAGAGATAGATTAACTGTATTGAACTTGAAATTTAATTTGTAGTAGTGGCTTACTTATGTCAAATTCACAAAAGGCCTATGTGAATACTGACTTGTTTTTTTTTAACGCCATTAACGGGGTAAAAATTGATAATATTGATATCTAGATCTAAATCTATATCATAACCATACTAGATTATAATTATAGATCTATATGCTAAATATGCTAGATCTAAATCTAGACTTAGATCAAGACTAAATCTAGTAGTAGATCTAGTATTCTAAGTCTTTTTAGTTTTTGAGTTTAGACTCAAGATCTATATTCTACATTGAATAGATTTGGGGGAAAAAAAAAAAAAGGGGGGGGGGGTAATCATGCATAGATTGAGACTAAATCTAGTTGCAGACCTAGTAATCTAAGTCATTCTTGTGCTCTAGTCTTTTATCTTTTAGTTTAGACTAAGATCTAGATCTATATTCTATGTTGACTAGATATAATATAACTTGTTTTCTTTATTTAACTGGGGAAGGGGGGGGGGGGGGGGAAATCGCGCATAGATCGAGACTAAACTAGGTACTAAATCTAGTAGTAGACCTAGATCTAGTATTCTAATTCGCGCATAGATGAAGACTAAATCTAATTCTAGACCTAGTAATGGAAGTCATTCTAAAGGCCTAGTCTTTTAGTTTAGACTCAAGTGCGCATAGACAGCTGCCAAATAATTAACCTAAAAAACTAGGGGCCTTCGATGGGAAGTTTTACCGATCTTATAGGCATATTCTATGTTGACTAGATATATTATAATATAATTTGTTTTCTTTATTTAATTGGGGGGTGGGGGGGGGGGGGTAATCACACATAGATTGAGGCTAACATTAGGCTAGTAGAAAACCTTGATCTATTAAGAAGTGGTGCATAGATCAAGACTAAATCTAGTAATCTAGTCTAGTAGAATTTAGAATTTAGTAGATCTAGTAGACCTAGAACAGATATAGATCTAGTAATAAAAGTCGCGCATAGTCATAGATCGAGCCTAAATCTAGTAGTAGACCTAGATCTAGTAAACTATCTAAGTCGCGAATAGATCGAGACTTTTAAATCTAGTAGTAGACCTAGATCTAGTAAGTCATTCTTGTTGCCAAATATTTTTGGTTTAGACTCAAGATCTAGATCTAGACTCTCTCTCTATATATATTCTATATTGACGTCATTGACGAGATATATTTGTTTTCTTTATTTAAAAAGGGGGGGGGGAGTTTCGCCCATGCATAAATAAATCTAGGCCAAAAACTTCCCGACCTTTGGTAGCCTAACTGAAATTTGATCGACCATCTAGATAATATAGAATAACATCTTCTAATCATCATCTTTTTTGAAGTAACTTCTGTATTATATAAGATAACAGCAGTCATAATAAACTAGTTACTAGTCTAGGACTAGATCTATTACTAAATCTGATTTAAGTCTACAGTACACCGTCTAGAAATTGGCTGGCATTTCACCGACATGCCGTGGATTGCGCGTGCTTTCACAATAGATAGATCTAGTAGGCTTATTAATGGAAGCCTCTATGCCCAACTAGATCTAGCAGCCTAGCATTTTAGTAACCGGTTACAGCGCCTGAGGGCTGAATGACATCGGATTAATTTTTTTTTCAAATTCCAGACTTTTTCCAGACATTTAACAAAATTGCCTCGAAAAGTAGCAATTTTCCAGACTTTTTTAAGACTGAAATCTGAATTTTGAAATTCCAGACTTTTTCCAGACCGCTTACGAACCTTGATATATGTATTAGATCTTAAAAAAAAAAAGACCAAGTTGAAGTCCTACAACTACATGATAATCTAGATTTAGAATCTAGATCTAGATGTCTAGATCTAGTCAATCTAGAATATCTAGTCATTCTAGTAAACTAGTTCTAATGTGATCTATGTCCCTAATCTATACTAGATCTAGATCTAGATCTAAAAAAGGATAGATTTCTATGTTTGCAATCACTTTCATGATATTTATTTAATGTCTAGATCTAGCAGCCTAGCATTTTACCGGTTACGGCGCCTGAGGGCTGAATGATCTAGATCTAGATGTGATTCATTGATATGATAAACACGTTGCGTTTGTCGAATTCAAAGATTGATGAAGCAAAGGTTTCATTATCTCTGTATTTTATGTGTAAGCACACGCTGGTCTAGTAAATAAAAAACTCTAGATCTAGACTTACCTTTGTAATTATGCATTTGTCTTTGAAGCATGTCTTCCTCTGGGCTTACAGTAACGTTTTTTCTTTCCAAACATATAGATCTAACCTTTTGTTGGCATTTCTGAGTTTGAATAATGAATCGAGTGTTGATGTGAAGGAAGCTTTGTTTACAGAAGGACCGGTTCACGTCATGTGCGCATGCGTGCAAATTTTGTTGTCATAGTTACCAATGTAGCTTTGATAGTGCGCATGCGTAAATATGGCTTAGTGAGTGTGTATATGAGGATATAGGGGAAAAAAAAGAGGTAGTGACGTATTTTGAAAGTTTATATTTATAGAATGAGAAACCATGCTCATAATCGGAACTAGAAAAGTAGACCTTCGTATCGATACCATCTGTTAGGGATAAGAGCGTACATTAGCTTATCAACTTTAGCTTACAAAATGTTGATTTTTAACCAAAACATCAAAATTTTGCTTATACATCTACTTTTAAAATACAAAATTGATGTATAAAGCTTAGTTTTTTTTTAGTATTCTGATAGAGAATTCGTTTTCTAGACATTTTAAACTATTAAAATCAATTAATTTTAAAATATCGATATTTTTGACCTAGATCGATGTTTTCTCACTGTACATCCCCCTTAACTACTCAGAAGTCCGATTTTAAAGATCTATCCCCCCAAAAAAAAAAGCACAAGCCGATTTCAAATAGCCACTACAAATAACAAACAGGTCGATTCAAAACAGAAACTACGAATAATGTTCATATAGAGTCCAAGCAGCGGCTATGAAAAATGCACAAGTCTATTCAATCAGCCACCACCAAAAGAGTAGAAGTTGATTCTAAGTAACCACAAAAAAAAAACAAAAAAAACATAGGTCCGAATCAAAACAGTCATTACAAAAAAGTCGATTCCGAAAAAGCAATCACAAAAAAAAATGGATTATAAACAACAATTAATTTAAGAAATTTCTTGATTCGAAGACAAGCCTTATTAAGTCCTTAATTAAGATCATTCGGGAAATACCAAAAATAAAATACAAAAGCTTTAAAGCAAGCCTGCAGATTATCACTATAGGTTGTTCCAAGATTTCGAATCTGTCAACAACTGTTCTTACTAAGCATCTAGGAGGTAAAAAGAACCTGTGCAAGAAATTTCTTTTTAATAGGTGCGACAATGTAAGAGATTTCTTGGTTTTCGAAGACAAGCTTTATAATTTCCTTATTAAGTTGATTGGGAAATATCAAAAATAAAATACATAGCTTTCATAGCAAGCCTACGGTTTTTCGCAAATAGTGGTCTCAACGTTTTGATTCTTTCGAAACCCGTTCTTAGTAAGCATCTAGGAGTTAAAAGAAACATGTGTACGAAATTTCACTTAAATAGAAGCGACAGTTTAAGAGATATCTTGATTTTCGGAGACAAGCCTTATAATTTCCTTATTAAGTTGATTTGGGAAATACCAATAATAAAATACAAAGCTTTGATAGCAAGCCTGTGGTTTTTCGCAAATTGTGGTTCCAACGTTTTGATTCTATCGAAACCCGTTCTTAGTAAGCATCTAGGAGGTAAAAGGAACCTGTGTACTAAATCTCACTTGAATAGAAGCGACAGTTTAAGAGATATCTTGATTTTCGGAGACAAGCCTTATAATTTCCTTATTAAGTTGTTTTGGAAATACCAATAATAAAATACAAAGCTTTGATAGCAAGCCTGTGGTTTTTCGCAAATTGTGGTCCCAACGTTTTGATTCTATCGAAACCCGTTCTTAGTAAGCATCTAGGAGGTAAAAGAAACCTGTGTACGAAATTTCACATAAATAGAAGCGACAGTTTAAGAGATATCTTGATTTTCGAAGACAAGTCTTATAATCTCCTAATATTTATTTATAGTTGATTTGGGAAATACCAATAATAAAATACAAAGCTTTGATAGCAAGCCTGTGGTTTTTCGCAAATTGTGGTCCCAACGTTTTGATTCTATCGAAACCCGTTCTTAATAAGCATCTAGGAGGTAAAAGGAACCAGTGTACTAAATCTCACTTGAATAGAAGCGACAGTTTAAGAGATATCTTGATTTTCAGAGACAAGCCTTATAATTTTCTTATTAAGTTGATTTGGGAAATACCAATAATAAAATACAAAGCTTCGATAGCAAGCCTGTGGTTTTTCGCAAATTGTGGTCCCAACGTTTTGATTCTATCGAAACCCGTTCTTAGTAAGCATCTAGGAGGTAAAAGGAACCTGTGTACTAAATCTCACTTGAATAGAAGCGACAGTTTAAGAGATATCTTGATTTTCAGAGACAAGCCTTATAATTTCCTTAAGTTGATTTGGGAAATACCAATAATAAAATACAAAGCTTTGATAGCAAGCCTGTGGTTTTTCGCAAATGGTGGTCCCAACGTTTTTATTCTATCGAAACCCGTTCTTAGTAAGCATCTAGGAGGTAAAAGGAACCTGTGTACTAGATTTCACTTGAATAGAACCGACAGTTTAAGAGATATCTTGATTTTCAGAGACAAGTTTTATAATTTCCTTATTAAGTTGATTTGGGAAATACCAATAATAAAATACAAAGCTTTGATAGCAAGCCTGTGGTTTTTCGCAAATGGTGGTCCCAACGTTTTGATTCTATCGAAACCCGTTCTTAGTAAGCATCTAGGAGGTAAAAGGAACCTGTGTACTAAATTTCACTTGAATAGAAGCGACAGTTTAAGAGATATCTTGATTTTCGGAGACAAGCCTTATAATTTCCTTATTAAGTTGTTTTGGAAATACCAATAATAAAATACAAAACTTTGATAGCAAGCCTGTGGTTTTTCTCAAATTGTGGTCCCAACGTTTTGATTCTATCGAAACCCGTTCTTAGTAAGCATCTAGGAGGTAAAAGAAACCTGTGTACGAAATTTCACATAAATAGAAGCGACAGTTTAAGAGATATCTTGATTTTCGAAGACAAGTCTTATAATCTCCTAATATTTATTTATAGTTGATTTGGGAAATACCAATAATAAAATACAAAGCTTTAATAGCAAGCCTGTGCTTTTTCGCAAATTGTGGTCCCAACGTTTTGATTCTATCGAAACCCGTTCTCAATAAGCATCTAGGAGGTAAAAAGGGACCTGTGTACTAGATTTCACTTGAATAGAAGCGACAGTTTAAGAGATATCTTGATTTTCGGAGACAAGCCTTATAATTTCCTTATTAAGTTGATTTGGGAAATACCAATAATAAAATACAAAGCTTTGATAGCAAGCCTGTGGTTTTTCGCAAATTGTGGTCCCAACGTTTTGATTCTATCGAAACCCGTTCTTAGTAAGCATCTAGGAGGTAAAAGAAACCTGTGTACGAAATTTCACATAAATAGAAGCGACAGTTTAAGAGATATCTTGATTTTCGAAGACAAGTCTTATAATCTCCTAATATTTATTTATAGTTGATTTGGGAAATACCAATAATAAAATACAAAGCTTTGATAGCAAGCCTGTGGTTTTTCGCAAATTGTGGTCCCAACGTTTTGATTCTATCGAAACCCGTTCTCAATAAGCATCTAGGAGGTAAAAAGGGACCTGTGTACTAGATTTCACTTGAATAGAAGCGACAGTTTAAGAGATATCTTGATTTTCGGAGACAAGCCTTATAATTTCCTTATTAAGTTGATTTGGGAAATACCAATAATAAAATACAAAGCTTTGATAGCAAGCCTGTGGTTTTTCGCAAATTGTGGTTCCAACGTTTTGATTCTATCGAAACCCGTTCTTAATAAGCATCTAGGAGGTAAAAGGAACCTGTGTACTAGATTTCACTTGAATAGAAGGGACAGTTTAAGAGATATCTTGATTTTCGGAGACAAGCTTTATAATTTCCTTATTAAGTTGATTTGGGAAATATCAAAAATAAAATACAAAGCTTTGATAGCAAGCCTGTGGTTTTTCGCAAATTGTGGTCCCAACGTTTTGATTCTATCGAAACCCGTTCTTAGTAAGCATCTAGGAGGTAAAAGAAACCTGTGTACGAAATTTCACATAAATAGAAGCGACAGTTTAAGAGATATCTTGATTTTCGAAGACAAGTCTTATAATCTCCTAATATTTATTTATAGTTGATTTGGGAAATACCAATAATAAAATACAAAGCTTTAATAGCAAGCCTGTGGTTTTTCGCAAATTGTGGTCCCAACATTTTGATTCTATCGAAACCCGTTCTCAATAAGCATCTAGGAGGTAAAAAGGGACCTGTGTACTAGATTTCACTTGAATAGAAGCGACAGTTTAAGAGATATCTTGATTTTCGGAGACAAGCCTTATAATTTCCTTATTAAGTTGATTTGGGAAATACCAATAATAAAATACAAAGCTTTGATAGCAAGCCTGTGGTTTTTCGCAAATTGTGGTTCCAACGTTTTGATTCTATCGAAACCCGTTCTTAATAAGCATCTAGGAGGTAAAAGGAACCTGTGTACTAGATTTCACTTGAATAGAAGGGACAGTTTAAGAGATATCTTGATTTTCGGAGACAAGCTTTATAATTTCCTTATTAAGTTGATTTGGGAAATATCAAAAATAAAATACAAAGCTTTGATAGCAAGCCTGTGGTTTTTCGCAAATTGTGGTCCCAACGTTTTGATTCTATCGAAACCCGTTCTTAGTAAGCATCTAGGAGGTAAAAGAAACCTGTGTACGAAATTTCACATAAATAGAAGCGACAGTTTAAGAGATATCTTGATTTTCGAAGACAAGTCTTATAATCTCCTAATATTTATTTATAGATCTAGTATCCTATTATTTCCGACATTTGGATTTTTCCGGTATTTGGTTTCGCCCTTACCAATATAAACAACCATATTCATATTGGTTTACGTTCGGTTGACGACTGCTGATAAAGTTTTATGTACACTACGTGTGGACTTATTATTCAACTTCCAAATCTATATGTAGGCAAAAAACTTAAAACTAAATAGATCTTGTAGATTTGTAATTCTAGATCTAGATCTAGAACTTATAAGACCAAGACTTAGCCGGCAAGCTAGGCTGAGATGATGGCAATTCGATGTGGATGATCAACTAAACAAATTATCATTTTTTTAATCCTTGCCATAACTGATGTCTCTCAATCAAAACTTAAAAATAATTAGAAAAGTAAAGCCTATCGAAGCTTGCAATACACATGTGATCTAATTCTAGACTAGATCTATAGATTTATCTAGATTATCAACAGTTCGCTTTCAGTGGATCTGATTTCACGATAAGTATAACTACTACAAGTTGTAATCTATATATTAAACATAAATGAATAACAGCACCAGGGACCAAGTTTTTAAGAGAGAAAGTAGTGAATTAAAATGCTACGAAATTAAGGGCATGCGCCGACCGAGGCTCGAACCTGTGACACTGGATTCGACACCACCGCCTAGCGATAACGCACCAAGCGAAACTAACCTCTAGACCATCGGAATGTCCAAAAAAACATTCTTCTGATCCAGAGTCATTTCGCCCGTATGCAAATTACCACCCCAGTGGTCAAAGGTCACAAGCTCCAGCTAGCCCCTCCCCCACCCTCGCAGCAGCCGTTCACTAACAACTTCGATAGAGCCGACACAGACAGCCGTTAGGCATGTATTAGACAAACGATGGCTCTATCTAATTGTTTATCTCTCACAAAGACAAGTGGACAACATAAACACATTACATATAGAAGCTTCAGTGGGTACAAGCAATAATGCTGTAAATGTAAATGGTGCGTTATCGCTAGGCGGTGGTGTCGAATCCAGTGTCACAGGTTCGAGCCTCGGTCGGCGCATGCCCTTATTTTCGTAGCATTTTAATTCACTACTTTCTCTCTTAAAAACTTGGTCCCTGGTGCTGTTATTCATTTATGTTTAATATATGTATTGTTATGACTTTGCCATGCGCACCGCCATCCAAGATAGTGCAGAAAGAAGGTGCGCACTATCTGTGACTAAACAAGTCGGATGTTGACATTAGGACTAACGATTTCCGCCCAAGTCTAGAGCCAATATGGAGATGCTGTGCTCAAGGCAAATGTCCTTTGTGTTTGTCATGTCTCCGTGTAAATAAACGTCAATGTCCTTGTTGAGTTGCCTCACTTAAGTTATTACAATTGGTCTCAGAAGTGGGATTATAGGCGACTCAACGAGAGGAGGTAGGATTCTAGCACAATGGCATCTTTGAAACAACTAGACCAGCTTTTAGTTAAAGAGCTAAGGCAGGAACTTCGTTACAGACGCCTGAAGCTTGGTGGTAGCAAGGAGGTGCTTACAGCTCGTCTCCGGCAAGCCCTAATTGATGAAGACGAAGATCCGGAGACCTACCTATTTGAAATTGAACCGGAGATTTATGAGCTTATTGGCAAAATAAATGAAGGTATTGATGCAATGTGTGAACAAATGAACAGTATGGGGAACAAGGTAGATAAAATGGTGTCTCAGCTGAAAGAAGGAGTAGACTCGTTGGTAAAGGAGCAGTTGCCTGTAGACTCGTTGGTCAAGAAGTTGTGTGGTCAAGACTGTGGTTGCACAAACAGTGGTGACGGAGACGCTGGGGATTTGAGCGCCGTCTGTGTCTGTGTTGTGGGCAAGTCTTGTGGTTGTGACTTTCAAGACGAGAAACGTGATGGCGATTGCTGTGATGATCTCAACGGGATGTACCGAGTCGAACGGAAGGCGACAAATGAAGAAACTGAAGTCTGTTATGTGCCTGAAGCGTTTGTTCCTGTTGTACCTGTTACCAATACCTCAATGAGCCGGACAGATCAAGACGTTGGGTCTGCGTTCGAGCCTGTTGCTGTGGACTTTAAAGACCTTTGCCTATCTTCCGGTGCCTACGAAGGAAATTCGAAGCTCGGCAACTGTATCCAGAAGTTTACCATGAATTGTACTTGCGGCGCATCACACATAGAATTTAGATGCCAAGAAAACCACCAACAGGGCATATGTACTTCTACTATCATCATCGACATTGGCATAGACGAATGTCAATCGGACTACTCTAACTCTGAGCCGTCAAGAGGAAGACATTTTCCACTTGAAACTGAAGAGACCTGTATTCTGGACGTGAAACTGTTGTCTGAGGATGACTGCGGTGAATTGGACTTTGTTTGCAACGTGGCTGCATGTGAACCTGCAGCTCCCTTGAGAGGCGTCTGTCGGGAAGGTCTGCTGAGACAGCGTGTCTAATCAACGGCTGTGCTGAAAAAAACAGTGCTCGACAATATCTCTTTGTGTGTCAAACGGCCACGTCATCGTCGCAACAACAGCCTGGTCAACTGGAGAAAGAGAAAGCGGCACTGGAGGAAAACAATGCGGATGGTTTCGTGGGGAACACGCTCCCTGCCGCCTGTGGCTCCCACTGATCGACCTCCACCTGAACTGTCAAACCTCAGCTGCACTGTTTCTTTTCGGGACGAAAAGTGCTAAGACGGGAGCAATGTTATGACTTTGCCATGCGCACCGCCATCCAAGATAGTGCAGAAAGAAGGTGCGCACTATCTGTGACTAAACAAGTCGGATGTTGACATTAGGACTAACGATTTCCGCCCAAGTCTAGAGCCAATATGGAGATGCTGTGCTCAAGGCAAATGTCCTTTGTGTTTGTCATGTCTCCGTGTAAATAAACGTCAATGTCCTCGTTGAGTTGCCTCACTTAAGTTATTACAGTATGTATCATTTGTTTCAGCACCTAGCTTCAACTCTATGTTTACATTTAAGTTGTAATCTAGTACAAGATCTGATCTAGATCTATAGGAAAGGCCCATCAGCGAAATGGCATACAAAGTGAACACCTCCTGGTATTTTTTATCCATTCATATTTATTTCAAAAGTAACTGCAGAACTAATAAAATGGTGTTACAAAGACATTTTTTTACATTTCCCACATATTCACTTTTGTTTTCCCTCAATAAAATAAAGCGTAGCTGAAGGTCAAAGTTGACATGTATGGAAATTTCATTCTCAAAACATTTCCAGATAAACGAGAATAGGTCTGAACTTAAGGTGATTTGCATATTATGCTTCTAAATTGACGAGGAAATAGTTAGCTAGAATAGCTAAGGCTATTCATTCCGTTGAAAAAAAAATATTATGGGGTGTTCGCTCAAAATGACCTTTTAAACTGAAAACCTATTCAGCGAAACCCCTATTATAAGCTTAAAAAGCCATTAATAATAATTTAGTTACTGATTTAATCTGTTTTTCTTTTTGTCTTATCTATTGTTATTGTTTGTAAACTGAAATATTAAAATAATAGGCCTATTTTTAACCTTAACCCAACGTCTTCGATTTCGAAGATTAAGGATGAGTGCATCACTACGTGTTTCACATGACTACGCCCAGTTGCGACCAGCATATTTTCCTGCATTTTCTTTCCGTCTAAAATGTTTGACTCGCAGCTCTCCAACAGTCTCTCAGAGGTCATATGCTGGCAGCTACTTTCCTCTATGCCAGTGAGGGTGAAATGACGCTTCAGTTGATCTTAACAGCGCTTATACAGGATACGGGGGGGGGACCTCTGTTTTGCCCTCCTCCTTTTTTTTTAACTGTCTGGTTAACCTCTTGTTACTAATTAATGAGATTAATATGTGTATAAATGTTTAAAAGAAGTGCAGAATTCATTTTCACAGGGTAACCCCACCATTCTGAGATTAGGTTTTCAGATCTCCAAGAGTTTTCCAGGAGAAAATATTCGATTTCAGGATCGGAAAAAACGCGAACTATATATTTAGTAATAAATATAAGAGTTACCATATAATATACATTTATAAAATTACAAGATCTCTCCTGAGCCTTTCGTCTCCATGCCCGAAAACCAAGCTGTTGTAGATCTGTCTCCATACATCATCAATCCATCGCATTCGGGATCTGCCTTTGGGTCAATCAGCTTGTGTGTGTGGGGGGGATCGAGTTGATGGCGCTTAAGTGCACTGAACATAATTTCTTAAAAAAAAATAGTTGAGTAACGAGAGTTTATGAAATGGAGAGTAGTACGACGTGGAGTAGCCTATAGGAAGGTGGCGTGATAGAATTTTGTAGTTTCTTTATTTCTTTTAAGAAAAAAAATTGATCGCAAGTTTCGTAGGCTATATAGACATCAGTTCCAAGCAGAGAAAGGAGATGTGGAGCACGAGAAAGTGAAAACAAATTTAGGCTTTATGCCACAAGGAGGACAATAGTTATAATGCTTCATGGAAGAAGTTAGATGATAGAACTAATTGAAGCATAATTTCCTATATTTTAACATGCTATTTCGCTATTTTTTACGGCCTTTCGCTCATTATGACTCCCGCGAAAATTGCGTTAGCTGTTATGTCCGACCCATACCGCAAGTTGACTTGAATTATAAATTTAATAGCTGATATGGAAAAAAGAGTCAAATTTAGTTTTATAGCCCAATAGGTGAGGAGTCCGCAGATGTTTTCATTATAAAATTCTAAACTAAAAAACTGGCACAAAAGCGTTCGCTATTGGTCCTATCCCATAGATATGTATAGATCTAGATCTAATTTTCTTCTACAAGATGACTAGTCTAGATTCTAGTTCTAGTTCTAATTACCACTTTGATATTCACTTTGTAAATAAGACATCAACTACTCAGGTCAAACATTTGTTATTGTTGAAATAGATCTATATAGATCTATAAATAAATGTTAGCACTATTGTAGAAAAAAACAAACATAGAGTCTGTATAGATTTAGATCTAAATCTAAGTGATTTTTTTATCTATTTTTTTTTAAGAAATTATGTTCAGTGCACTTAAGCACCATCAACTCGATCCCCCCCCCACACAGGCTGGGCCTGTTCTAATTCTATATACAATAGATACTTAAATCTCTGGATATATAATATAAATAAAAAATAAATCACATTTTATTTTTTGTATCGGCAGTCTAGAATATAGAGTTAGATCTAATTTTTGATTTCTAATAAAAATGATGGTAAAAGAAATTATTTCGATACGACTTGAGTCTATTGACATTGCATTTATAAAGCTAGAATTTTTCAGAATCTATAAATAGTAAAACTTTCATTTTCTAAGACTTAAACTCTGTCCAACACAACATTCATCACATTTTATATTTTTCAGATGAAGATGCATAGCGGGCTTCATTATATTGCTTTTGGAACAGAGCCACATACAGATTAATAAAACCAGCTCTTTTGAGTAACAGGAAGGACTTGAAAACTACATATTAAAAAACAAGCAGCAAAGAAGAAAATTTAAGGCAAGTTGTTTTTCTAAATATTTTGATTTATTATTTAAAATGAACTTCATTGTTTCTTTTGTTGTATGCATAATACAGAACAGGCAAATTATGAAAATAATCTTGACTAGAATTTTTCAATCTAGATTAGATTTAGATTTAACTTTTTAGAATCGATTTCCACAGGGGATGGGAATGGGCAGGGTTTAAACCCGGAACCATCGGTAAGTCTGAACAAAATGCATGACCAGGCAGATATCTTGATTTGAATTACTAACTAAGATACTTTATAAAAAAAACAACAACTAGTTCTTGGCGTCCATTGTTATTCAAACAGTTACATAGTTACAAAAATTGATCTTGAAATAAAATGGTTTTTTTTTAAATAAACAAGTTAACTTTAAAGACCTTACGATCTATAAGGCAGATGATGTAAAGGTCACCTGTTTCTGTGGACCACGGTTAACGAGGATGTTTTGGCCAGCACAATGAACAACCACCTTACTTTTCCCCAACTAATGTCAAATACCAATTAAACCTGGTTGGACTCAGAGGTATCCCAAAATTCAAAATACCAGTCTTTAACGAGATTCAAACCTGGTACTGCAGGTTTCACTAAGGGCCTCTTTTGAATGAATAGATCTACAATTTTCATACTAATAAATAAGATAATAATAATTAATATACAAACAATACTTCAATTCATTTCTTTTATTTCCACAAATAAATGAATGCATATTATGATTTGAATAAATATATCTATATATTAAATTATATAAATATTTCTCATTGGATAGCTTGGATATAATACAGGTAAAAAAAAAAAATACACTGTCTCACATTTACACATATTTATATATAATTTAACTGCTATAATTATGAATGTACACAAATTATTTTTTTTAACACACATTATTTCAAATATTCTAGGTAAACCAGCCTATGTATTAGCTATGTTTAAAATTCATCCCACAACTGCATCTAAGACAGGGGTGGGCAAATTACGGCCCTGGGGCCGGATGTGGCCCAGCGGAATGTTTTATGCGGCCTGCTGACACCTACAGCAGACTTGCCTATAGTCCCGCATTATGCGGAAACGGCCCGCAAAATCATCAAAAAAGCTCACATGTTCCGCCGTTCCGCATTCACGATTTTTTGTTCCGCCAAGTCTGAATTCCGACACTAAAAAAAAATTGCCATTTTATCATTATTTATTAATAGTGCGAATTGAAAATACTGAGTGCAAAATAAAATATATATAGGTCTGTGTTTATTGTTTACATTTCATCTACTTCCGGACCCGGTGTGTCCTAAATTTACGAAGAAATGGTTGAAGACTAGATCTACATCTAGTTCTAGACATAGATCTCTAGATCTACTGATCTAGTAGTCTAGGTCTAGATATTAGAATTAGATCTATTCTTAGAATCTAGTAAGTGCTAATTAGCCAAATATTCCATTCAAATCCCTTTCTTTTCACGACAATGGCTCTACTACAGTACTCTACTAGATCTAGATCTATCTATCTAAATCTATCATTCATCATCTACATCTAGACCTAGACAATCTAGGAATCTAGTGACTAGTCAGTCTAGTCTTAGTCTAGACTAGGCTACTAGATAGGTCTAGGTCACTAGACTTCTAGATCTAGAATCTAGACTAGATTTAGATTAGAATGAATAGATTTCAATAGATCTAATCTAGTCTAGATTGTTTTTTAGATTTTAGATGATTTGATAGATTATCATACTTTCATAGATCAAATAGATCTGACTATTCTAATTCTAACACTAACTCCTTGAACTGGTTTCTAAGTAATCTAAGAAACTTTCAAAAGGATTTAAAAAAAAAAAAACGTTATTAAAGATCTAGACCTAAATTAATTAATTAACTTGACTTAGATTTAGACACAGTAAGTCTAAGGCCTAAATAAGGCTATTAGATCTACTTTTCTTATTACATAGCCTAAATTAGTTTCTAGATCTAGAAGTAGGGCTAGCACTAGATAACTAGATCTAGAAGTAGACTTAGAAGGTGATAGATCTCTAGATTCTAGATTTCTATGTATCATTATGTAAATTTAGTTCTTAATAAGTCTATTATAGACTATAGAACTATAGATTTAGACATAAATATTTAGATCTCTAATATAATTATTATAATCTGTTTTCTTAGACTTAGAGGACTTATTAGATATAGATCTACACTAGTACTAGTAGACTCTTAAATTATTTTAGATCTAGAACTATATACAAGATCTAGTGTGACTAGAGTAGAGCCCTAGAATTAGAAAAGGATAGATAATCAAGTAGATCTAGAATAATCTAGACTAGATTTCACTAGATCTAGTCAATAGATTTAGACCTAGTAGTAACAAATAAAAATTGTTTGTTTTTTTAGTTTTTGTTCTTTAGGAGGGTTTTTGGGCCAAAGTCTTGTTCGGGTCTCTTGATTTAGAATGCACCATTGAAGGACATGGTCAGCATTCTCTGGTGATGGGCAAGTTTCTCTAGTCCCGACATTTAACTTCCGGACATATATTGTCTCATTCAGTGAACAAGCCTTTTCCTTTGTGGAAACTAAACAAGCATTACTACTGGTCGATTTTGACTGACTGTAATTTGACAGCAGTCACAAGGATAGAAACTAGTAAGCTAGTTCCACAGTTCCGGAACATCATGCACGAGTGTAAAAAGTAAAATACTGCACATTAAGTACAACTGTATATTTGTCAGGATATTTTAATGTAAAATGACAAAAAAAAATTGTAAAATTGGTTTAAATAATTGCTAACTCTTGTTGTAATTCCTTAACGTGAAGTGTGGGGAAAAAAAGAAACGTGAATATAATACAGTGTAAATATGAATTAAAAGACATTCTACACAGTTAGCTTAGAGTGTCTCTATAAGTTGTATATAAATATGCGGCCCGCCATTCCCAATTTTTAAAATAATGCAGCCCTCGATACAAAAAGGTTGCCCACCCCTTATCTAAGATATTCATGTACTGTTTTGGATGTTATGTATGTCGACATATCCAATTTGATTTTCTGGCCCAATAAGGAGAGTCTCAGGCCCAAAAAATTTATTTGTACTTATGACAGGAAGATGACAGTAATAAATGACTGTTTTGAAATTTTCATTGAGAGACCTAGCAGGGTTAAAGCACAGGCACAAACCTATTCTTCCTATTAGCACAACACAGTAAAATATCTGATTGGAACTCATTACTTTCAATAAATGAATTAAAAATATTTATACTAAGCTTTATAGTTTCTTTGGATTTAATAGCCTTTAAATTTTTATTTTTAGAAGTGATGTTGTTCACAAGAGAATCAAATTTAACTTTTTGTTTTTCAATGAGGTGATATCAATCTCAGAAACCTTAGTTGGCAAAACTTTTTTAAGCTCTGATGGATTTATCCAGTAAGATAATAAGCCTGTAACTGTCTTACTCTCTTTTAGCCTGGTGTTGGCTTCCAGCATAAATAAAGTGTCTGCCACATTTCTTCTTCATCGTTCTCATTGTTATGTTGGAGTGTTCATATGACTAGACCAGTACATGAGATGAACTGCGCAGTGGTTTCCAAATCAGGGAGCTCTCCATATAGTTTTCTTTCTATTGGGGTGATTTGGGGCCAATGTCTTATACGGGCCTCTTGGTAGAGAGAGCAGTTTTGGAGGACGTGGTCGGCATTTTCTGGTGATACTCCACATGGGCAGATTTCACTGGTTCCAATTTTGAGCTTCCGGAACATGTGTTGTCGCATTCTGAGTGTCCGGTCCTGAGTCGAAAGATTAGACGTTGGTCTTGTCGGGATAGCTTATAGTAAGCGTCATCTTTCTTGTGATTTGGATGGGAGCTCGTCCATTTCTCATTTATTTTATCTACAATTAATTTCTTCATTTCTTCTGGATAGAGTGCAGAGTTTACTTGTGAGTTTGTTCTCCCACTCTTGGCGAGTGTGTCAGCCTTCTCATTTCCTGCTAGTTGTATGTGAGCTGGTATCCATTGAATAACAGTTTTTTTGCTGTTGTTGTTGAGCTTTGTAAGTGCTGTTCTGAGGTTTTTAATATGAGGGGAATCAGAGTTTTGCAAGCTTTGGAGGGTTGTTTTCACGTCTGTTAGAAAGAAAATCTGACTGTGGGGGGAACTTGGATGATTTGCTAACATGGTAGCAGCTAGTGCTAGTGCTTCCCTTTCTGCTCTGTGACTGTCAGAGAACTCTCCAGTTGCAATGGATTTTTCTAGTTTTCCTCCATCTGGCCATTCGATAAGTATTCCAGCTCCTCCATTTGTGGTGGCTTTATGGGATGAGCCATCCGTGTAAACTCTGATCCACTGATTGCTAGGGTAATTGGTATGTAGAAAACAGTTCACTATTTCCTTGAGCTCTGTTGGTCTGTAATCAGATTTTCTTTTTATGTTTTCAATATGGTCCCTTATAGTAGGAAGAGGGCTTTCGTCCCAGGGTAGAGATTCATTATAGTGTGTTGAGGATTCCAGAGTAATTTTTTCAAGTTGGTGTTTCTTTTTTAGGTTTAGAGATTCCTGTATGAAATTGGTCCTTTTGAGACGTTTTTTTGTGCCAGTTTTGTGGATTTTTGTTCTGAGTGGGTGCCTCTCCAAGGTTTCCAATTTAGTGAATTGGGAAAGGATTTTTATTTCTCTTCTTTTATCCAGAGAGATCAGGGCAGCGGTTTCCTCCATAGCTCTTATGGGTGTTGTTTTGATTGCTCCTGTCATTATCCTTTGACCAATATTTTGAACCTTGTCTATTTTTCTTAGGTTGGTTTGGGCTGCTGAGCCCCATGCTGTGGCACCATACATATCTTACATAACTGGTATAGGTCTTTTTCAGGATGTTGTGATTAGCTCCCCAATCTGTGCCAGCTAATTTTTTCAAGAGGGATAGTCTCTGGATGCCTTTACTCTGTGTTTAATCTATTTGGTTTTTCCAGGTTAGTCTCGGGTCATAGGTGACTCCAAGATAAGTAGGGCTGTCATTTTTTTCTAAAGCTTCCAAATCTAATGTTAATTTTATTGTTTGTTGTTTTGTTGACAGTGAGAATATGGTATATGTGGTCTTTTTTGTGTTGATGGACATGCCCCAGTCTTTGGACCAATTATTGAGTTTATCAAGAGCATCTTGTAATCGAAATTTCGATGTTCCTACATATTCTTCTGTGCTAATTATGGCAAGGTCATCTGCATACATGCTGCTTTTAACTTTTCTAGGTAGGTTTTGATTTAGATCATTTATGAATATTAGGAAAAGTGTTGGGGATAGGACTCCTCCTTGGGGGACGCCATTTTTTATACCCACTGTGTGGCTTCTTTGTCCTTGCATGCAAACTAAGGCTTTTCTATTATTTAGGTATTCCTTTATCCAGTTGTACATTCTTTGGGATATGTGATGCTGGATTAGCTTGAGCAAGAGACCTTGTTCTCAGACTTTGTCAAATGCTTTTTCTAAGTCAACCCACACAATTGTTCTTGGTTTCTTTTCTCGAAAGCCGTCTTCTATTTCTTGTGTGATGAAGGCAATTTGATCTTCTGTTGATCTGCCTTTTCTAAGCCAGCCTGGGCTTCAGTGAGTAGGTTATTTGACTCAAGGATCCATGTCTGCCACATGAGTGCAGGACTCACCAAGTCCAACTATACAAGAACAGTGGGCGAATAGAATAATACCATCTTGACTTATTACTATCCAGGGCTGCAGTACATGCTAACCACTGAGAGTGAAGACCTATTAAAAAGAAAAAAAAATTATTTAAAATACCTGTACATATCAAGACATTGGTCTCATATACATGTAAATACCTTTGAATATCAAGATATTAACTATAATATAACAATATTTATTACTTACCTTTGCTAGTGGTTTAAAAGCCATAACATCTTGAACCCAACCATCTAGGAACTGGTTGTAAGCTGCTAAACTCTTGTAAGCCTGTAGACATTTTCAAAAATAAAAATAGCAATAACATTTTAATAATAGATTTAGAACTCTTGTAATATAAAGAATTGGTTGGACTTCGAAGCATCCTAAAAATATAGAAATTCAAAACCCTAGTTTACACCAAAAATTCAATTGAGACTAGTGAAGTGCTTCAGCCGCAACAGCCAAAAGGTTTGGGCTAAGGTGTAATTAGCTTCAAATCTTAAAAGAGCATTTGAAAGTTGTAAAAGAAACACAGATCTAGGACCATTAGATTTATCAACAAGTTACTAGTCTTGATGAGCCTAGTCCTAAAATAAACTTTAAAAAGTCTTCAGCCTGGATAGTAAAGTTTTCTTTGGTTTAGATGCTAGATCTGATCTATATAATACTAGTATCTAATAATAAGTAACTATTATCTGTAACTATAGTCCAAATATATCTTTTGCAGAGATGTGTTTAATGAGCGCCTAAAGGCAGCACTGAAAAACTCCCAGATACCCCTCCCCTCCGGTCCACCAATGAGATAGGACCATAGCGCTCTGAGCATGCTATAACTATAAGCATGAAAGTAGTGCTACATAAAAGCTAATTTATCTTATCAAGTGACCTAGAAGTGAAGACTAGATCTAGCTATATCTATTAGATAAAAATTAAGTTTCATATGCTTAAAATATGCAGCAACAGAGAGATGTAGATTTTAGATGTTATCTAGATTTTCTAGATCTATTCTATAGAGTCTAGATGAGATCTAGAATGACCTACTAAGCCTAAGCATTATGTAGGCTAGACTCTAGATCTAGTCACACTCTAATCTGAGACATCATCCAGATTTTGTATATAATATATCTATGAAGCCATAGATCTACATCTAGAATACTAGATCTTGAAGGCTTGAGTAGAGAGTAGATCTCTATCACAATCTATGTAGGCCTACATTATATGTTACAACAATGTTGATCTAGCTCTAGACCAGTGTTTCTCAAACTTTTTTGTCTGCCGGCACAGTAAACAAACTACAAAAATTTCGCGGCACACCACGAAGAGCAACAGATGTTTTATAATAAAAAGAAAAAAAGATTTTGCCTGTTTTTCAGTATTATGTTTAATGTGAATGTTGTGCCTGTTTTTTGAGAGCAAATGCGATCTAATCGAGGCTCCAAAGTCGACAAACAAACTCGCATTTCATCGTCTATTGTAAGAAGTCTCTCTCTTTTCTTAGATTTGATTTCAGTCAGTGCTGAAAATCCAAACTCACAAAACCATAAAGATGTAAATGGAAGAACAATTATTTTGATTGCTTTTAAATTGATTACAGGATATAACTTGTTGATTGAAATCCAAAACACATCCAAGCTTTCTCTGAAAACTTGACTTTTGAATTGCATCGTTTTTTAAATCATTGAGCTCCTCTTCTTCTTTAGTTGTAAAATTTGTAGCTTCATTGTTTCCAAATGGAGAGTTGACCCATTTATATTCATTACTTCAAACTGTTGAGGAGTAATGCTGCAATGTTGACTGCAGGTGTTTCAAAGTGTCCAGAATTTCGGGGGTGATTTCTTTATTTGAAGCAGATTCATTGTAAGTAGGAAAGCAGTCCTTTCGTGATTTTACTTTGCCACAAAGACAATCAATTTTAACCAAATGATATTAGTTTTGATGATGCAATGATGATGGTTTCCGATGGTCCTTGAAGACTTCAATTCAATGAATTTAATTTGTCAAATAAATCAGAGAGAAATGTCACCTTAACCCACCAAATCTCGTCATGAATAGAAAATCCAAAGTCTTTTTTTTTTCAGCCTCCAAGAATGAAATCAGCTCAGCCTTGAGTTGGACGACACCCTTTAACACTTTTCCCCTGGAGAGCCAACAAACGTTGGTGTGATACAGGAGACATTAGTAGTCTGAATCCATTGCTTCACAAAGCTCTGAGGAAAGTCAGAATGCAAGCGGTCGAGATTTGAGGAAGTTTACAACTTCAATCACTTGATCCAGAACAGACATCAAATATTTGAAGGCAAGAGCTTCTCTGTGGATCATGCAGTGAACATCTAATACATTTGGATTTTCTTGACGCACAAGAGTGAAGAATCCCTTTCTATTTCCCTGCATGGAAGGACAGCCATCGGTGCAAACGCTGACACAGTTTGTCTCCACTGTACTTTGAATAGCAAAATGTTTTCGTTCACCACTTAAAAATATCTTTGCCTTTGGTCGTAGTTGGTAAGTCTTTGCAAAATAAGAATTTGTTGACACATTTTTCATCCTTTATGAACTGAATAAAAGCTAACAACTGGGCTTTGCACTAATGTCAGTGGATTCATCCACTTGAAGGGACCACAACAGAGACAGTTCATCGTCAGTCATTTCGAAGTGTTCGAAGATTTGATCTTGTAAATCTGACAATAAGTCTTCAATTCTGCGCAAGATAGTACTATTTGACAAAGGAACTTTTTTAACTTTTTCGGCAGCATTGGGTCCAAGGATAGTTTCAACAACTATTGCTAAAGCTGGTGCAATGACTGATTCAGCCTCTGTGTGTTCTTTCTTGCATTTGCTAATAACTGAACAACCTTATAAATTGCAATTAATCCCTTTTCTGAAAGCTTTAGGTAGTTCGTAAGTTTCTTAGCTTGTTTATTTTGTTGAGCCCTGATGTTTTCGAAGTATTCCTTCAGTTGCGCTTTTACAGCTGGATGTTTTGTTTCCAAGTGTCTCTTCAATTTGCTTGGAACAAGTGCCTCATTCAACAGAGCTGAATTGCAGATCAGACAGAATGACAATGGAGAATCTTCAGGTCCTGAAGATATGAAACCATATCCGATGTAATCTTCTTTGTACCTTTGTTTGGTTCCATGCTTTTCATTGAACGCTTTCGCAGTTTCATTCTTACCAACATATTTCTCCATGGATAACAATGATTAAGGCTTAGTAATAATTTGTTATTTTTAGCATACACCTACAAAATTTACATGAAACACATCGCTTATTATTATCGTTACCAATATAAGAACTGCTGAGCGTCTGCTAAGGCGGCCTACATTTGAGTCATTATAATAATATATGTATAGTGGACAACTTCATAACCTGAAGAGCTAACACCCCTTTCCGTCATAATGTAGCAATCCACTACTATTACTGGTCGTTGCAAGCTGGGATGTCGTCACAAGGTAAAATAAAAATTTAATAGTAGGCAAACCTGTGTAACGCTGCACGTGTGGCATTCTGAAAACTCCTCGGCACACCTGCAAATCTTCGGCGGCACACAGTTTGAGAAACACTGCCCTAGACAATAATAAATATTGACTATTCAATCTGATTCTACATTTATGTCAAACAATATTTTGAATATAGTATAGATGTCTAGATATGCTAACTTAAATAGTTAGAATATAGATCCAGAATCTAGTCTAGATTAGTTATTAGTAGATCTAGATCTAATCTAGGTCTAACAATAAAATTGATTCGGAATACCTTGAACTCATCCTTTTTGATTGTGTAAGCACTTTCAGTAGAACAAGATTATAAGTGAAGAGATCATCTGGATAACACAAGGAGGGCAGCAAATCATTTTCTTTATTACGCTGGCTTGCTTTCAAAGTGTAAGAATTAATATTTGTTTCTGACTATATCATTCTTTGCTCGACTTATCCATCGTAAGTGCCTAAAAGCTTGTGTTGACTGTGCATAGAAACCAGATTTTTACCAACAATATGTCTGCCGTGCCCTGATCACATGACTATGTCTACCAACCTAAAGGTTCCTGATGTGATGGGGAAGGTAAAGGCGGCTGGTTGTTGTGCTGGCAACCTCATTAACTATGGGCCACAGAAACAGATGACCTTTACATCCTCAGCCCCCTAGATTGTAAGGTCTGAAAGGGGAACTTTACTTTGATTTACTTTAGTGGGAAAAAAAAAGTTTCTTCTTCCCTTTTTTATTCATTAAACACTGTTTTCTTTTCACTGAAGAACTTGTAGGACTACTTTTAGCCTAATCAATTTGATGGAGGCGTGGTGGCTGAGTGGTAAAGCTCTTGACTTCCATACTGGGGGTCCCTGCTATGAATCCTAGTGAAGACTGGGATTTCAAATTTCTGGATCTTTGGGCACCTCTGAGTCCACCCAGCTCTAATGCCCAATCCATGGTTCAACAAATTTAAAGATCTTACATGGCAGTATGAATAAAATGACAGTCTATAAAGTCAACTAAAAAAAAGTGAAATTGTACAAGATATATAATGGAAATATTAATTTGGAGCAAGTCACAACATTTTGAAATAGAAATGTACCAGCTACAACTCGCTAGATGCAGTGGATACAAAATCACAAAATTTTGAAATAGAAATGTACCAGCTACAACACGCTAGATGCAGTAGATACCAAATCACAACATTTTGAAATAGAAATGTACCAGCTACAACACACTAGATGAAATGGATACCAAATCACATCAGTGTAACTGGCAACTCATATGTAGACTTCTTGGACAACCAGGGAAGGCTAACACCAATCATCTAGCAGGCTGTGAGCTTCAATCAGCTAATTACATTTTGAAAAAGAAATTTACCAGCTACATCACTCTAGAACACAGGACTCTACAACATAGGATTCAGCAGTCAATTCTACAGAAAATAGACAAAGTAAAACAAAAACCTAACTCCAAACAATAAAAACAACAACCTTCAAAGCAATGGAAGAGATCATTTTTTCCCTGGTTTCTCTGGACAAAATAAGAGAAATAATAATCCTTACTCAGTTTACTAAAATGGAAACCTAAGAGAGCTTCCCACTCAAAACTTAAACCCACAAGTCTGGCACTCAAAATTAACTGAAAATACCTCATTTCATACGAGAATCTCAAACAAAGAAACACTGCTTATAAAATATAATTTATGAATTAGTTAAACAGTGCAATGACTCTCTTCCCTAGGACCTAAGCTCTCTTTCTGCTATAACCAAAAAAAAATCTTATCACAATCAGAAAGATCTCAAGGAAGAAACAATAACCAGTGGGTCAATTATACAGATGGCTCATCTCAAGAATCCACCGGTAACGGAGGAGATGTCTTATGCAATGAATGGCTCAATTGAGAAAGATTAGAAAAGTTAATAGCCACTGGCGATC
Source organism: Biomphalaria glabrata (assembly GCF_947242115.1). Taxonomy (NCBI): domain Eukaryota; kingdom Metazoa; phylum Mollusca; class Gastropoda; family Planorbidae; genus Biomphalaria; species Biomphalaria glabrata. The sequence continues at coordinate 57,883 of NW_026602928.1, forward strand.
TCTCAGACAGCCACTGAGCAGAAAGGGGAGTATTAGAACCAGCAGCTACCACACTAATCAACCATCCACCTGTAAACAGCCAGATTTTCTTTCTAAGGAATACCAAAAACATTTCTTTCCTATCTTTCAAAAAATCTGATGCCTCCTCTATCAAACAAGTCAAGACAGCTCTTATAAATCTCAACAATAATAGCAAAAAAACTGTTCTCCAATGGATCCCAGGCACACTTTCGTATAGAGGAGATGAACAAGCTGACACTGCCAAAATGGGAGAATAAGTAAGCAGTCTTAAATTCCATGGAAGGTGCAGTGGCTAAGCGGTAAAACACTTGGCTACTGAACTGGGGTGCAGGGTTCGAATTCTGGTAAGACTGGGGTTTTTAATTTCACGATCTTTGGGCGCCTCTGAGTCCACCTAGCTCTAATGGGTACCTGACATTAATTGGGGAAAAGTAATGACAGTTGGTCATTCTGCTGGCCACATGACACCCTCGTTAACAGTAGGCCACAGAAACAGATGAGCTTTACATCATCTGCCCTATAGACCACAAGGTCTGAAAGGGGTACTTTACTTTTTCTTTTCTTAAATTCCACTATATCCGGAAGAGAAAAAGAAAAAGAGAGTAGTATAAACCAAAAATATAACAGTTGTTGCTCAAACATCAGGATCAAGGATGCATGTTACATTCTATCAGGACACAGTCAATGAATTATTTTTCACCTTTGAATAGGGCACAACATAATGAGTTAACACTTATTCTGGATGTTGAAACCAGTGAAACATGCCTTGTAGAGTTCCTCCAAAGAACATATTGCCTTGTTTTATCGTGAGACCCAAACAAAATACTGGCCCCCAGCAGTCCTTTAGAATAAAAATTGTATGGAAAGCTGCCTGATCTGAAAAGAATGGAGTTCGTCTTCGATATATATATATATATATATATATATATATATATATATATATATATATATATATATATATATATATATATATATATATATATATATATATACAGGATGTAATATTTAAGTTAAACTTTTGTCACACAGTCTCATATTTGTTTATATTGACTTTAGTATTCACATTTATTCAAATAAAATAGCTGTATATATTCTACATTTATCCTTAAAATGTTGTGCACTGTTGGCCACTAGTTCAAATGTTTGCTGTGTTAAAGGCTATAACTAGGCCTACTCATGTGGCTCACATTGAGTTAAAATCAGACATTGTAATCCTTTTTGTGTGTGTCTACATCCTCTTATTGTTTATTTGTGTTTTCAGGTGGCGATTTTATTGTTTACCATGGAGTTGTCTACTTTTCAAATTTTACTGACCAAGTTTTTTACAGTGACTGATCCATCAGCAGTTTCCGAAGCAGTAACTGATATCTCAAAAAAATATTGCTTTTCTGATGGTGTCTAGTCACCTCAGGTAATCTTTCTCTTTTTCTTTTAATATGTAAAGAAAATTATATGTATGTATTTTTGTATATAGAAATGGATACTGTTTGTCTAAGGTGGATGTGTTTGACCATGGTGGATAAAACAGAGCTTGATCTTTGCAGAAGCTGTAGAACACCTTTCCACCATGGGAACCATAAATTTAAATGAAAGTGTTCAGATTTTATCCATGATCACCTGTCTAAAGATTTGAAGTATCACACTCAATGATCTATTTAAACAAATAAAAAGAAGTCTACTGTTTAACCGCAAATCTTAATGACATTTGTAAAGACCTTCACATAATCCCTGTTGGTTTTTATTATCTTTTTAATATGTTTAATTTGTTGATTTTTACTTGAAAAATGTGTAGTTTTGGATACTGGATAGACAACACACATACCCACATTCTCATTATAAAATAATTAGTTTCTACTTTTGGACATTATGACAAATAATATAATCCATTAGCTTTGTGGCAGTATTAAAATGCCCTCTAAAAAGGAACTTGATTCAAGAAACACAAGGAAGGGAAAAGAGAAATCTATTGTACATAAGTAAGAAGTAATGGGATGCAGTATGCACAGTGGATATTAATTAAAAAAAAGTAAAGTTTACCTTTCAGACCTTGCGATCTATGGAGCAAATGATGTCAAGGTTATGTTTCTATGGCTAGTGGTTAATGAGCAGGTCGTCATGTGTCCAGCACAATGACTAACCGCCTTAATTTTCACTACCTAAAATCATTTACCCATTAGAGTTGGGTGACTGAGGGGCACCCTAAAAATTCAAAATCCCAATCTTCATTTAGGTTCAAACCCAGGACCCCATTGTTTTCCTATGAGGTACACAAATCATTTAGCCGACAAAAAAATCAAAATATTGATATAGAAGCGAAATGAAAAATGACTGAGCTTTTGGCCCATGACTTTGAAATGTTAATATCTATGTAAACTTGTTTATGTTGGCAGAGGATCAACAGGATTTGTTCATTGAAAGACACTTGAAGGTGTAGGCAGTTAAAGCAAAAGGACTTCTTGCAATGTTTGTTTCAAGGTAATGTTTTATAGACATAACATTTACCATCCTTTTTATTTATGAAAGCAGTAAAAGAGTTTTTTTCTTTTCTGGGGGGGGGGGGGATTTTTGTGTAATTCTGTTTGTGGTAAAAAAAAAAAATAAAGTTCCCCTTTCCAATCTTGTGGTCTATAGGGCAGATGATGTAAAGGTCATCTGATTCTGTGGCCTATGGCTAACGAGGGTGTCATTAGGCCAACAAAATGACCAACCGCCTTTACTTTTTCCCCAACTAATGTCAGGTACCCATTAGAGCTGGGATTCATACCCTGGACCCCCGGTTCAGAAGCTAAGCGCCTTACCACTCAGCCACCGCACCTCTCTGTTTGTGGTAATCAGGCTATTTTATCTTGATAGGCTATAAATATAAGTGTAAAATATTTGTTAATGTGTATAAGATGCATGTCCAGATAAAGGTGCTACAACTGACCAAATTAAAAAAAAAATCATATGTAAAGATAAACTAAATCATGAATAGTGATGTGCCTTTAGAACTGTTTCATGGGAGTAAAACATCTAAAATCATTTTTTTTCCGCAGGACCAGACACAACAGAATTTGACAACATATGTATTGGAAGCTCAAAATCAGAAACTGAAATCTGCCCATGTGGAGTGTCACCAGAGAATGCTGACCATCTTCTCCAAAACTGCTCTCTTTACCAAGAGGCTGTACATGACGCTGGCCCCCAAACACCCCAATAGAAAGAAAACTATATGGAGAGTTCCCTGATTTGGAAACCACTGCGAAAATAATCTCATATACTGGTCCAGTCATCTGAATGCTCCAATAAAAAAATGAGAAGGAAGAAGAAAGAAGATTGTATGTACCATTTTTGTTTGTTTGAGGATGGGGAGAAAAGTGTTCTTAGAATTCAAACACCAAAAGTATGTGTCTTTATGAATTCAATGTAATTGATACTAGGCTTTTTGGGCTGAAAATAAAATGCAGGAAATTTTATTGGAAGTGCAGAAAAAAAAAAGAGTTTTTAGCCAAAATAAACACTGTATAGCCTGAGAACAAATCAGGGGGAAGAACCAAGGGTAATGCTAGTATACTATAGAAGTATCTTTTTTTATGCTTGAAACTTCATTGATGCATAACAGTGTCACAAACTGCTAGTTAATGTGATATGAAACATAATTTTTTTTTTTTTTGTTACACATATAATCACTCTAAAAAGATTATTTCTAAAATAGATAACTGTCTCTAGTAACCTGCTAGTGGACCATGACCAACCTTTTTCTATCTTGCTTTGTATGGTATAAACTTTCCTAGTTTTTACTTTATTTTGTTGTTCCAGTCATGTCAGTTATGCTATAGGCTACTTTTAATTGCATGTATAAGATAAAAATAGTGAAAACAAGAGTACATAACATTTTGTAAAGAAATTATTAATATTTTGCATTTTTTAGGGGAGCAACATGGCTATTGAAAAGCAGAGACCATACAAACCTCATTAGATGAAGAGTTTTATTTTGTTGGTAAAGTCCTTGGTTTTGAGCCAGCAGAGAAACATAGAAAGGTAATTTGTCAACATTTCAGATTTATCACTAAGAGAAAAGCAGAAAAGCTTTGATGGGCAGCATCTCTGTTGACCCAATGATCCATCCAACTTATGGAACAAGTGATGGTGAAGATGTTCATTACAGTGCTAATGTCTGGGAACACTGAATGACTTACATTTTTAGTTCATGCTTTTCAAAATTTGGTGATGAAAGCTGAATTGAAGCCTTCATCTCTGGCCAATAGTCATGCTGTTTATTATTGCTGGTATTATTATTGCTTTTGATTAGCACAACTTCCATGCTCCTATAGCAAGCACAGTGCATTCTGGGTCAATATCTTTTGTTGACATATGAGGGGATATGGAGGATATCTGTGAGTCCTTCCTTTAGGTTCTTAGCAAGCACAACTTCCATGCTCCTATAGCAAGCACAGTGCATTCTGGGTCAATATCTTTTGTTGACATATGGGGGGGGGGGGGGGAGGATATCTGTGAGTCCTTCCTTTAGGTTCTTAGCAAGCACAACTTCCATGCTCCTATAGCAAGCACAGTGCATTCTGGTTCAATATCTTTTGTTGACATATGAGGGGATATGGAGGATATCTGTGAGTCCTTCCTTTAGGTTCTTAGCAAGCACAACTTCCATGCTCCTATAGCAAGCACAGTGCATTCTGGGTCAATATCTTTTGTAAACATAAGAGGGGGGGGGAGGATATCTGTAAGTCCTTCCTTTAGGCTCTCAGCAAGCAAATCAAATCCATTAAAAATACATAGTTTACATTGTGATTTCAATTTAAGCTCTCCTCACTTAGATAGTCAAGCAGTTTATAGCTTAGCATTTATACATTCAGTTTACAGCTTAGCATTTATTTATTTGGTTTAAAGCTTAGCCATTCTACATTTATTTTATAGCTTAGCATTTATACATTCAGTTTATAGCTTAGAATTTATTTATTTGGTTTAAAGCTTAGCTTTTATACATTTATTTTATAGCTAAGCATTTATACATTCAGTTTATAGCTAAGTCTTTATAGCCTTTATACATTTATTTAATAGCTTAGCATTTATACATTCAGTTTATGGCTTAGAATTTATTTACTCAGTTTATAGCTTAGCCTTTATACATTCAGTCTATAGCTTAACATTTATACATTATCTGATCACCAAATATTTATTCTTTCAGCTCTGTTTATAGCTTATAATTTATTTATTCAGTTTATAGCTTAGCCTTTATTTACATTTATTTTATCTTCTTATCTTATCTTATATAATACAGACGTTACTTCAAAAAAGAAGATGATTACGTCCTACGCGTCATGCATTTAGTCATACATATTAACCAATGACTTAAACTCTGCCAAGTCACTGGTTTTCCTGGCTAGCTCAGGCAACCCATTCCATGCTCTAATAGCACTAGGGAAGAAGTAGTATTTGTACAAATTTGTCCTAGCATATGGGGCGAGGAATGTGCCTTTATCTTTGTGTCTTTCAGCGTATTTTATTAAATTCTGTTTTTGTATTTGAAGATTATGGTTCAGTGTTTTATGTATAATTGCTACTTTACTTTTGAGTCTTCTGTCCTGAAGGCTTTCTAAATTTAGTGATTTTACTAAAGGTGTTACTCTAGTCAAATGTGAATATTCGTTTGTTATGAATCTCACTGCTCTATTTTGTGTCTGTTCCAGTTTCTTAATGTTTTCTTGAGTTGAGTGGTCCCAAACGGAGGATGCATATTCTATTATTGGCCTAACCAAGGTTAAAAAACATTTTAGTTTTATGTTCTTATTTGATTTATAGAAATTTCTTTTAATAAATCCTAATGCTTTGTTTGATTTTTTTTATAGTTTCATCAATATGTGGATTCCATGACAATTTTTTCATTTATTATAACACCTAGGTATTTTGTGTTTTTAGTCTGTGTTACTGGTTTGCCATGAATAAGATAAGTGGAATTAATTTGTTTTAGTTTTTTTGTTACTCTTAACAACTGACATTTTTCTGGGTGGAAAGACAAGCTCCAATTTGATTCCCATTTCTGTAATTCATCTAATTCTCTTTGTAAAATATCTGTGTCTTGTGTTGTTTTTATTGTTCTTTATATTATGCAATCGTCTGCAAATAATCTGACTTTTGTTCCTGAAGTAATGCAATTTGGTAAATCATTTATACATTCAGATTATAGCTGAGAATTTACTTATTCAGTTTATAGCCTAGCATTTATACATTCAGTTTATAGCTTAGAATTTACTTATTCAGCTTATGACTTAGCATTTATACATTAAGTTTATCACTTAGAATTGTACTCAGTTTATAGCTTAGCCTTTATACATTCAGTTTATAGCTTAACATTTATACATTATCTGATCAACAAATATTTATTCTTTCAGCTCTATTTTGACAATATATAAAGAGTGACTTTAGCTCAACTCCTCACCAAGCTTTACAGTCTGTGACATTTTTTTGGTAAAACTTTTAATCAGATTTATGTGTGTATACTTAATTATGTTAACTACATTTATCAAGAATACTCAATTCATAAAAAGAAGCTGCTTTAAAGGATTAAAGATAACATTGACCCTTTTGAGAAAACAAATTTAAACACAAGATTTTGAATTAATTTTGTAATTCTTTTATATTTTTTTTTCTGAAAGCCACATAACGACACAAGTATTTATTCAAGGTTTTGAATGTATGGTATACTGTTAGGTTTAGTATTGAGTCATTCAGTAAATTGTTTTTGTTTTGTGGTTTTTATAAATATATAAATGGAAGTTTATATAATGTGTTATGCTTATATGTATGATTTTTTTTACTGATCTAAAGAAAGAAACTTGAGGATTTTAATTTTTATTCTTTTTGAAACATGTAAGGAATATTAGAACATTGGTTGGCAACATTATTAGTGTAAAAATGTATTTCACTTGGTAGTCAAGAATGCTTATAACTGAGATGACATCACTAATTGTGGTTAACAAGGGTGCCATGTTGTCAGCACAATAACCAGCCGCCTTTACTTTTTCCTAACTCGTATAATAATAATAATAATCTTTATTATCCTTAAGGTAATTTGTCTTACAATTTGTGCATTACACCAAACAAAAAACATTATAAAGAAACCAAAATGTACATTCACACCAGACTCACTCATAATTTACATGTGACAAAGTTTATACCAGATTGTTCTTATTTAATGATTTGATTGCCAGGGGAACAAAAGAGTGTTTGTGTCTGTTTGTCTTTGCTATCGGTGTCTTGTATCTCTTTTGTGATGGTAAAATCACAAAATCCTGACACAAAGGGTGATTCTTTATTTCGAGGATCTTGTTAGCTTTTTTATAGATGTTTGTCTCAAACAACTGCCCAAATGGGGTTTGTTTTTTGCCAATGATTTTGCCAGCAGCATTTAGGATTCTATGAAATTACCCATTAGAGCTGGGTGGACTCGAAGGCACCATAAAGATCCCAAAATTAAAAATACCCGTCTTCACCAGGATTTGAACCCAGGGTCCTCCTGTTTGGAAGTCAAGTGCTTTACCACTCAGCCACATGCCTCCGTTAAAGGCTAGATTTTGTGACAATTATTTTTAGGAGAGAGAATGATGTATGCACAAAGTTGTAGTTTTTTTTTATTAAATTTATTTGTATTTAACCACTGACTTATTAATCTCTGAATTGTCAAATTTAAGTTTGTAATCAGTTAGTGTTGACCTTGGCTTGATAGGCTAAAAGGATTAACAATAATAATAATAATAATTATAGCTTGTATGTAGTGCTACTTTCATGCTTACAGCATGCTCAGAGTGCTGTGTTCCAATCTTATGTGTGGACCAATAGGGGGGGGGATTTGGGAGAGGGTTTTCCATGCTGCCTTTGGGTACTCAGTAAACAGAACTCTGCTTGAGTCGTGTGTTGAACCTAGAGTCACCTTGATAGGTAGCCGAGCCAAGCCAAGTTCAAGCATACTTAGCCTCTTGACCACGCCTCCACATTGAAATTAAATTGTAAATGTTAAATATTTTTAAAAATTTAATACAGAATTTGATATTTATGAAATATTTAATACAGAATTTGATATTGATGAAAACTTTAATACAGAATTTGATATTGATTTCAAAAAATAATACAGAATTTGATATTGATACCTGATACCATTTCATTTGTGTGTGTGTGTGTTTCCAATAATAAAAAAATTAAAAAAAATAATACAGAATTTGATATTGATACCATTTCATTTGTGTGTGTGTGTGTTTCCAATAATATTTCTATGAATGTACAATTTATTCTCTAGATAAAGATTCATTTTCTGTTTTGTAAGGCAGCTCTCAATCCTCAGTGTTATGAACATAATGATAACTGAGTCGAAAACCATGCCAGTTTAGTCTGGCTTTAATACACTGAATGAATACACAACACACATTTTGTGAACACATTCTTACGGACGAGTTACAATCACATGTAAACATAAGAACGAAAACCGATACAGCATATAATTTTCATAAGTGAAATTCTAAATTTACTGAACTAAACAGACTTCTAATTCAAAAACAGACTTCAGCTTCACAGAACAGACTTCTACTTCACAGAACATTCTACTTCACAGAACAGACTTCTATTTCACAGAACATTCTACTTCACAGAACAGACTTCTACTTCACAGAACATTCTACTTCACAGAACATTCTACTTCACAGAACATTCTACTTCACAGAACATTCTACTTCACAGAACAGACTTCTACTTCACAGAATATTCTACTTCACAGAACAGACTTCTACTTCACAGAACAGACTTCTACTTCACAGAACAGACTTCTACTTCACAGAATATTCTACTTCACAGAACAGACTTCTACTTCACAGAACATTCTACTTCACAGAACAGACTTCTACTTCACAGAATATTCTACTTCACAGAACAGACTTCTACTTCACAGAACATTCTACTTCACAGAACAGACTTCTACTTCACAGAATATTCTACTTCACAGAACAGACTTCTACTTCACAGAACATTCTACTTCACAGAACAGACTTCTACAGAACATTCTACTTCACAGAACAGACTTCTACTTCACAGAACATTCTACTTCACAGAACAGACTTCTACTTCACAGAATATTCTACTTCACAGAACAGACTTCTACTTCACAGAACATTCTACTTCACAGAACAGACTTCTACTTCACAGAACAGACTTCTGTTTCACAGAACAGGCAAGGATAATAGAAGAAGAGATGTTAGTTTGTTAGTTCAACACTTTCAATGAAATTTAAGCCTCTTGTGTAGACATGTATGGAAAGGATTTTTTTATTTTTACTTCAAGAAATCTAAAATTTCCTAATATAGAGTTGCCTGACTGCTATAGGCTTTGCACTGTCATCACTGCCCACTTCCATCCCTGTGTCTTATATTGCTTTGCACTGTCATCACTGCCCACTTCCCTCCCCTGTGTCTTGTAAATGCTTTGCACTGTCATCACTGCCCACTTCCCTCCCCTGTGTCTTGTAAATGCTTTGCACTGTCATCACTGCCCACTTCCCTCCCTGTGGCTTGCAGATGCTTTGCACTGTCATCACTGCCCACTTCCATCCCTGTATCTTGAAAATGCTTTACACTGTCATCATTGCCTACTTCCATCCCTGTCTTGTAAATGCTTTGCACTGTCATCACTGCCCACTTCCCTCCCCTGTGTCTTGCAGATGCTTTGCACTGTCATCACTGCCCACTTCCCTCCCCTGTGTCTTGTAAATGCTTTGCACTGTCATCACTGCCCACTTCCCTCCCCTGTGTCTTGTAAATGCTTTGCACTGTCATCACTGCCCACTTCCCTCCCCTGTGTCTTGTAAATGCTTTGCACTGTCATCACTGCCCACTTCCCTCCCCTGTGGCTTGTAAATACTTTGCACTGTCATCACTGCCCATTTCCCTCCCCTGTGTCTTGTAAATACTTTGCACTGTCATCACTGCCCACTTCCATCCCTGTGGCTTGCAGATACTTTGCACTGTCATCACTGCCCACTTCCCTCCCCTGTGGCTTGTAAATGCTTTGCACTGTCATCACTGCCCACTTCCCTCCCCTGTGTCTTGTAAATGCTTTGCACTGTCATCACTGCCCACTTCCCTCCCCTGTGTCTTGTAAATGCTTTGCACTGTCATCACTGCCCACTTCCCTCCCCTGTGTCTTGTAAATGCTTTGCACTGTCATCACTGCCCACTTCCCTCCCCTGTGTCTTGTAAATGCTTTGCACTGTCATCACTGCCCACTTCCCTCCCCTGTGGCTTGCAGATACTTTGCACTGTCATCACTGCCCACTTCCCTTCCCTGTGGCTTGCAGATACTTTGCACTGTCATCACTGCCCACTTCCCTCCCCTGTGTCTTGTAAATGCTTTGCACTGTCATCACTGCCCACTTCCCTCCCCTGTGGCTTGTAAATGCTTTGTAATATGTGCTAGGACATTATAATGTTGATTACTGGAGGTACATGTGATACTTCTAAAACATTTATTTTGAAAGCCTACTGTTAGACTATTGTTGGAACTCAAAAAGAAAATATTGAAATATTACACAAAGTTGTATATTTGATTCTTAATTGAAGCATGTCTTTTCAGTAGACTAGTGACACTTTGGCTACCTGAAGACCTATTACATTTTCCAAGTTCTTGGCTTAGTGCATTGGTACTATAAGATAATAGTCTTGGACATTAAATTTCTTTTTTTTAGAATTACAATAATAAAAGGGGGACTGCAGAGGAAAAAAAGTTTAAAATTTAATGATAAAACATGATGTTACGCAACATTTAATGAAACAAAATATGTGTACGACATGAATGTACAATACTAATTAAAGGTCATTATATGTTTGCCTTTATCATTTAACGTTTGATTCCACTTGTGTTAATACACCTCATTTTTATGCAAGCAAATCTACACAACCACTAAAATACTTATTGGCATCTACGTTATTTATCAGATAACTGTAAGTTTAATTTTTAAAAACTTCGAATAAAGAAGAGGTATGTAAATCTTATCTTATAAAATATAGACGTTACTTCAAAAAAGAAAATGATTACATCCTACGCGTCCTAAAAGTAGTAAAAACTAATACAGAAAACAGTGAAGTCAAGATTTGTCCATCTTTAAATTTGTTCTAAATTCAGAAAATATTTGTAACAAAAATGTTATTGATACCGGTACTGTTTTTTTTTAATGGTAAACCTTCGTCCTCTCAAAATAAAAACGACTGTTGCTAAAGACGGATTAGTTGCAACAAGTGACGCCAGTTTTTTTAAGGTCATGTAAATTTCTAACACATGTCATGGGCCGGATGAGCGCCAAAATTTATCGAGTCTTCAACACACATTGTAACATTCGTTTCAAGAGGATGAATAGCACCATGTCACGAGCCGGATATGACGTCACGAGCCGGATATGACGTCACGAGCTGGATATGACTAGTAGTTTGGACATCTCCGGTCAGTAATACATTGTTACATATAAATGGTGGTCTCTGTACTCCCATATGGTGGTGAAAGTTGGACACTGAACGCTGAGGCCGAAAGAAGAATTCAAACTTTTGAGAGTAAATGAGTTTGTTTTTTAACTAGTCTGGCTGGCAAAAAGGATGAACTTCTCAATACTGTGAATAGACGAAAGCTGAGCAAGTTCGGTTCAATTGTTTGTTGTTTGTAAAATGTTTTACATGTTTCGGATGTTCCTTCAGAGTTGAATATAGTTTACTTCCTAGTCCAAACCTCCCGCAGGACGACGGGGGATGGGAGCGGGCAGAGTTTGAACCCTCGACCGTCGATAAATCCGAACGACAGTCCAGCGCGCAAACCGCACGACCAGGCAGCCATCCAATTGTAGTTGCCTGTCAAAAGTCATCCTTCAAGGTACACTGAAGGGAGCACAAAGAACGGGTCGTCCAAAGAAAAGTTGGCAGGACTATGTGAACGGCCTCTCTCTTGACATCCTGCTAAGAACAGCTGCTTACCGGTTCGGTCCAATTGTAATTGGCTAACTGTCAAAAGTCATCCTTCAAGGTACACTGAAGGGAGCACAAAGAACTGGTCGTCCAAAGAAAAGTTGGCAGGACTATGTGAACGGCCTTGACATCTTGCTAAGAACATCCGGGGAAGTGGAAGGGATTAGGTGAAGTGACATGTCCAACCCTACGTCAATAGTCAAAGGGACGGAAGAAATGCCAGAGATTGTTCGTATTGGTTGTCTGCTTGTTCATGTGGTATTCTATTTAAACTGTCGCCTCGATGGTCAAGGTTCGAACCCTACCCACCTCCACCCCCCCCCACAGTCCCGTTGGATGTTTATGCTAGGATGTAAATAAAAACAAAATGTTCTTCGTGCTGTACAGTCAACATTCAGACATTAACAACTGAGATGCTTTGAACTAATCAACAAAGTCCAATGACTCATTAGATCAACAATATAGGTCAGGCTTTGCATATAGTCCACACTGTGGCACATCTGACCTGTCAACCAGTCATTAACACTGATGGAGTCGTGTCTAATATAATATAAATAAATAATAGGTCTGGTTGGGAGATTTGTCAACAATTTTTACTCTTCCCCAATTGTGAAAACCATTGCAACGCAGACGACCGCATGCCAAAGGCGATGAAGAGAGTAGATTAGATTTGTCGTCGAGGGGCGGACTGGGCTCTAGGTCGGCAGCCAGTCTAGGAGATAGAAACTCCAAAATAAAGCCTACAGCCCTTTTGATGTCTACAGCTAAAATAAAGTTACAGCCCTTTTGATGTCTACAGCTAAAATAAAGTTACAGACCTTTTGATGTCTACAGCTAAAATAAAGCCTACAGCCCTTTTGATGTCTACAGCTAAAATAAAGCCTACAGCCCTTTTGATGTCTACAGCTAAAATAAAGTTACAGACCTTTTGATGTCTACAGCTAAAATAAAGCCTACAGCCCTTTTGATGTCTACAGCTAAAATAAAGCCTACAGCCCTTTTGATGTCTACAGCTATCTCGGACTACTGAGCCACTGTGGTCGACCTAAAGAAGGGTTTTGGTCTGTGCACTCCGTATTCCACTACAAATAGACAGTGCAGGCTGGATGCCTTGCAGTGTGTCTCGAATCACCCCGAGTACCGAATCATCTTTGGTGATTGTAATGGAAGACTGCGTAAAAGAGGTGCCTTATGCACTATAAAGATCAACTCAGGCGCCATTTCACCCTCAAGGGCGTAGAGGAAAGTAGCTGGCAGCAGATGGCCTCTGTGAGAGACGGAGAGCTCCCACAAAGGTTACGGGACTCATATTTGAGCCCTTATGGAAGACAGGCGCAGAAGACGGAAAGAAAATTTAAATAGACCGCCGGCGGATAACGGCTTTGTCTGCACGAGATGCGGAGAAACATGTAGGTCGCAACTGAATTTCCGCAGTCATGTGAAATACTGTACTCATCCTTAATCTTTGGAATAGAAGACATGGACATTGTTATTAAACTCGTAGAAAGGGGGGGGGGGCGGACGAAATAGCCGAAAACTTTTTCTTGTTAATTGAAAACATTTTTAGTCGATTGATACGTTAAGAAGGTCTACACTTTTTTAGTTTTAAAGACATTATTATTTGCACGAAGTCATAGCTAAAGTAAACATTGCTTTAAAATAATTACTTACAAAATTGTTGCATTACTAGTACGGTATTAGAATGTCTTTTGTTCAATGTACCCATACATACAGACTACTCGATTTCTTTGTCACACACTTTTATTTCTGTGTGGAGACCCACAAGCGTGTTCTTCAACCCGGACCCACGCTAGCTACGCCACTGCATTGCATATTATTCTTACAATCAAAGACTGTTGGCTTGTGTAGTCCCCGATCTAGCACTATATTTTTTTTTTAGTAACGCGTGGGAAGACTAAAGCAGGGGTGGACTGGGTATCAAAATCGGCCTGGGCATTTCTATATCACCCGGCCCATAAATTGTATATTATATGATGCGACCCTTATCTTATAAAATACAGACGTGATTTCAAAAAATAAGATGCTTACTGTTGTCCTACCGGCCCATTAGGATACCGGCCCACCGGGGATTTGCCCGAATGCCCATATAGCCAGTCCGCCCCTGGACTAAAGCTAGAAAAGTCTCTATGGTGTTTGTTTGAACCATCACTTGACATCACGTTTGCTTTACACACGTGCTTAACCCGACATAAACAATACAAAAACTTGACAACTCCATTGGACCTCATTCACCAATCGTAAACAAACAACATTTAGCCACGTGATAATATTGATAAAACAATGAAAAAAAAACGTATCACGTGACAGCCTTTATGGATTGCGTAATTTGTATAGAAGAGATAGAGAGGCTAAATGAGAAGCTACTTTAATACTATAGCTTTATGCTCTAACGAATGTAATATATTACATCCAAATACTGTACAATTAACCCTTTACCGTTGTACTCAACTTGAACTGAACTCTGTCTCGACTGTCCCGGACATACACCTTTCGATGTAGGGGTCAGGGAAGTCACGTCCGTACTGACACTCTGGACTCCCTGCGTCGCACTGTCTTGCTGTGGATTAACAGTACCCGACTGAGGCGTCTTAACTCTGACACAATGTAAAGGAAATGTCGTTCAACGATTGTCACAGGCCAACGCTAGACAAGTGCAAAATAAAAAGTCGCATCGACCGATAACTATGATACTTTTTAACTCTTTCTCTCCAAATGGATGCTGCCAACGTTGATTTGACTCCCATTAAAACTAAATTGATTTTTTGATTTATAAACTTTAATTTGTGTTGTGTACAAAGAGCATGCCCGCTCCTATAATTCAATAACAAATATAGGCTAACATTTTCTGATAACATACAAAAAAATATTGAAGTTAAATCATAGCAGGATAGTGAATTACAAATGAGGGGAAAGAATAATAGGCCTACTATCGGAGCGAGAAAAATAATTACGGAGAGAAAGAGTTAAGAGCTATAAAATTTTATTTTTAAAGCCAATGATAGTCATGTTTCATCAATACAATTTCAATTTATATATATATATATATATATATATTTATTTATTCGGCCTTCTTTCTGTCCTCTTTTAGACGTAAAAGCCTAGGGGTGACTGCATGCTTAGGGGAGCTGAAGCGCTGTAAAGGCCTATCGGGTGCCATGATGATGTTCGCCTTCACTAGCTTAGATGAAAACAGGGAACAGGCCGCTGGAGAGAAATTAGAGTCCCAAAGAAAAGCCCCTTCCAATGGCATGCACGGAGGACGAAAAAATAACTTAGGCCTACATAGACCCCAGTTCGAATTAAGTCTTTGTCTGCACCGGGTGGAGCCAGGGCCGGATTTAAGTACGTGGAGGCCCCAGGGCAAGATTTTGTGGAAGCCCCTACAATTTTTCAAAAGCTTTAAGATCCACTTATGAATGATTATATCTAAAAGCATGTTATATTTTAGATATTTTAGAAGAAAGAAACAGTTCTAATAAATTTAATCTCACTTTCCCTTTAAACAATAATTAATATGTATATTTTAGTTTTAATAAGACCAGCAGCAATGTATGGAAGTGAGACCTGGACACTGACAAAGACATCTGAAAATTTACTTAACACTTGGGAAAGAAAAATTCTTAGGAAAATCTATGGTGCCATACAGGATGAAACAGGGTGGAGGACACGCACTAACCATGAGTTATATCAATTATATGAAGACCCACCAATAGTGAACGAAATAAAAAAGAACAGACTACGTTTGGCAGGTCACATTGAAAGAATGTCAGACAACAGAGGGGCGAAAATTGTATACAGGCAAAAACCAAAAGGCAGGCGACCCAAAGGCAGACCCCGAATGCGATGGATAGATGACGTGGAAGCAGATCTGAAGCAGCTTGGGGTTAGGGCGTGGAGACGAAAGGCCCAGGAGAGATCTGAATGGAAGGATGTGTTAAAGCAGGCCAGAGCCCTCCATGGGCTGTAGCGCCACTGTGATGGATGGATGGATATTTTAGTTTTAAAAGTGTAGGCCTATAATTTTTCAGTTTTTGGAGTGAAAAGCCCTTGGAAGACTCACTGGCGAAAACCCGGAGATGCACCGGCCAAACTGGTGAAAGCGCCTTAAAAAGATAACCCGAGAGCTTTAGGCAAACGAAACAATCTATCTATATATAAGGCAACATTTAACAAGGTGGACGCGTTGAAAATCAACAAAAATTTAGTGTGAATGACATAATAACAAATATCAATGCATTAAATCAGGAAAGTCAGAGGCGTAGCTAGGAATTTTCCATTGTTTGGGGTTCCGGGGGGCTTGACCTCTTTGGGGGCCCCTGCATTTTGCGTAATATTTATTTTTTAATGTAAAAGAACCCACTAATTTGGGGGCCCCCTCAAGTGAGGTCCGGGGGGATTTTCAAATTCTCCCCCCTCCTTCTCATCCCACTCTAGCTACGCCACAGGGGACAGGAGACATCCAGCCGGAAGAAAACGATTTATGACTTAATAAGGTGGACAACTCACGAATAGAGAGACAATAGGATGAAACACAGTTGTCTCCGTTGAACTAATACGAAATGATAGAGAGCATGCTTAACACTCCTGCAGGACTATAATGAGACACGGCTGTAGTGTAAACGAAAATTCGTAAAAATGGAAAAGACTGAAATATATATTGTGGCAAGAAGCTTATTCAAAATCGAGGTCAATTAGTTTACTTTGTGCAGAACCAGAGTCCTTACCTGTCTACGATCTATTGGCATATCAATAATAATAATAATAATAATAATAACATTCTCGTTGCCTGTCAGAGGGCGGTACTTCTGCAGACCTGCCACATCACCAGAAAATTCCTCGGTGGTAACTGATAAAGGGACTACGATGAATTTTGTTTCTCTTTAGCGAAACTCGACCCTGGCAGCGCCAGGGAATGACTACTCGTTCATTTCTAACATAATAATAGTCTTTATTGTCCGTAAGGAAATTTGTCTTACAATTTGTGCATTACACCAAACAAAAAAACATTATAACTATAAGAAACCAAAGTGTACATTCACACCCAGACTCACTCATAATTTACATGTGACAAAGTTTATACCAGATTGTTCTTATTTAATGATTTGATTGCCAGGGGATGACGAGAATAATGTACACAAAGGGCTTTCTATTAGAGAAAACTACAAAACATTGCAACACAAGAGACAGTGAAGTGTTGCAGTAATGCAGCTAATTTTTCTTGTATATATATATCACATAATCTTTGATGCTCTCGCTGAGAGCATAAGTTCCGAGTCAGACTGTAACAAGAGAAAGATAGCCATATAAGTAATAATTACTTTAGAATTCCTTAGATAGGACAATTTTAAATTGAATTAAAAACGTCAACAAATTGGACAGAACACAAATCTTGTAGGTAAACGTTGTTCTTTGATGAGTGTTACTGGTTAAACGTCAGAGTTACTAGTTGAACGCCAGTTACTGGATAAACGTCATTTACTAGTTGAACGCCAGTTACTGGATAAACGTCAGAGTTACTAGTTGAACGCCAGTTACTGGATAAACGTCAGAGTTACTAGTTGAAGGCCAGTTACTGGATAAACGTCAGTTACTAGTTGAACGCCAGTTACTGGATAAACGTCAGAGTTACTAGTTGAACGCACGTTACTGGATAAACGTCAGTTACTAGTTGAACGCCAGTTACTGGATAAACGTCAGTTACTAGTTGAAGGCCAGTTACTGGATAAACGTCAGTTACTAGTTGAAGGCCAGTTACTGCATAAACGTCAGTTACTAGTTGAAGGCCAGTTACTGGATAAACGTCAGTTACTAGTTGAAGGCCAGTTACTGGATAAACGTCAGTTACTAGTTGAAGGCCAGTTACTGGATAAACGTCAGTTACTAGTTGAACGCACGTTACTGGATAAACGTCAGTTACTAGTTGAACGCACGTTACTGGATAAACGTCAGTTTCTTGTTGAAGGCCAGTTACTGGATAAACGTCAGTTACTAGTTGAAGGCCAGTTACTGGATAAACGTCAGTTACTAGTTGAACGCACGTTACAGGATAAACGTCAGTTACTTGTTGAAGGCCAGTTACTGGATAAACGTCAGTTACTAGTTGAGGGCCAGTTACTGGATAAACGTCAGAGTTACTAGTTGAAGGCCAGTTACTGGATAAACGTCAGTTACTAGTTGAACGCCAGTTACTGGATAAACGTCAGTTACTAGTTGAACGCCAGTTACTGGATAAACGTCAGTTACTAGATGAACGCCAGTTACTGGATAAACGTCAGTTACTAGTTGAACGCCAGTTACTGGATAAAAGTCAGTTACTAGTTGAACGCCAGTTACTGGTTAAACGTCAGTTACTAGTTGAACGCCAGTTACTGGATAAACGTCAGTTACTAGTTGAACGCCAGTTACTGGTTAAACGTCAGTTACTAGTTGAACGCCAGTTACTGGTTAAACGTCAGTTACTAGTTGAACGCCAGTTACTGGTTAAACGTAAGTTACTAGTTGAACGCCAGTTACTGGTTCAACGTCAGTTACTAGTTGAACGCCAGTTACTGGTTAAACGTCAGTTACTAGATGAACGCCAGTTACTGGTTAAACGTCAGAGTTACTTGTTGAACGCCAGTTACTGGTTAAACAGCAGATTTTGTTCACTTCTAGGAAGACAAACATTGGGCCTTATCATTTCGAGGCCTCATGCTATCTATCTATCTATCTATCTATCTATCTATCTATCAATCTATCTATCTATATCTATCAATCTATCTATCTATCTATCTATCTATCTATCTATCTATCTATCTATCTATCTATCTATCTATCTATCTATCTATCTATCTATCTATCTATGTATCTTCCTATATCTATCTATATCTATCTATCTATTTATCTAAAGAGAGAGAGAGAGAGAAAAGGGGGGGGGGAGAGAGAGAGACAGGGATTCACTGCATTAAATGACGACCAATTTGTGATTTAATTAGGTCTACTCGCACTGTTCAGCGTGCGCCACGCAGGTGACAAAAAAAGCAGTGACAAAAACGAGGGCACTCACGGAACTTGCATTCGATGTGATCGCAGAGAATCCACTGTGTTGCTTTATATATTCTTTAGTGATATAATCAAAGTCCTAAACACAACAATAGGAGAAACTGTAATTTCTTTTTTGTCTTTCGAGTTTCGGAATTTTTTTTTTCAGAAATAATTACACCATAGTCAAATTTACTGTACGGCGGAAGGGTTCAAACACGAACCATCGTAACGACAGTCCGAGGCGCATACCATAAGACCAGGCACTGGCAGGCAGCTATCCATATTTCACATTATATGGACTGCAGTTCCTTAAGTAGGCTATCTGTCAAAAATCATCTTATTTTACTTTTTAAAGAATGGTCAATGTTTTGTTATGTTTTAGAAATATAGATTCGATATTATATTATTAGCGATATCTATTGATAGTTTATCTGAAAATTAATAATTAATAAATATAAAATAAATATAAATAATAAAATATAAAGATTGGGGAAGGGGGGGGGACATATTTGTGAATTATTTAAAAAAAAGAACAAAGAGTGTAAATAAAAATCTGAAATTTAAAAACAGAAAATTAAGAGACGTCCCTTCATCTTCTAAATTGGACCAGCAACAAAATTTATTCAAAACATTCTTTTCAAGAAAACATTTCAACATAGCCGCCATGCCCATTTCTACCCCGCCTACATGACTATATTTGAATGACTATATTTGAATGACTATATTTGAATGACTTTATTTGAATGACTATATTTGAATGACTATATTTGAATGACTATATTTGAATGACTATATTTGAATGACTATATTTGAATGACTATATTTGAACGAACTTCATGAACAGAAATGTCTATGAAAAATCGGAAAAATCTTGGAAGCCACCCGCTCCATCAGAAGTGGTCGCGAAGTGGGCTACTATACTGTCAATCTTGACAAGAACAGAGCGGTACAAAAACTCGTTCGTACCTTACTCGGTCAGACTATATCAACGCCAGTCGTTGATCAGGAAACATGAAAAGGACCAAAATGCCTGTGTGTAATCGCTGAATGAACTCTTTATGTTGTGTCTGTTCTATTTATTTATGTGTATGTTTCTGTTGTGTTGTCTTTATATGAGAAAAGAGTCCAAATTTCCATATGGATCAATGAAGCAGTCTTAGTCTTAGTAGGCTATTTATTGCGTTGCAACAGTCAAAACGATGACCCCCAGCCCCACATAAAAATTAATATGCAGCCTCGATTGTTCTTCACATTATCGGTCAGTGTCTCCTCCTACTTTGGGCTTATTTTAACTTGCTCTATCGTCGCCAGGAGAAAGCTCTTTACAACTCAGAAGCAGTGTCCCCCCTCCCAAAGCCCACTAAAAAGTGACAAAGGGCAGCGCCAACATACTTTTTGTTTTCCATCTAGAGTCGAGGTTCTCAATGTAACTGGTCTTTTGACGTGGTATTAGTATTACACATAAGGCTGGTCACTAAGATGTAGAAACGTGTATCACAATCAATGTGTCGCGAATGCTGTAGAATGCTGGGTTCGTGCTGCCTGGAGTCACACTTGACACGTAACAAACACAAATGGTATAGTTCCGTGGATTGACTAGAATCCGAATTGTAGCAGACAAGACATAACGTTTATCCAATGACAATATTCTGCATTTCATAGTAGTTACAAAAATGATCAAATGCATAGAAATATAGTTACGTCCGCGTAACAGCGGTACCAAATATATCCAATATACTAAGTCCTCAAGAGCAGGTGTGTACTATTAAATCACGTCCGCATCACAGCGGGTAACAATAAACTTCAATAATATGTATCCAGCTCTAAGTACAGAAAAGAACTCAGCTCTAAGTACAGAAAATAACTATCAAAATACGTGTACTGTCTCAAGTCCCATAAACGACTCAACTGACTAAAAGCTACTACTGTCTTCAAGTGACTGCCCTACTCGACTGACTTAAGGTTACTACTGACTAAACGTTAATTTAGTCATTCTTACGTCTTCTTTCTTAATCAGAGGTTTCAAGTGCCTTTCACCTTCTTGACCCGAGGTGAACATATAGCAGGCAATATCAACCGAGACTGTGACACTCAACCTGTGGGTCACGACCCCCTTGGGGGGTCGAATAACGATTCGCCAGGGGTCGTCTAAGACCTTTGAAAATATAGATTCTAATACTGCAAATGCTACGTCATGCTTAAAAAAAATAGTCACATAAGTCTGCACCACAAAAATGGTGAATACGAAATAAGTTAAAAAGTAAAAGTTTCCGTTGCGGTCTATGGTGTGCACACAATCAAAGTTATCTGTTTCTGTGGCCCACGGTTAACGAGGGTGTCATGTGGCTAGCACAACGACCAACCGCATTTACTTTCCCTAACTAATAACATTAGAGTTGGGTGGACTTAGAGGCTCCCAAAGATCCCCGCGTCTCCCAAATAAGAAATAGAATAGTAAATAAATGCATGTCACAAAGATGCAATTTTATTTATTTATAATTTAATCATAATCAGAACAATTTATTTCAAGACTATAATGACAATTGTTTCATGTTGAAACCTAAAACATGGCAACGCATATCAAATATTTACATCAAGTGAACTGTTTTAGAACATTATCAAAAGCACAGCTACTTAGGCTTATGATTTTTACGGTTGGGGGTCGCCGCATTAAGTAGGCTAATATGGGCATATTGGGTGAGAAAATTTGAAGTGAAAGGCTGTTAAGGCGGTAACATTGTAGCCCTATCTTTGTGGGCTACCTCCGTAAGTTGTGGGCTTAACATTTTAGCCCTATTTATGTTGGCTACCTCCGTAAATTGTAGGCCTAATAATGTAGCCCTATCTTTGTCGGCTACCTCCTTGAGGTGAGGGCCTAACATTGAATATATGTAGGCTATACTTCCTTAAATTATATCCTAACATCGAATATTCGTATGCTACTCCCATAAGTTGGATTACAATGTAGGTTACATTATATAGCTCCTAAGTTGTAGCATTGTAAAATTGTAGACTTTTTCCATAAATTGAAGTACGCTGTTAAAATGTGTTAATGTACGTAGGTGACATCATTTCTATAAAATTATATAGTAGGTATGCAGATGAGATTGTTTGTAATTTTAAAAAAAAATGTTCCTGATGTTACTTCAGAGTTAAAGAAAATTTTTATTTACTACCTAATCCAAACCTCCCGCAGGACGACGGGGATGGCAGCGTGCAGGGTCTCAACCTGGGACCATCGACAAGTCCTAACGACAGTCCAGCGCGCATAACGCACGACGAGGCAGCCACTCTTGTAGTCCATATATTTATATTTATGACGGGTTTACGAAAATGCAAGACCCGCGAACTATAGGCCTATACCCTCACCTTTAATTCAATGTAAACTTTTTAACAAAATATGCATGTCAAATAAAAGAGGCTAAATGGGATTAATATAAAATAACGTTACTCGATTATTCTCTTCACCAATAAAGCCTAACGTGATTAATATATATATATATATATATATATATATATATCATCTGTGCTAATATTAGAAGATATTACGTCTTTGTTTGTTGTTTATGTTGTTTTATGCGAAAGCAAAGAATCGGACGGAAATAAAAGTTAGTTATGTACCCTCAATCAAATGGACAAAGTGAGGTGTATGTTGGTATCGTAAAGCAGATATTTAACAAAGCATACAAAAGTGGGAAAGATCCATATCTCGCTATAGAAATACTCCGATAAGCGGACTGCTTTATTCGCCATCACAACTGCTGATGAGTAGAAGACTCAGGGACATCATTCCAACTGATCCCAAACTATTGAAACCATCGGTAGCTGAAAATGCAGAGACATTACTCAACGAACGACAGAGGAAAAGCAAAGTGAGGTACGATGCAAAAGCAAGGTTACCTAAAGACTACTCTGTCGGGGAGAAGGTGAGAGTTCGTCTAGGACAAACATGGCAGAAAGCAGTCGTCATTAAGAAACATCCATCCCCCAGGTCTTACATCATAAAGACAAATGATGGGAAAACATACAGACGAAATCAACGGTTTTTAAACAAGAGCTACGAAGAAGACATCTCTGGGTACTATGACACCGACGAAGACAATGAACAGCAAACTGTTAGAACAAAAGAAACAGACAATTATAAACCAACATCTAGAGAACTTGCTGTGCCGGTCAAGACAACCAGAAGTGGTCGAGTTGTCAAAATTCCTTGTAAATATAAGTATTAAGAACTTTAAAAGGAAGGATGTGATAATAGCTTCAAAAGGAAGGATGTGCTAATATTAGAAGATACTACGTCTTTGTTTGTTGTTTATGTTTTATGCGAAAGCAAAGAATCGGACGGAAATAAAAGTTAGTTATATATGTCTACCTTAATAAAGACAGTCTCGTTATTATCATTATTAATTAGTAACGTCTACAGTAAATTATTATTAATCTGTGACAACAGAACATCATCTATTAAATTAATATTAGCCTATTACTACAAGTTTGAAGCCGGAAAAGTTTGATTTCTATACGAAATTCTACCCAAGAGAATGATCGTATTTATGACAGTCACAATAGCTTGTGCCTACATTTACATTTACAGCCCCTCTCACAGTCACATGTTCATACATGTAACATGAGAATGACTTTCTGACGGAAAACTTCTGACTATTATGGGGAAAACATTTTTTTTTTGTCTACGAAGTTACTAGATCTATATAACAGTTTGATAACCACTGCGTATTTACCCCGTTTAGATTTAGCTATAATAATTAACAAATTAGTATCGGAGCTCGTGTTTAGTAAGTGTTCTTGGTGCTTATTCAGTTACTGCTAACCTGGACAACTTCCGTTTGCCGGTGATTGTTTATCGAAAAATTGAATGCACCTTGTGCGATTGTCTGGCTATAGAATATCAACCCCAACACATAGTGACATAGCAGGTAAGTTATTTTTTTTTTTTTTCAAATATATAGATCTAGTGATTTTAGTCTAGACTCCGCTGCTAAAAGCGGATGAAATTACCCTAGGCCTATAAAATGTATTCTAGATCTATATATACTATATATATTATAGTCATAGTATATATTAACCAATTTGGATTTATTATATAAGAATAGATCTAGTCTCCTAGTGTAGATATAAAAAATAAATGAATTTAAATTTTAATAAGCATAACTTAACTTCTTAAGACACTTTTAAGTCAAGTTAAGTAAGCCGGCATTTAAGCAGTCTAAAATGACTCTCTAGAAATAGATCTAGATTTAGTTCATCTAGGACTAGATCTAGAATTCTAGATCTAGTATAGGTACTTTGATAAAAATTTCAACTTTAATGAATCTAATTGAAACTAGTATAGTTAGATAGATCTTTTTGAATGGAGTTCATTGATACCTCATTTATGCTTCTAGGTTAATTAGAACATAAGTTATGACCATTTTAGTATCGGAAAATTAGCATATTAAAATACCCAAAAAATTGTGACCGAAAGGAGGAGCTTATACATTTAAATTGCTATAACTTTTTAACGCTTAAAGATAATGTAATAAAATGTTCCATAGAAATGCGCAATTATGTTCTGATAATTATGACAATTTTAAAACTGGGATATCTATTAACACTTTTTTGTGTTAAGCCTTTGATGAAGGGGTAGGTGTTGAAAAACGACAGAAACAGAATACATATTCACACATAAATGGTCATAACTTTTAAACCAATAGAGATAATTGAATGAAATTTTCAACAGAAATGCATGATTATGTGTTATTTATTTCTTCTTTATAATTCTAAGATAGAAGTTGAAACTTTTTTTTTTAATTTCTTAAATGTGGGTTGACATTTCGAAAACGACAAAAAAAAAAAAAAAAAAAAAAATTTTGACACTTAAATGGTTATAACTTTTTAACCAATAGAGATATGCAAATGAAATTTTCAACAGAAATGCATGAATATGTGTTATTTATTTATTCTACTATAACGCTGAATAAGAAGTTTAAGAAAATTTTTTTTTCTTTGTTAACGTGAAACGACAATTTAAAAAACGACCAAAATTTATGTTAGTCATAACTCTTTAACCAATTGAGATATTTAAATGAAATTTTGAACAGAAATGCATGATTATGTGTTATTTATTTATTCTATTTTAACACTGAGATAAGAATTTTTTTGAAAATTTGATTTTTGATAAATGTGGAATGACAAGTTTGATTTTTTTTTTGACAAAATATTATGTTGACACTTATGGTTATAACAACCAAAATTTATGTTGGTTATAAATTTTTAACTAATTGAGAAATTTATTGAAGTTTTCTACAGGAATGCATGCATGATGATGTGTTATTTGTTTATTTTATTATAATCTGAGACAGAAGTTGTCATTACGTTGACACTTAAAATGTTGCAACTTTTTTAGCCTTAAATTACTTTTTAGGCTTTTAACTGAAATGAACAACTTTTTGCTGATACTTATAATAAACTTTGGATAAATAACATGTTGAAAAAACAACACAAAAATAAAAACAAAAATTTCTATTTCATACTTTGAGAGCTGTAACATTTTAATCTAGACTTTAGAGATATATATACAAGATTTACAAAATAAAAAAAAAAGTATTTAAATTTACATATAATGTAAATAACAAATATAGATTTCTTGATGTCATCAGTCTGAGTGCGTTTGCAAATGTACGTCAGTATCCAAAGCTTGTGAGGATCATGCATGATTGTTTGAAGATGAACATTGTTTGGGTGTACCCTATCTGTTTTGCTGAAATAGAATAAATACTTTTAATGCATACCAATGTAGGCTTGCTGAAAAGGTAAAATTATCAAGACTTAATATAAATGGTTCATTGCACAATTATCAGCTGTATTGTGAAATTATATTTTTCACATTAAATAAATAACATCCCAGATATGCAACATGTTCCTTTAAAATAAAATATATCTAACTATTTGATGGGTAAGCACATAATGGATTTGTTTGTTGTTGGAAATTATCAATTGAAATACTGTCTCTGTAGCACCTTACAAAAACCTTCAGCAAGTTCTTTAGTCAACAACATCGACATCAAGCCTGCCACGCCCACATTATCTGGGGAAAATATAACAAAAAAAAAGTTAGCTTTATTTAATTGTGAAAAAAAAATGTTTCAAACAAAATTACACATATGTACAATTTTAATAAAATGCAGTTTAAAGATTTTATTTATAAAAGGATATAAGACATTTTATGTAAATAGAAGGCTCAACTTCATAAGTCCAAGTCCAGCCAAGCCTTTACTTTAAAATAAATTTCTACAATTATCCTAAATCATATAGAGAATATAGTAGATTTAAGTAGATCTATAGATTAATATCTGAAAATTTATTTTCATTGAAATAAAATGATATTCCAATTGATTTGAGTTTTATTTTGTTTATAACTTGTTTATAACATAATTAGTAGTGATTATTATGGTAACAATCACTTAAAATCGTGTATAAAAATTGTTTTATAATTATCGCAATTATATTACCAGCTATTGCAAGAATTATCACTTAAATTTAACTAAAAACGAAAAATAACAATTGAACTAGGTTAAAATCATTCTAAAAGTTTAAAAAATAACATTCAAAATCACGGATGACTAAATAAAACTGTTCTTGATGATGGATTTAAAAAAAATCGATCTAACAAAAAAGCTATGCAGCCATTGATAACCATTGAATCTATCATTTCCGGTTAGTAATGGCGGCTGGTTTCGTTTTCTAGCCAAGATACCTGATGCAGTGGGTCCGTTTTTACTAATAAAGTGGAACACTTATTGCGATAATATGAACAAAAATAGTTAGATTAGATATTAAGGTACTTGGGATGACTTAAATAACTATGCTTATCAGAATAATAAAAAAAACTATGGATGGTCAACTTACCCCTATGCTCAACACGCTGGAACTCCATGAAGACGATAGAAAAGCACTGATATAAATCCAAAGAATTAACTGATATCCGATCCTTGAACAAACAAAGGGCTCTGATTATCCTTTTGTGTCTGATTTTGAAGACAAAACCAGACTGGAACGAAATGGCCACTGCTTTCGGCTTAAATACTGCCGCAAGAATACTACCGGTTCCGGTAACCAAAAAAAATCTCGCGCGACCGGAAAATCGAAGTACCTAATCTAGTATCATCTAGAATCTATGTCTAGTTGAATAGTTCCAAAATTCAAAATCATTGGACACTGCCATTCATCATTCATTCATGCAATCATGATTCACTCAATTGTCTCAATGACTCATTATTGACATCATAAATGATCATTTTTTACATTCAGTGGCATCTTCAAAAACCTTCAAAACCTACACATTTCATTTGTACAATTACTACAATCTAGAGAATCTAGTCATAGTCACTAGTGACAGGTCTGACAGTCATACATGTTAATATTATTATTGACTTAAATTTAAACTCTGCTAACTCTTTGGTTTTCCTGGCTGATTCAGGCAACCCATTCCATTCTCTAATCAATGGCACTGTTATATAGTCATTAGGCAAGAAAAAGCACTTCTTGTATTAATTAGTTCTAGCATATATATATGGAATTTATATGAAATGTGCCTCTATCTATAGATTTTATATAGAGTCTAGATAAGATGTAGATCTATATAGATTTACTTAATTATTCATGCCTTCATGGCATGAAGGCTTGTGTTCAGGAAAGTGGAGAACCCTTTAAAGTATCATATGGGGTAAAACAAAGTTGTTTTCTAGCACCCACACTGTTCAATATTATGTTTTCTGCTATGCTGACAGATGCATTCACAAATAGAGATACAAGCGGGATAAATATAACATACAGATTTGATAGTGGCCTATACAACCCGAAGTGTCTCAAAGCAAAGTAAAAAAAAAAAAAAATCATCAGTAATCAGGGATCTGCTATTTGCTGACAACTGTGCCCTAAATGCCTGCTCTGAAAATTAAATTATCTGCAAAAGATCATTAGTAACTATGTATAGCCAATGCTAGTGCATCCTATTTCAGAATGTCTAAAATGTTTGGAATAGACGGGTATCTCCACATACACAAAGCTAGGGATTTATTGAGCTGTCATCCTCCCGACAGTTCTCTATGCCTAAAAGACCTGGACAGTATATATATATATACTTCCACATGACCCATCTCAGAAAAATACTGAATGTTAAATGGCAAGAAAAGATACCAGATACTGAAGTCCTTCAAAGAGCGGGCCTGCAAAGCATGCACACAATCCCGATGCAGTCCCAGCTGTGATGAGAAGGCCACATCTGCGCAGTAGACGACTGCAGCATCCCTAAACGACTCCTGTATGGCCAATTAAGGGAAGGAAAGCCCTCACAAGGTGGACAAAGAAAACACTTCAGTGACACCCTCAAAGCTTCTCTGAAAGCATTCAGCTTTGACTCAGGCACCAGGGAGACAGAAGCACATAAAACTGGCGCACATATTGCAGGGGGCACTAGAACATCGCTGTTAGAAGAATTGAGTCAGAGAAAAAAATCTAAGGCCAATGACACTAGCTTCAGCTGGAATAACCTGCCCATTGTGCAGCCAAACTTTCCGGGCTCACATGTTTGTAAAATGTTTTACATGTTTTGGGTGTTCCTTCAGAGTTGAAGATTCCAAACCTCCCACAGGATGACTGGGGATGGGAGCGGGCAGGGTTTGAACCCTGGACCATTGATAAATCGGAACAACAGTCCAGCGCACAAACCGCACGACCAGGCAGCCATCCAAGTTCTCACCAGCCACATGTGGAGGCTCAAAACCCCAGTGCAAAGCCCTCAGCCAACTGGATGACAAAAGACATCATCGAACTTCAATGGATGAACTTAATTATAGATTCTTAGATCAAGACTAGTTTGGATCTGCCATATACTGTTTCTTCACTAATCATAGGTTCTAGAATTAAATGTATTTAAATTATACTTCCCCCCTCATTTGTCATGGTGTGAAGCTTCTACCTGGGCATTAGCAATGGTCGGGATGATGTCATCATCCACTGATATTTTTTTTCATGGTTGATTCCTAAAGCCTTTGTTTTACATGTTTCAGATGTTCCTTCATAGTTGAAATAAATGAAGATAATCTACTTCCTATGCGAAATCTCTGCAAGATGACGGGGATGGCAGTGAACAGGTATGAATCCTGGACCAATGGCAATCCAGCACACATACCACATGGCCAGGCAGCTTTTTCATGTTTTGGAATAGCTACAAGGCTGCAGAAGTTTGAATTAAGAGTTTTTCTTCTCCTAGGTGGTAGCTAGCCATTGTTAATGAGCCCCTCCTCCCTGAATCTTACTGATTCAGACCCAGTTACCTGCCTTCGTCCTTCACCTTTTATTGAAAACAGTTTCCCTTGGCTCAACATCTAAGCCACACTTCTTGGACTAGTTTTTGACATTTTATAGGTATTGGCGTGCTTATTAAATATAATATCCATTACCACTTCTGGCAATGACAACCTTTCTGGACCTATATGTGTCCAGGAAAGAAGGTGGCACTACAATTACTATTTTATAGAAAAAATAAAATAAAAGAAGGTAGGTAGGTAAACAAAAAGTTTACAGCCCACGGATCTTTGATCTAGATCTTTTCTATATTCAAGCATTTATAAAAACTTAGTAAGTAAGAGGACAATTTTGATAGGTCATACTTAAATGGCAGGTTTTCATCTACAGTTTTAATTTATAATTAAATTATTTCTGAACTTGAGTATTCCATATTCTAGTTAGGCATGTCTGAGATTTTATTAGGGGGCACGGTGGTGGAGTGGTTAAGCACTTGGCTTCTGAACCTGGGGTCCTGGATTTGAAGACTGGGATTTTGAATCTAGGGATTTTTAGGGCGTTCTTGAATCCACCCAACTCTAATGGGTACCTGACTTTTATTTGAGAAAGTTAAGGTGGTTGGTCGTTGTGCTGGCCACATGACACACTGCTTGTAAACCATTGGCCAAAGAAACAGATGACCTTAACATCATCTTCTTTATAGATAGCAAGGTCTAAAAGGGGAATGACAGTATAGAATCTGGCCCTTGTTGTCTAGAGAGAGAGTGGTCCTTAAGGGACTGCAGGCACGACATGGCCTAAATTGTGCCGATGTGCCTCAAATAAAAAATCAAATCAAATCTAAAAGGGGAACTTAACTTTTCTAACTCTGAGATTTCAGATATTTAGAAAACATGTTATTACTTACTTACTTGTATAAGGAAGAAAAACGCACAATCCGAAAAATGGCCAGCTCTTCTACCACCGAAGGAAAAGCCACCTTAACCTGCGCTATCTGTGGACGGGAGTGTCTCTCCAAAATAGGGCTCCACAGCCACATAAGGAAGTGTGCTCTGAGATGAACCATAGTCGTTCTACGACTGAAGGAGGCCAATGATGTATAAATATTTTTGATTATATTTTGATTGAGCTTTAACTGTTGGTTTCTTTCATTACAATATTAGTCTGCACATAGACTGATTGATCTGATTTGTTACCGGTACACTGTTTTTACATTTTAGCTTTAAATGTTGATTTCCTTCATTACAGCATTATCTAGATCTGATTTATGACTGTTTTTGTGTTAGAAATTAGAAAATTAAAAAATAAATAATTTGTTGATCTAATCAATATTTATATTTATAATTTTCAGATCTGAAGCCAGGGTTTTATGGCTCAATAATAAAAGCTAAAATGTAACTCTTTGAGCTATTCCAACTTACCTAGATAACAATAAGCTGTCAAATAGTGTACAGGAGACTAACTTTGAAAATAAAGACCTCTGCTTTAACTTAGGTAAGAAAAATAGTAAAGAGTTTGGATTAAATGAATTTCTACATTTAATAATTATTTATTAAGTGAAGTAATTTCAAATCTAAAGTATAATTTGTTGTAATGTGTTTTATTTTTTCAAAGTTTAATTTATATCTTCAGGTCAATCCTTAGCCAAGATAAATCAGCAATATGCTCCTGCAAATGGATAATACATTTTTTCAAAAGAAATAGAAACTAATGAAGACTGTTGTCAGGATGGTGCCAAGTTTGAACAATGACCACCATCATCCTCCCTGTCCTCCAGTTGTGGTCTTAAACTTTATATCTAAGAAAAACAAACAGAACCAGACTTTTTTAATGCTAAATAACTACCAGGCCTGTACAATTCAGTAGACAATTGTCTACTGAATATTTTAGGGACTTGATGGTAATGTTTTGAATCATTCAGTGTGGAATCAAATGTATCACTGATATTCAAACTATGATCCATAGGCCATATCCAGCGAGTGACAGGTCTTAACTGGTCACTTGAAATTCTCGCTATGCAGAATGAAGCAGAAAAGACTTAATTCATTGAACACCACAATTTTGTGTGACCTGTGACACACATATTGCACACGTGTGGCCCCTAGAGCAAACAAGATTCAGCACCATTGTAATACATACAGTTTGCAAGCCAACATAATTTTTTATTTGGATCTGAGAACATTTATAAGTATCTAACACTATTCAACACTTTCTGACAGCCGAAACTTTGCAAAATACATGGTTAAAATGTTAAAATAAAAAATTGTGCTGTCTCGTGTATTTCAATGAAGTGTGATTTATCAGTATATTGTAACAAGTACTGCGTCTCTGTGTAACTGGTTTCTAAAACTAACATAAACTATTTTGCTAAAAAAAATATTTAAATGTACTTTTTTCCTTTAAGATAGGACTTTTTTTTTTCCTTTTAGTACAATACTTATAATAGCATCATATGCAGGAAAAATGCAGGTAGCTGATTTGTATGCTGACTTTATCGATCTCACCAGTGAGATATAGTGAGTCACGATGGCTGGTGGTGAATTCTATCTCAGCTCGGATGCCCTTCAAGATTCATTGCTATTCTGAAGCTACTGCATGTGGGTCGAAAGGTTAAATCAGCTTATTTCTCTGTAGAGAATGATGTGATGCAAGGCTGTGTGTGTTGATAATATTACTACACTCTGTAGCTTTAGACAGTAAAGGAATCCATCCTATACCTAAATTAGGCAACTATCCTTCAATGATGCTTTGCTGGAGTAAAACATGGCCAGTTATCCAGCCAGAGCTGGAAATGAGCTCCTGCGCAAACTTGGTACTCTTAGTGCTATTGATGACTAAAATACATTGTAGTATATAAACTATGGTAAATTAATTTTTTTTATATTAGTCACCAAGAATTTTAGACCCTAAGCTGGATATTTTAAAATTTTAAAAATGCATTATTTTTCAGACTTATCTACATACAAAGAAATCCCAGATGAATAGAATCACTATTTCACTCCTCGTTACTTTCATTATTTAGTTTTATTTCAAACAACTAGTTTCTTACCATGTTTTATTGTGCTTTAAATGAAGACTGCTTAACACACATGCAAGTTCTCAACTATGCATTCTAGATAAGACTTCAAAGTACTTTAAAACATTTATTTACCAGGGGAATATGTCATTAAGTCTCCAAGATTAAGTGTCTCAAGTGTCACTACACTATTCTTGGCTAACCTATGTTTGTTATAACATGTTATAACAGTTTCATTCTAGCTACACTTTTGGTTTTGAGATTTCTATTCACAAAATTATTTCTTTATTCTTCTAAATATGTATCCTAACTGTATATTCTACTAAATATGTATCCTAACTGTATATAACATTTTTTAGTTTTTCAGATTTCCCTTAGCGGAAATGCCAAAAGTAAGCTATCTCTCCACTGTTCACTGGACCTGACAGAGAATCTGGTATTGAAATCACTGAATCCAAATCTAGTTGCAGCCAAAGTGAGCGAAAGTATGAAAAATGTTATGGTGAGTACACTTTGGTTGACATTTTAGCCTAGGTTTTGGTCAATGAATAACATCTTTATAGGTATATGTAATATTATTTGATTGTCAAAAGAGCTTAGCTGAAGGCTCTTCAAGCTCCAGGCTTGTAAGCCTGCTTGAACAACCATTCTGTCTGGAAGAGATCCAAGTCAATGCCTATGTAAAGCATTGCTATTTCCAATTTATCTGGCCGAAGGCAGAGTACACCAGAAACCGCCGCCACTTTCCTTTGTTGTGCCAAGCTAACCGTGCAGGACTCGCCATTGGAATAACGTTCCCTTGACGAGCCTCGCATGGATTATTGACAGGGACGTGTGAGCTCTCTTTCTACTCCACTCAGTGCAATGGGAAAGCTCTTGCATTCCCTTGAACACTCCCACAGGAGGTTTGTTTTGCTATTCATTTAGCCTGATCACTTCCTCAAATGATCGTTTCCACTCAGGTACCACGTTGAGGCAGAATAGCGTATTTGGGAGATGTAATACCAGAAATGAATGTAGTCCCATCCTGAACATCTTTAGAGCAACATAGTCTAGAAAAAAAAGTCTAGACATTTTTTGTAACATTGAGAATTTTCTTGCAGAATTAATCTTAAGTGTCTTCATAGACATATAAGATAGGTTTTCTTTGCTATTTCACTGTGAACTATTTTTTTTTTATTGGTTACTGCCACTGACTGACTAGTGGCCAATTAGAATCACTACTTTCCTCTTGCTATCAACACAATCTACTTTTTAGATTCAGCTCCTCTTTAATTCTTGTGTTTTATTATGTTAAGAGGTTTTATTTCCACCTCCGCTTATCTGATTTACTCTTAACACCTCTATTCATCCTATCCCCTTTGGGTTGGAACTCAAAATCAGTGAAACTAGCTTTTAAAATAAAACATCACTGGTTCATTACATCAATGGATTCAGGATTTCCTGAATATTTCCTGTAATATTAAAATGGCTCTAAACCAACATTAACAGTCAACTCATGTGTACATCAAGGAACAGTCTTAGTATAATTTACATAAATGAATTACCAATTTGCATTAGTTGCATTTGTCAGATTATTTGCAGATGAATTATAGAGATGGAAATCTAATTGGAGCACGTCTTTCCACCCAGAAAAATGTCAGTTATTAAGAGTAATAAAAAATTTAAAACAAATAAATACCACATATCTTCATCTAGGTAAATCAGTTACATGGACTAAAAACTCCAAATACCTAGGTGTTATAGTAAATGAAAAATTATCATGGAACCTCATATAGAGGAAATTTTTAAAAATCAAACAAAGCAATAAGTTTTTATTAAAATATTATTTTTTTTTACAAATCCAATAAAGACAAACTCAAATGTTATTTATCCTTGATTAGGGTTCAAAGAATATGCATCCTCTGTTTGGGACCCCTCAACGTAAGAAAAAAACATTTAGAAACAAGAAGAGACACAAAATAGTGCAGTGAGATTCATAACAAATCAATATTCACATTTAGTCAGAATAGCACCATTAGTAGAATCATTTAATTTAGAGACCCTTCAGGATAGAAGACTAAAGTAGCAATTATACATAAAACACTGAACCAAAATCTTCATATACAAAAAAAAAAAAAAAAAAGCAAACTTATATAACACTAAGAAAGACAAAGAGATAAGCACAATTCTGATTCTATTTGCTAGGATGAATTCAATAAGTGCTCATTCTTCAGCCAGGAAAACATTAATATGATTTTATGCACATATTAATGTATTAATTAGACATCTATAAAAAAAAGTTTTCATTGCAGAATCAAGAAAGACCTTCAGTTAATACCAAGGAAGTGATTACAGTTAACACAAGTCTGGACCTGGACACATTCTCAAAGCTCTTACCTTTCTTGCGATGTTACTTTGTGAATTCTCCGGTGAATGAATAAAACAAACTAAATGTGGAGGACCAAGGTATTTTTGTGTACAGTCTTTATGTGAATATCTTATTACTCATATAGTTTAGTTTTGTACATTTACTTGAGATTTTGTGTGTGAGATTATATACATATATATAGTATTCTCTGTAAAGAGTATGGCTTAACAATTAGCTTGAAGAAAAAAAATGTTATGGGACCACCTGCTACAACATCACCCTCCATCCTCATAGATGATAACAAACTGGATGCTGTTAATGAATTCTGCTATCTTGGATCCACAATTTAGGATGACCTGTCTCTAGAAGAGGAGAAATGGTTACAGAAGACTGCCTCAACATTCGCTAGACTCAAGTCAAGAGTTTGGGAAAACTAGAAGCTCACTACAGCAACTAAAATGGCGGTCTACAAGGCATGCGTTCTGAGTAAGCTATTGTACAGCAGTGAGTCGTGGACCACCTACGCAAAGCAAGAGAAAAAACTAAACTCATTCCATTTGCGCTCTCTCCGAAGAATCTTGAAAATCACATGGAAAGAAAGAGATCCTTCTTGCACGAACAGGTATCTTTACAGTCCTCAGACAACACCACCTGCGCTGGCTTGGACATGTTCGCCGGATGGAAGACAATCGCATCCTGAAAATTATTCTCTGTGGGCCACTTGAGTTTGAAAACTGGTCGCTCCCACCTCCTTTACATGGATGTAACGAAATGGGACCTAAAGTCAGCAAACATAGATACTGACCATTGACATAGCCTTAGCCTTCACTAGGGACAGCAAAAAAACATGGGCCTCAGCTCTGGAAGAAAAGCATGCCATGTGAAAAATGGCCAGCTCCTCTACCACCTAATTGAAAGTCACCTTAACCTGCAATATTTGTGGACGGGAATGTCTCTCCAAAATAGGGCTCCACAGCTACATGAAAAAGTGTTTGAGATGAACCATAGTCACTCTACAACTGAAGGGGGCCAACTGGAAGTATTCTCTAAAACAGACATAAGTTAGCTTTTTATAAAATACATTCCTTGACTGGCTTTTTATAAAAAGTTTAAAACAACAACACATGAGGGTATGGGTTGGCTGAGATATTAATCACACCAATAAGTTTTTATTTATGGTAAAGTAAATAGACTTAAGAATACAGTGACACTTAAAAATAGATATACAGTTATACAAATTTCACCCTTGTTTTTTATTGAAAAGTAAAAACATTGTTAATATATTAGTACAACAAGGGAAATACTTTAATTCACTTTTAGCTGAAATGAAAAATTGAATACTTGTGTGTGATGCTCTTGAAATAGTACAGATCAACACACATACATGTAAAGTATCAAGTCTCATTGATCACATTATTTACAAGCATTGAAAACGTCCAAAACAAACTCACACAAAACCCCACTTGCCTCTCTGCTCTACCTCTGAATCTTCTCCTGTCCAAGCCACATACAAACATTCACAGGTTGGCCCTTGAAACAGAAACATGGATTACCTTGGTCTACATCATCAAACACAAAGATATTTAGAAAGAAAAGAAATCCAACATCTTTTTTTTATGATTTTTGAATTGGTGACTTGGCTTGACCATGGAAGTGTGGCGGCTGAGTGATAGAGTGCTTGGCTTCTGAACCACAGGTCCTGTAGCTTAAATGCTGGTGAAGACTTTGATTTTTAATTTCTGGATCTTCGGGGCGCCTCTGTGTCCACCCAGACTAGTATTAGTAAATTTGAACTCTCAATCTTAAACCGTACATGAGGATATTAACTCATGGATACTATCAGAAAAATATTGCACAAGTCAGCCTCTGAGATCCTAGGAACAAAGCAAAGGAAAATTAAGCCATGGGTTACACAAACATCCTTGATTTATGTAATGGAAGTAGAGAACTAAAAACAAAAAAAAAGTGAATCCTTTTCTGGCAGAAGAATGCTGTTCAACCAACAAAGAAATATGCATGAAAATGAAGTCAACAAAAGAAAAATTAATCTTTGACCAGCGAAGTATAAGTGATAGTTGCTTGAAAGCTGGCAATAGCAAAAAAGCATTTGAAACATTAGAACCTTTAACAAACTGGAACCTTATATTCTTTTTCTCTAAATTATAAAAACAGTAGCAAACTATTGAAAAGATATTTGCACCAATAGTGTTATTTTGGAATACAATTTTTATAGTTAAAAAAATTGATTTAGAAACATGCAATTTCTTTATTTATAGCCTCAAAAACTACTAGACTTATCAAGACTACAAATCCAATTTATTCAACTAATGCTGATGGTATGTTTTACTTTTTATCTACAAAGTCTATGTAGTAAGCTAGAAAAATAAAAGCCATAATGTTTCAACTTTGTATTGATGCAAACTTTATAAAAAAAATTAATTAATTAATATTTGATTTAAAATAAAACACAATTATTCACTTTCTTTGTTCATAGCCTCAAACACAACCAGACTTAACGAGACCACTGACCCAACCTATTCAACTAATGCTGATGGTATGTTTTACTTTTTATCTACAAAATCTATGTAGTAAACCAGAAAAATAACCTGTGTAACAATGCATGGTTAAACGCAATTATACTCTAATGTTCTAATTTTCACAGTGATCTTTTTATTTTTAAGCCTTACCTTATTTTCTTAGACCCCGGAAATTCTAGTACACATTCATGCTTCATAATGAATCATGGACAAGGTGATAGCAAATTCATTGTAATATTTCATGTGGTGACTTTCATGTGTGATGCAAATGTATCACACTATATGTAAAAGTGTATTAACAATGAATCACTATATAAAATGCTCTTAAAACAATGGGTGTACCTTTCACAGCATTCTTCACAGAAGTAGTAAGGATGATACGGACTCACATTCCTTTTTTAGATAGTAACATGATAATAAAAATAACAAACATGAGCCACCTCTAGTTCCAATACAAGCCTAAAGTTCAGTCCCTTTAGAGAGGCAAAAGGCAATATCCTTGCAGAACTATTGTACAAAACTATGGCATCAAAACTGCTGCAAGATTGTAGTAACAGTTTGCATACTCACATTAAACAAGGGTAAGCCAACAGTACTGCAAGATAGCATTATAGAGCCACAAAACCAACAGTACTGCAAGATAGCATTATATATATAGCTCTTTCTGTCTCAGAAGACAATGGATGTGCCCAGATGAGTCACTGGCTTGGAGTGACTGATCAAGCCAATTCTAGAGCGGCAGAGTTTGCCACAGTTCCTGCATGTATATACATCTGTCCTAGGGCTAGCTGACAGGGCAGATTTCTTTTTCTTTCTCTTGACTGGTGCAGCTTTGTTTCTTTAGCATTCTGCAAAGTTTGTACCAGCACGTACAATCTGTCTCCATGCTGTCCGGTCTTGGGCTATCTCCTCCTACACACTTTGGTCGATGCCCGTGGCTCTCATGTCTTGCTTGCAGACATCTCTGTAGGTTAGTATTGGGTGGCCCTTGGGTCTGGCTCCCTCTGCAAGCTCAGCCTGTAACATGTCTTTAGGAATTCTTCCATCTGACATACGAGTGACATGACCGAGCCAGCGTAGTCTTCTCTGTTGAAGGAGAGCATAGATGCTATGCATGTTGGCCTGTGTCAAAACTTCCTGGTTGGTGACATGATCCCTCCAGAAGATGCACATTATGCGTCACATAATAGCAACAGTGTAGTACTTCTCTGACAATTGGTTTTTAGAAGAGTATCATAGATTTGTTGAGATTTTAAAGACAAATATTGTGATTTCGGAATTATTATTTTTTTACTTTACTTTTTTCTAAATGTTTTTCATAATTATAATATTGTTTTTGTTCTTTTTTTCTCTTAGGCTCAATGGAAAAAAAAAATCCTAATGGTCATTTCAATTTGCTCAACTTTCTTGATTGCTGTTGCATTGGTTTGTACTGGCATTTTAATTTACATTTGGAAAAGAGTATTCAATGTCGGTTCAGGTGAAATTATTTTTTGTATTTAAAGGATTATAAGCTACATTTGTTTTGATTTGTACATCAACTTTCTCATCCTTTTTATGTTTCCCATGTTTGGTACTTGAATAATATAATACAGACAGTACTTCAAAAAAGAAGATGATTACTATTTAGGCATAAATAAACCCACCCCTTTGTAGACACTACTCCCATCTTTATAAAACTCTAAACCAGGCCCTCTTAATCTTTAAATGCCCCTAATTAATTCACAAATCCTGTTACCACATTAACCCAGCATAACCAGCTGAAAAAAAACAACAAGTTATACTATTCTTCCTTGGTACAGACCGCAAAAGAGCTCAGGGCAAAAAGCTGGCTGGAAAAACTAGAACGAAGCAGAACAGTCCTCTGTATTTTTAGTTCCTATTTCTCACAATGATGCTAAATGTTTTACTCACCGTAAACTTTTTTTTATGTGCCCAATGGAAAATCATGTCTGATTTTGGGTTAAATTTTTTCCAACTTACCTAGTGTGTGTTTTTATTATTTAAGGAAGCCACTTGTCAAATATAAGCCCAACGTCCATCCACTGATTTTTCAGCAGGATGTTTGAAGGAAAGGGTTTTAGCTGTTTAAGATATCACTCGCAGAAGTTTGATATTAATAAAATATAATTCCTTTTTGTTCAACTAAAATAAAAGCAAAAGGAAATTTGAAGTTTTCTTTGCTTAAATACAACATATTCATCATCCTATATCTTCAAACTGATAGAATCCTCCTATCATTGTTTAAGTTAGCTAAATCATTCACAAATTTTCGTATATCAATACCTTCTGATTCATAAGTCAGCAATTCATGTATATTTTTAACAGCACCAATATTGAAAAGCTACTTTTTGTGCTTATTGTCATGTATATGTCTCAGAAACAAGAAATGCTATTGAATAACTTATTTCACCATGGCCTTAAATGTGCTTAAAAAAAAGATGTGACAGCTGCTTTTAGCCTGATCCCTTTTTTAAAAT
This sequence comes from Biomphalaria glabrata, assembly GCF_947242115.1. Classification (NCBI taxonomy): domain Eukaryota; kingdom Metazoa; phylum Mollusca; class Gastropoda; family Planorbidae; genus Biomphalaria; species Biomphalaria glabrata. Next base: position 97,620 of record NW_026602928.1, read on the forward strand.
ATTAAACATGCATCTAGGTGAATATCTGAACTAGCATAATGTTCTGTTTCAAGTTTCAATAAAGCAAAAACACTATATATTTATGTATACATAAATACAAGGAAATGCAAAAGAGAAATTACACACACATGCACAGACACACACATATATACACATACATACATACATACACACATACATATAGCATTACTTATATTTTCACATTATTTTTTAAACTTTGTGGCAGCCCTTTTGTCTCTAACTGTTTTAGTAATGTAAGATTTGTTTTGATTTTTATTTTTTACATATTTGTTAAAAAAATTAATAGTTATAAATAAACTTAAGTAAAAAATTCACAATATATTTTCACTGTTATTTTGGTTGAAACCAATTTTATAACAACAAAAAAGATTCTTTCAATATTGTTTCATTTTTTTTATTTCTCAGGCCACACAACAGCTGTTCAATTTAGGTAAGAATTGATTTATTTTTTTAATGTTTCTTTTTTGCAAACCTAACTTATGCATGGATAATTTGAACAATGTACAATGACATATTTGGAGGCATGGTGGCTGAGCGGTAAAGCTCTTGGCTTCTGAATCAGGGTCCAGGGTTCAAATCCTGGTGAAGACTGGGATTTTTAATTTCTGGATCTTTGAGCGCCTCTGAGTCCACCCAGCTATAATGGGTGCCTGACATTAGTTGGGGAAAAGTAGAGACGGTTGGTCATTGTGCTGGCCACATGACACCTTCGATAACCATAGGCCACAGAAACAGATGGCCTTTATGATTGTTATGACACAAGACTCTTCAAAATAACAAGACACTCTCAGGTTTTACTCTAGAAGTACTTTTAATATTATAACAAGTTACGTGAATATGAACATTTCATCTCTCATCCTGTCAAATCTCCTGGCTCCTGTTCAACATCCCTTCCATTCAATACCCTAATTCACACCTTTTTTCCCATTCGCACCATGCTGCGCTACGACCTTAACACCTACAATAAATTCATAACACATCCAAATACAGTGGGTAATCCCTGACGTTTTCAAATTGGTGAATGTAGCAAATTGGCCTTCATAATAATTATAATGATATAAATCTAGATTTAAATGTTAAGCCAATTGATTAATTCAGCAATAATGTTTTTAGTTAAGTTTCAACTAAAGGTTTATGTTTACCAGTGAGTTTGGCACGTAGCTTTAGAGGTCTAGATGACGCTCACTCTCTCAATCTTAATAGATCTAGAGATCTATAGATTTTGTTACACTTTGTAGTAATTGTAATACCTCAGTAGACAGGAATTAGATACTTTCCGTTGGGCGCCACTTGTTACGACACAAGACTCTTCAAAATAACAAGACACTCTCAGGTTTTACTCTAGAAGTACTTTTAATATTATAACAATTTATGGGAATATGAACATTTCATCTCTTATCCTGTCAAATCTCCTTCCGGCTCCTGTTCAACATCCCTTCCATTCAATACCCAAATTTGCACCTTTCGCACCATGCTGCGCTACGACCGTAACAATGATGTTCACATTTATTTGCACTATTTTCATGTTGTTTGTCAAATGCAATTAGCAAATATAAAAAATGGGTGGGTAGATAGACAGATATGTCAAGCAAGATTATCTTCTTTTTAAATTTTTTTTTGTAATCTGTAAATTCAAAGAATAATTGGTTTACAAAAATTAAATATTGCAAAATCTAATAAATTTTTCATGGTAAAAAAAATAATCATCTCACGTATTATTATAATCTTCTGAGCTTCATTTGACATCATATATATTACAGACATTCTTTCAAAAAAGAAGATAGTTATATCCTATGTGTATGTATGGTTAAGCTATGGCTTCATTTTCTTAGTTAATCTAAACTAGCTAAGACTTTGGTTTTCTTAGTTGATTCAGGTATCTAGTTTCATAATGTAAAAATTCAGCATGTTGTCATATTGTGTTGTTTATATTGTTCTATAATTAAGGAGATCATTTAAGAACAGTTGAAACAGTTGTGTGCCTAAGACTGTTTCTTATACTAATCTTGAGTTAAATGTAATTGATGTAGATTTGGAGCCTTCATATTATTACACAGCACTCATCCTTAATCTTGGGAATCGAAGACATTGCCATTAGTACAGTTAGTTCTCTGCCTAGCAGGAAATCCTGAATCCATCGATAAGACCTATTAGTTGAGTTTCACATGACTTAAATTTCTTAAAGTCATAACTGCTTTTATTTGAAAATATATATTATTGACATCATGGTCAGATATCCAGAGATCTTATCTTATAAATTACAGATGTTACTTTATAGAGAAGATAAGTACATTCTTGTATGTGTATCCATGTACTAATTAATGTTAATGTCATAATCTACCACTAGTTCATGTCTGTAAGATACAATAGAATAATTGTATTAGTCTGAGAGAAAGGAAATTCAATTTGACTACAATAGTCTACCTCAGCAGTATTACAACAACAAAATAGATGGAAAAAACCTAACACTATCAAACATGAAAAAAAAAAAAAAAAAAAAAAAAAAAAAAAAAAAAAAAAAAAAAAACACACACACACACACACACACACACACACACACACACACACACACACACACACACACACACACACACACACACACACACACACACACACACACACACACACACACACACACACACACACACACACACACACACACACACAAAAACCAGTGCTTCATTTCTCTGATGTTGTTTAGTCTAGCTGTTTTTTTTTTGTTTGTTTTTTTTTAATTTGGTACGAACTTAAATAGCTCATTCATATCCTAAAGTTTTATGTTGGTCTATGGTCAATATTTTCCCATTAATGTCATAATGACTGCATCCACCCATAATTTAAAAAAAAAACATTTTTATGTTTTAATTTCAGTTCTGATAATTGGTTACATAGTTCTTTCTAGAGTGTGATGATCTGTGTACTCCATATTATGAAGTAATTTCTTCTGCTATTACTGTGCTTTTTATATTTTATATGGCTTAAAAGAACTCATCTATGATTATGTCAAATTTTTTACAAAAAATTTCATAGTACCTATTAGAATTTTTTTACTTAAATTGTCTGATTTTGTCAAAGTTTCTGTTCCTGCCATTATGTATGGCTTTTCCTTTTGTAATAAAATTCCTAAAGCTGGTGATTTATTTTGAATACCAGTACTTAGAAAGTTTATTTCTGTGGTCTTAAGATGTGTAGTTATTTTAGCTTTAACTTACTTGGTTATTTTAGATTTACTAGATTTAGCAAGAGTTGTCAGTATAGTTGCATATAGATAATGATGTGAGAACAATAACACATTATAAAGTGTGGAGAATTGTCTCTTCTCTTATTAGATGAAATAATTTAATAAGGATCATTTTTTTTTGTCCAGAGACAGATGCTCTGCATAGAGAAGATAAGTACTCAATAAGTACTCATACTCAATAAATGGAATTCTATTTACTTACTTGCTCACAGTTTGCATCCTTATGGGATGTCAAACATCTTTCTTGAAATGTCCCATATTATCTCCCCTTAAAGAAAACAAGTATAATGAAAACCCTGTATGGCAATTTAAAAAAAGAGTAAGTAAAGTTCCCCTTTCAGTCCTAGCAATCTATAGTGCAGATGATGTTTAGGTCATCTGTTTCTTTGGCCAACAGTTAACAAATAGGGTGTCATGTGACCAGCACAATGACCAGCCACATTTTCTTTCCCCAAAAATCTTAGTCTTTACCGAGATTCGAACCCAGGACTGCAGTTTCGGAAGCCAAGCACTCAACCACTCAGCCACCGCCCCTGTATGGCAATGTAGAGCAGCTAAAATATTTAGTATGCTTTTTCTCCAAAAAAAACAAACCCAACTCAAAATATTGTAAGGAAAAATGGGGTTAGATGTTTCTAAAGCTACACAGCACATTTGTTTATAATCTGTCAAATAAACTTTCAATCTTAACTCACTCCATACATCTGAAAATGTTATATTGAAATTAACCTAAAATTTAGCAAGTACAGGTTTACTCTCTTTGTTTTTATTTTCCACTGGTGTTTTGTTTGTCATCATAGTGTTTCTTTTTCTGTACATATCATCTTGATGTTTTGATGTTTCTTGTTCTGTACGAATCATTATTATGTTGTTTCTCTTAATGAACATATCATCATCTTGCTGTTTATTTGTCTGTGCCTATCATAAACTACAATTGCTTTTATGGTTTTTGATGAACTAAACATTTTTCTTATTGTTTTTTTTTTTTAACATTTTTAGAATGTTCTTATTCTTTCAGTATTCAAAGCAATGCTGTGGTCTGCACCTCCAATGCTGCTGAAGAAATAGAGATTGTAAGTATTTAAATACCATTTAAAATTTGTATCAACATTCCACAAACATATAAGAATTGCAATGAGAGGTGAGGGGGTGGAAGATTCATCATGTGACAAGTTTAGAGATGAAGTTTAGAGTTCTTATTAAAGAATTTTCAACTAGTCATTGCCTACATTGATTCTGTCAACCATATCTGTGGCCTCTTTAAATCGAGAAATGACTATGGATCATCTTATGGAAGTGAGATGAAGCTTATGCCTTAATTCTGGATGGAATGATGCCACCCTCTCCATGCGTGTAGCCAGCCAGGCTAATGAGACCCTCCCTACCCAAATCTTACTTGCTTAAGTGTCAGTACTCGCCTTTTCCCCTTCTCCTGTTAGTGATAAATAGTTAGACCAGGCCCAAGGTCTGGTTGTCAGAGGCTATTTGAGATGCATGGCTTTTTAAGAAAAATGTTTATATTCAACTTGCTAAAATTTTATTAGATTTTTTTTTTTCATTCCCTAGGCGAACAGTACAGAAGAAAACCATGTTTATGACTCAGTAATATATACAGGATATCAGACCGTAAGTCATTAAATAGTATTGGAACAGTCTTATTTCAAGTTTATTGCTTTCATGATCTCTCTATGGTGCAAAGAAATGTCTACTGGTAAGGCTGTTTGTGCCTGTAGAAAGTAGAGCTATTAGTTTTCTAACAATTTATTGAACATTTTTATAATGAATAAACAATGTCAAGAATGCTTCATTGGATATTACAGTTGCCAACTCTAAAAAAAAGGATTAAGATATAATTTTAACAATATATCAATTACATTATCTTACGTTAGAGTGAACTCTACATGTCCTTCCATATTGACATATATTTTTTGCTACAAGCAGAAAAATTAAGAAAATTTAATTCTGCTGCATTAAAAAAATACATTTTAAAAAACAAAAACTGATCAAAACTTCCTTCTTTTTGTACACTTAGCTATTTAGTTGTTCTGCCATGTATGAAAATCCTCAATAGGATAGAAAAAGTTCTTTACAGGGCGACTATTTAATTAATCTCCAGACATTAAATCCCTAAAAAGAACTGAAAAAAAAAAAAGATATTTACTTTTTTTAACTAACAAACTTTCACATCCAAGACATAAAGCAAAACTTGTATAGGCAGTTTAAATTCACACCAGACAATGGAGGAAGATTGAACTCAATTTTTTATTTTTTTAGTTTTTTTGTAGTTTGGGTACTACATCAGAAATGAAGATAATTAAATCCTAGTCCAAACCTTCTACAGGATGGCAAGGGAATGACCGCCGTTAGGTGGGTTTGATGTAGCGACCATCATGACAGCAGTCCAGAGCACTTATCACTACACTACAAAGTTTCCCTTTCAGACCTTGTGGTCTATAGGGCAGATGATGTTAAGGTCATCTTTTTCTGTGGCCTACGGTCAATGAGGGTGTCAAGTGGCCAGCACAACGACCAACTGCCTTTACTTTTCCCCAACTAAAGTCAGGTAGCCATTAGAGTTGGGTGGACTCAGAGGTGCCCAAAGATCCCGAAATTAAAATTCCCAGCCTTCAACAGAATTTGAACCCAGGATCCCCAGTTCAGAAACCAAGCGCTTTTCTGCCCTACTTTAGTTAGTATATATTTATTTGGTTTTTGAAAGTTTTTTTTTTTAGAAAAATTACTGGCCAAGCAAGCATTCAAAAAGAAATTATAGTATAAAAAAAGATTACATTATTATTGACTACATTATTAGTCAATATGTTTTTATAACTAGACTAAGTAGCCATCCAATTAATTGAGGTTTTTAACAACATTTAACATTCAGTTGTTTTCATGTTGTTTTTATTTTTTAAATTAGAATGTTTGTTATTTCAAATTTTTTATTTGACCATTACAGTTCCAGCCCAAGACTTCAGAGGACCTAACTGAAACGATTAATTCAAATGCTACAAGTATTTCTGACCTAAGTGTGAGTCATTTAATAAAGTCTAATTTCAAGTTTATCAACATGCTGTTTTTATTTTTTCTATATATCACAAGCTACTATAAAAATGTTAATACTGTGTATGTGCATAAAGTAGATTTATTATTTTCTATGATTTTATAGGATAAAGTTCTTTAATGACTGTTCAGTTTTTCAAGGTTTTTTTTTATATTAAGGGGACTTTTTTTTTTATTACAGTGTTTGAGCTCTATTTTTTTTTTTGACCACACCAGATCCAGCCTGAAACTTTGGAGAGCCTAACTGAAAGCATCCCAACCAGTATTGCTGACCAAACTGTGAGTTATTTAACAATGTTAATAACGTCTAATTTCAAGTTTATCAACACTCTGTTTTTAATGTTTGTATATGCAGAGATGCTTACATGCCAAAAGGGAATTGTGTATTCCCAGACCTGGAAATGTGTATTTTGAGGGGCAAATGTGTATTTTCCTAAATATCAAGAAATATACTCAGGAAAGACTCAAATCATTCAAGCACATAACATACACAAAGGGCAGCAATCCTAAACACAGCATAAAGTTACATAAGACATTTTGTACATTTGTCAAACTATTTACACTTTTAATCTTTGTCTTAGACTTTTCTAGAAAATGTTAGAATGATAATGTTATTGTCACCTGACAATGATTTACTGATCGTAATGCCTCTTGTGTACCGTACTTCACATTCTATAATAGCGGCAACAGAAAATGTATTCAAAAGAATGAGAATTTTTGTTACAAGTGAATGTAGACTTAAGCTGGATGTAATGGTTTGCTTAGCTGGATCAGTGACATCTAGTTTTGTAAAAGTAGTTTTGTTTATAGGCAATTTCTTTACAAGGTATCCAGCCACTGGAAATATTTTATATCATTCAGATTTTCTTCTTCCATACCTTTTTTGCAGAGTTAGCAATCACTAATAACAAACATTTTAAATATTTGTTTTTCAGGCAGATAATTTTAATTAGTCATTGAACTTGTTTCTAATATAAAAAAAGTAATTGAGTCTGCCTAAAATGCTCCTGATTTCATTATTTGAACTTAGGCCTTCATAAGTAATGGAACCTAGATAGTCGCTAGTGACTATTCCAGTAGCTACCACAGAAGATACATTCTGCAAGTTAGGGAACATCAGTTTGATTTCCTTTATCATATTAAAAGAGAGATAATATTAAGCTCAACCAATATTTCTTCTATGAAAACCTTTGCCCTTCTCACTTGCATGTAAAAAAAAAATCTAATTCAGATCTAGAATAGATCTAGATCTGTAAGCAGCTTCATAAAGTTATTTTTTAATGTGCATAGGGATATTTAAAGGTATTTTATCAACCCCACAGAATCATAGGCTGTGAAATACTAGATCTAGATCTGTACAAAGTTAGCTTAGAACAGCCAATTTTTGCCCCCCCCCCCCCCCCCTCTTTTTAATTTTAGATTCCATAAATAAGAAATAGCTGCTTTTGAGTAGAATAAATGTCATAAACTGGGATTTTATAAAAGAATTGAAACTCATTTTACATTTGAGTAAAAATCAATAATAGTAGGTAATCATCTCACTGTATTTGTTCCACAAAAAGAACTAACCAGCAATAGTGTTTATTGGAACATATTTGAAGAAAGTTGATGGGAAGGGATGGCACCCTGAGCTACCGTACCAGGTGCCACAGACACTGTCTGGGAGGTTTCCATTCTGTTTTTAGGTGATCAGTTGGATCTCTACTCTACTTATTCCAGAAGAGTTTTATCAAAGATGAAGTGTTGTCCTGTTTATGGAAAAAAAGCCAAATTATTTTTTTACAATTTTATTAATTTTAACGATCAAAACAAGACTATGGCTTAAATATTCCTGGTCCATTGGTGACTTCAATGGGGGATCACACAAACTCTCTTTGTAATCTTGTTATTTCTATATATATATTATATATTACAAACTTGTATAATAAAATTGATACTGTAAATATGTGCATAAAGTATAATTTTCTATGATTTTATAGGATAGAGTTCTTAAATGAGTTTTAAAGTTGTTTTTTTATTATTAAAATGACTGTGTATTTTTATTAGAATGTTTGAGCTCCAGTTTTCATGTATTTTTATTGTTAAAATGATGTCTTTTTTTATTAGAGTGTTTGTGATTTCAAATTTTTTATTTGACCATTCCTGTTCCAGCCCAAGACTTCAGAGGGCCTAACTATAACTATTAATGGAACCTCCACCCGTATTGCTGACCAAACTGAAACTGATCCAGTTTATATTAATATGGCTTGCCAAACTGTGAGTGATTTAACAATATTTCTAGTCTTATTTTAAGCTTATTATCAACATGCTATTTTATTATTTCTATATTTCAAGTTGTTTTCTTTATTGTTAAAATGACTGTGTTTTTTTTTATTAGAATGTTTGAGCTCTCAATTTATTTATTTTTTGACAACACCAGATCCAGCCCAAATCTTCAGAGTGCCTTATTGAAAGCATCTATAAAATACCTACAAACAATGCTGTCCGAATTGTGAGTCATGTTAATAAAAATCCTAATTTTAAATTTATCAACATGCTATTTTTATTATTTCTATATGCTACAAACTATTATAAAAAAGTTCCTATAGGGTAATATGTGTGTTTGTGTAAAGTAGTTGTTTATTTTTTTTTTATAATCTTATAGGATAGATAGTGTTCTTAATGGCTGTCCAGTTTTCATGTTATTTTATTGTTAAAATGACTGTCTTTTTTTATTAGAGTGTTTGTGATCTCAAATTTTTTATTTGACCATTCCAGTTCCAGCCCAAGACTTCAGAGAGTCAAACTGCAACTGTTAGTCGAACCTCTACCTGTGTTGCTGACCAAACTGTAAGTGATTTAACAATATTTGTAAAGTCTTATTTCAAGTTTATCAACATACTGTTTCTTATAATTGTATTTGCCTCAGGCTAATATAAAAAAAAATCCTACATAATACTGTGTTTGTGCACAAAGTGAAGTTATCATTTTTTATGATTTTATAGGATAGAGTTCTCTAAAGTTTGTTCAGTGAATTAATCTCCATTCTTTTATTTTCTTGTTTGAACATTCCATAGCTTAATGATTCCAAATGCCCAACTGAAACTGATCCAGTTTATATTAATATGGCTTGCCAAACTGTGATTGATTTAACAATATTTGTAAAGTCTTTCAAGTTTTATATAAACATGCTACTATTTTTGTATGCCACAATCTTAAGAAATACTAAGACTAAGACTGCTTTATTGATCCTAATGGAAATTTGTTGTGATTACAAGGACTCTTTTTCTCATATAAAGACAACACAACAGAAACATACACATAAATACAACAGACACAACATAGAAAGTTCATTCAGCGACTACACACAGGCATCTTGGTCCTATTCATGTTTCCTGATCAACGAGTGGCATTGATATAGTCTGACCGAGTGAGGTACGCACGAGTTTTTGTACCCCTCTGTTCTTGTTTTGATTGACAGTAGTCGCCCACTTCACGACGACCTGACATAGTTCTGATGGAGCGGGTGGCTGTTGTCGTCCAAGATTTTTTCGATTTTCCTTAGACACTTTTGTTCAAAACGTTCCTTTAAATGTGGCAATGTTGTGAGTGTAATTTTTGATGCCCTTTTTATGATGGTTACTAGACGGCTACATGTTCCACTACATATTATTGTGTGTGTGTGTATATAAAAAAGAGCTATTCAATTCTACGATTTTATAGTATAGAAATAGTTCTTTACAAAATGCCCTGTCATCTCAAAACATTTATTCCTTAAGATGAGGTGGAAAAAAATATACATTGACAAAAAAAATTTAGTGCAAGCAAACAGAAAAATTGCATTCTACATCAAAACATTATTTTGACATCCTAGTCCAATCTTACAGGATGACAAGGGGATGGGCCAGGTTTGTGCATAGGACCATCATGACATCTGTTCAGAGTGCGTACCACATGACCAAGTACCCATCCAATTAATGCTCCTCTATAGAAAATTAAACATGATGTCATTTATATGTTATTTTTTTTTTACACTCACTCCATCTGTCTGTAGGGTAAAAAGTTTGTACACATTTTTTCTTGTAAACCTAATCTCTGGTCAAGCTGAAATTTTGCTAAATTATTTCTTTTACATGACAATGCAAGAATCAATTAAAAAAATTAACCAATTAACTATTGCTACTGTAATTAATTATTTTGTTGGGTATCTTGAGCAAAAAAAAAGAAATCATACTTGACAGATGTTGTGGTGTAAGTTGAATTAGTCCCCCTCAGAACTCCTGAGACATCAGTGAAAATTATTTTTATGCATTTAAATAACAATCATGTAATCATTCACCTAGATACCCCCTTCGTCCCTCCCCCTTTCACAACTGGTCCAAACAAGTGATAGGATCATAGCACATTGAGAAAGCTAAACAAAAACAATTGGTAAAAATATTTCTAATTGCACAGATTTACTATGTCTTGGCCATTCATATAATTACATGACTGATCCAAACTAACTGATACAATCACACTTAAATATAAGCTTTGTTTTTTTTTAAAGTATATTTTATGTTTTTTTTGTTTGTTTTTTTAATTAAAATGACTTGCTTTTATTAGAGTCTTTGATATCACTAAATTTTGTTTTTAACCTATCCACAGACTGTCAATGAAAGGAATAAATGAAAACATTTGAGCAGCCTTAAATATACTGAAATTTTATTCTACAAAAATGTAACTTCCTTCAGAATGAAAAAAAAACAAGTTTTGGGCAATTATATGGAAAAAAAAACAAGTTTGGGACAATTTGAAAAATGTCTGATTCAGGTCTTTTTGAATGATTGTTGTGTTTTTTTAATATTAAAATATTTTTTTTGTGTGTTTTAGATCTATATGTTATAACTGTAAAATTGAGTTGTTTAATTTCATATGCATAAGTCTTGTTAAGTTGTTCAGTATTTCATAGAGATATTTCCTTTTGATACCATCATAAGCGATTTAAGTTGATGTACTAGTACATTGTTTTCTTGACATTTTTTTAGTTTGTATTTATGTTATGAGTGCTGCTTTCAATCTGTTAGTATTACTTCTTCCAAAATTCTTGATATTGGTTAGTCTTATTGTGAATTCAGGTTTTTTCCTCCATTTTTATTAGCTCTGTTGTAATTTTGGTCCTCTCCTGGTGCTTCGTAATTTTTTATTTCTGATGTTTAAATTAGAGTTGGTGAGTTTATAGTGTTTGTAGGTTTATAGTGTTGGTGGCTGTTCATATTTTCCTTTGTCTCCATCTTGTTTTAATTAGGAACTCCTCAACGTATTCAGCCCATTTGTCAATGACCCTTCTGTTTTTTTTGTGACGAGGACACCATTATAGTTCTCATACATGTGTGATTTTGTTTGAAATCCATTCATGTTATACCTTATTTTCATGCCCATTCCTCTCGCATCAAGGTTCTCAATGAGTGCTCTTTGTTTTTTTTTTATTGCCTCATTTTTATGCTTTCTGACAGATTTTGTAACCCTTAGCCTTGCTTCTTTGTACTGCTTTCTGGTTTCTTTCTTTAGCATTATTTGTCTGTTCAATATGCCTGCATTCTATATGTCAGACTCTCCTTTTCTTTTGCTTAAATCCAACCATGTCATCTGGTTTACTTTTAATAGCATGTTGTTGTTTTTTTATTGCTCATTTGTTATAATTAGGATTACCCACAGGCTATGTCTGTTGTTGTGCTTCAACAATTTATCTTTTGGTCTGTGAATTCTAGTATATGCTTCATTTAATTGGAGTGGCCAGCTTTAAATTCCTTCCCATACACACTTCTGGCCTGTGAACTGTTCTCACGTAACATTTTGACCCAATATCCCCCATCCAATTTCAATACTCTTCTAAGATATTACTTTGAATTAGAGCGGCTCACTTATATTGATCTCCCACACACAAACACATCCTTCTGGCCGTTTTTTTTTACCACCACCCCAACACAGAAAATAAAATATCTATATCTGCTTTTTCTTTTTAAAACATTTTACACACATAAAACAAAATTTTTGTCCTAGCTTTGATAGAAAAAAAAAGATTGTTTTCATATAATGTCTACAAAAATAAGTTTGGTGCCACATACTGCCATTGAAATTTACTTTCAAAAGGAGGTTTTTTTTTAAATAGTGATTAAAACAGAAAGAAGTATAAAATTGTCTTTTTGTTATAGCAACTTGAAGATAAAATTGGGAATGAAACATCATTTTGGGAAGTTTTAATTGCTGTAGTTTCCATTTGTGAACTGGCTTAGTTGTTCTAGAGCAGGGGTTCTCAACCTGTGGGTCGCGACCCCCTTGGGTGTCGCCTAAGACCATCAAAAATATGGATTGTTTTTGTCTATTCTTCTATTGCTGTGTGTGTGTGTGGGGGGGTCGCGGCCGAGTGGGGGATTCTAAAAAGGGGGCGCCAAGCTTAAAAGGTTGAGAACCGCTGTTCTAGAGACAAGTTAAGTAATAACAAGTTAAATTTGTATTTTTTTTAGTTCACCACAATTGGGGTACCGTAACTAGTGAAAGGTGAGGTAATCAGTAAGTGCCCTTAGAATTATAGTCTAGATTGTAATTGTCCTATTCCAATGCTGTTAGATGTGTTAGGAATTCTTAAGTTTCTGCATCAAGTGGGTCTATCATGACATTTTGAGTATCATTGCTGTGCTACTTTGGTTCTTGTATATTTTACTTTTACTCTTTGTCTAAATTTAGCTTTGGCTACTAGATGGTCTGCATCTGTTTCTCTGAAACTTCTTACATGAAAGACATCAAATCTACATCTTTTACTTATGATTATCCATATATGATCTATTTGATTTTGGTTTTTCCATCAGGTGAGATCCATGTTGCTTTGTACATTTTCTTATGCTGGCATTTAGTGCTACAGATAGACATTCCTTTTCCTGAGGCCAAACCCAGTAATGTTAGATCATTATTATTTGCCTCTTCATATAAGTTTTCTTTGCGGATTATTGGTCTGAAGGCGAATTCTTTTCCAATGTTGGCATTGAAATCTCCTAGAACTATTTTGATGTCCTGCAGTGTTGCCTTGTCATAAATTCTTCTAGTCCATCATAGAAGGCTTATTGTGTGATCAATGCTTTTTCCTTCAACGTTAAGGGCGTTTTATTATAGCCTAAACATTTTTTTAAAATTAACTTTATATTATTCATATTTGTTTTAGCTTTCCCACAATATTTTTTTTTTATATGACTTGTTAACCCTGCGCACAACCAGCTGGGGGTGGCCTATTAAGCTCTCTCTGATAGCTGCCTTTACTTTCAGTTAAGGTGCCATAATCTTTGTGGATCCTTCCTTTTCATACAGGCAGCAGGTTCGATTTTGGTATACCATAAGTATTTTATTTCTTCGATATTTGCCATATCTGAAGAGCATTCCCCTATTTGCCACCTGAGTAAAAGTTTGATGGGAGATCAAAGACTCCAGATGAGAAAAGTTCCAGCTTGATTTAATTGTGATCCTTCAGTTGTGAAACTACTATATGGAAATGAATCCCTGTGCAATGGCAATGGTCGAAACTATATCTCCTCAGCAGTTTCCCTCTCTCCAAGCAACTGATCTAGATCCAAAGGAACAGCAAGTGTCGATACAAGATCAGTGGCCTCACAGGCTTTAAACTATTGTCTTTCTACTTCTGCTGATGAATTTCAGAATTATGGCCCTTGAAGGCCTGATTGTTAATTTGTTTACCAACATTGCATTGCACTAGATAAAATTATTTTAGAAGCTTTGGAAGGTGCCTGTTTTCTTCAACTTTTTTTTTTTCGCATATTAACTTCGAACATTTAGCCTACTTTTTAAAAATTAATGTAGCCATGATATCTGGACAGTTATTTTGTAGGGATACTGTTTGAGTCACAGCTTTTCTGGAATGTTACTTGCGAGTTGCATAATCAAACTATCGATGTGAGGAAATAAAGTAGTAAGGTTATTACCTGCATGTAATTGTTATGAACTATTTGTTGTGATTAAAATTTTGAAACAGTTCCCTCTTTTGTCATTTATTTGTGGAGTTTTGTCTGTATTTGTTTACACCAAACTCAAATACCAGCATACAGCTGTTTAGTAATCTGCAGTAACAAGTTTTCGCCAGCATCATACACTGTTTTGTAATTAGATTAATTATAGAGTACTTGCTTACAGAAATAATATAATATAGATGAATCAACATTATTAAGGTGTATGGTACATTAAATAAAATAACTGATGAAGAAGACAACATAGCAAAATTTAAAATACTGTGGAAACAATCCTGTAATAATTTCACTGAAGACAAACAAATGATATACAATGAATGGCAATGCCTTCAATTTCCAAGATTAAAGATGAATGCGAACCCAGTCATGACCTGTATATTTTTCCACATCTGGTGCAGACAGAGCCATCTGGTGTGGGGTCTAGTTAAGTTTTCTTTATAGAATTATAAATAAATTAAAAGGCAAATCAGAATCAGGTGATGAGGTATTAGATACTTCTGGTCAATGATTTTAAAAATAAAATTGGAAAGCTCATTTACTTTAAAAGACACAAAACAAACTAGTGCAGCAAACTATAGAATAACTATAAATGGAAAAGGCAACACATTATATAAAGAACTTGAAACTGTTTAATAAAAGAAATAAAAACAGGCAACATAATTTATCTCTAGATCCAGAATTATAAGAGGATGTACAAAATGTTCCTCATAATGATAAGGACAAGGAGGCTCATTATCTAAGGCCGGCCCTGGTTACATGTTTTAGAGGTCTATTATTTCATGCACAGTACACCAACGATTGCTTCATTATGATTGATAGATTGCTTCATTATAATTGATTTCCTTGTGTAAACAATGCTTAAAATGGTATAAAGATAAGAAATAGACAAAAACTTTAAAAAAATTCCGAACAAGGGTAAGTACTTTATCTACCTAAGAGTCTTGTACTTTAGCTACCTAATAGACATTTATACTTTATCTACTTAATAGACATTTGTACTTTATCTACCTAATAGACATTTGTTTTAATATAAAGAAAGAACACAATACAAAAACAATATATCCAAATAGTGTATAAAGAGAGATGGCTTGCAGAATTGTCTTGGGAAGAACAATATTTACAGCACATCAATGGCTGTGTCTGGCAGATACTAAGGCTAGTACACAGCTGTGGACTTAAATCTGGTTCTCCTAGTACACACTCTGTTGAAAGTAAACAGATAATTATACATTACTTTCATCATGTCTCGACTACTGTAAACAGTACTGCTTCTTGCACGACTTAATCAAAGTTAGATATGTTGACCTCTAGTTCCTTTGATGGATTATGGGCAGGACATGGCCTAAATTGTGCGATGTGTCAAAAAATACAAATACCTCTAGCTCACAAAACAAAATTTAAGCAACCGATAAAGTGGATTAGTTTAAATAAGGAAACAACAAACCTATGGACTGAACAGAATACCGACAAATAAACATTTCCAATACATGGTTGAATATTTTTTGTTATTATATAAAGAAAAAAATTACTTCAATAAAACAGGAAACGAGGCATTTCGTGTTTTGTAGAAACCTCACTCAATGGTTATGTCTGCGCTGAATGGCTGATTGTGGCAAAATATGTTGGTCACAGTTAGGGCTATGTAGCCACGTGAAATACTGCACTACTCATTAATCTTCAGACTCGAAGAAAAGCTTTAGTATTATTATTAGAAACCTCATTAAAATTTCTTATTGTAAACAAAGTTTCTACCATAACTGACATCATGATAATTGTTTCCACTTACAAGAGCTAAGGCAAATTAAGCAGATCGAAATATCTAGGCCTACTGTATATTTTGTTTTTTTTATAGTTCTAATGTTTTAATTGGTGTAATGCACAAAATGTAAGACACATTTCCTAATGGATAATAAAGATTATTATTATTCTCTCGACAATATTACTGGCCACCGAAAGGCAGGAAAGCCGCCATAGCTTTGCGTGGTCTGTCAGTCTGTCCTTTCCTCAACCTGTGACACTTATAGAAAATCTTGTGAAAATCTGATTTTACAGCTTGGAAAATCTCTTTTGCTTAGGCTACTTTATGATTTCTGAAAGTTAACCGTTTTTATTGTTATAATAATTATGCAAGCCAGTTTTTCATAAAAATGCATAATGATACACAATCTTTGATACATAAAGATATACACTATTTTATTTCCAGTGATACATATGAGTCTATATTGAATGAAAGTACAGGTACAATCTTTTGATTAACTTCTCTTGACTCAAAATATTTTTACGTATATAAAAGATCATTTAATGGCTATGTATCTTTTCTAAAACACGTTTATTAGACAAAGGAATAGTTTAAAGCTTAGAACCTAGATACAAATCGCAAATCATTTACACTACCAAAAGCTCAAACGTCAGATAAAACACATGTAATAAAACACGAATGGCTGCTTAATCGTTTGTTATGCGTTCTGGGCTGTCGTTAGGTGGTCTCGATGTTCATGAGTGCAAACCCTGCCCGCTGCCTTCCCCCTTCGTCCTGCGGGAAGTTTGGGCCAGGATGTAGTTCATCTTCAAAACTGAATAAGCATTCGAAAAATATTTAATGTATTTACACACAATTGGTTACAAAATTTCCTACCGTTGGGGGGCGTTAATTGTGTGGTACTTGTATTTGCAGACTTGTAATGTAACGAGCAATAGTGACAGCATAGTGATGACTTTGTCTGGCAGACACTAGTGTTAGTGCACAGTTCTGGCCTCAAGTCTAGATCTCCTGGTTCACATTCTGTAGACAATTTTAAAAAATGCATACTATATCATCAAGAATGTCTTCAGTGCTCTTCGATTTGTGACTTGCAGCATACATTATTTTTATCTAAATGTTTAGCAACTAATGAAAAAGATTATAATCTAAGGGATTAGTGGGGGCAGGTACGATTAAAACAGCAATTTCGTGTATTATAACGTCACTAATATCTTTAAGCGAAAACAACTTTTGTAGTCTACACAATTGAAACAATAATTTGCATTTTTTGATTACAATTATACACGTCACATTCTTTTAACACAATTTAAAAACTTTAATGCACGCATCACGATGATACTCTCTCTGTAATATACACAGTGGTATAGAGTTGGTATAGACTGAAATACTATTTGATAAGCAATAATACACATTAATTCACAATTTTACATTCTTTGAAGCAGAAAATATACTGCCTTTTTAAAGCGAGGATTGGACTTATAGTCATAGTCGAGTTCATAGAAGACAAGAAACGTGTTCATATTCAACCACGATGGAGGAGCTATGTATACATATACACACACAATTACACAATAACACAGTCACGATCGAAAGACTACAATATTGTAACGTCACTCTTTCTATCCAGGCTTTATGCAAACACTTCACAACCTACTCAACTTGACAATTCGGGCTCCATAAAACTTAATGTCTAATATCTCTATGAAACATGAGGGTCACTTCAAAAAAGGAGTCAATTAGTCAATACTGTACAATTGGTAACACGTAACAGTGTCTGTAAAAATGCTTAACCGTACTGTACTGATGTATAAACTCTGTACTGATGTATAAACTCTGTACTGTTGTATCAAACTCTGTACTGATGTATAAACTCTGTACTGTTGTATCAAACTCTGTACTGATGTATAAACTCTGTACTGATGTATAAACTCTGTACTGATGTATAAACTCTGTACTGATGTATAAACTCTGTACTTTTGTATCAAACTCTGTACTGTTGTATTAAACTCTGTACTGTTGTATCAAACTCTGTACTGATGTATAAACTCTGTACTGTTGTATCAAACTCTGTACTGATGTATAAACTCTGTACTGTTGTATCAAACTCTGTACTGTTGTATCAAACTCTGTACTGTTGTATCAAACTCTGTACTGTTGTATCAAACTCTACTGGCCTCTCAGCCTCGTCCTTGACTGTAATGGATTCAACTGGGCGACTTTCCACTGGACTTGACTGTAATGGATTCAACTGGGCGACTTCCCACTGGACTTGACTGTAATGGATTCAACTGGGTGACTTCACACTGGACTTGACTGTAATGAATTCAACTGGGCGACTTCACACTGGACTTGACTGTAATGGATTCAACTGGGTGACTTCACACTGGACATGACTGTACTGGATTCAACTGGGTGACTTCACACTGGACTTGACTGTACTGGATTCAACTTGGTGACTTCACACTGGACTTGACTGTACTGGATTCAACTGGGCGACTTCCCACTGGACTTGACTGTACTGGATTCAACTGGGCGACTTCACACTGGACTTGACTGTACTGGATTCAACTGGGTGACTTCACACTGGACTTGACTGTAATGGATTCAACTGGGTGACTTCACACTGGACATGACTGTACTGGATTCAACTGGGTGACTTCACACTGGACTTGACTGTACTGGATTCAACTTGGTGACTTCACACTGGACTTGACTGTACTGGATTCAACTGGGCGACTTCCCACTGGACTTGACTGTACTGGATTCAACTGGGCGACTTCACACTGGACTTGACTGTACTGGATTCAACTGGGTGACTTCACACTGGACTTGACTGTAATGGATTCAACTGGGTGACTTCACACTGGACTTGACTGTACTGGACTAAATGTAACTCGTGAATCTGAACTGTCATGACCTTCTCTCTTTTTATAGTGTCGTCGAAGGCCTTCTCGAAAGTGATAGAACATTGCCATTCCTTCTGGATGATCATATGAACTGAGGAATCGCCCCTCGCCACGGTTGAAAGTTCGTCCAGGGCTGGCCTTAGATTAAAGGTAGCCTCGCACAGGACTAAAAAAAAAATGTTTGGAGAAAAAAAAAAGCAAAACTTGGATCAAATCTCAAACTAGCAGAGTTCTAAAGCTCAATGTCTACTGGTCTAGCTCTAAGCTCTAGAATCTAGATCATACAGATCAAATCTCAAACAGAAGTCTATAGCTCAATGTCTACTGATCTAGCTCTAAGCTCTACATCATCCAGATCAAATCTCAAACAGAAGTCTATAGCTCAATGTCTACTGGTCTAGCTCTAAGCTCTAGATCATCCAGATCAAATCTCAAACTAACAGAAGTCTATAGCTCAATGTCTTCTGGTCTAGCTCTAAGCTCTACATCATCCAGATCAAATCTCAAACTAACAGAAGTCTATAGCTCAATGTCTACTGGTCTAGATCTAAGCTCTACATCATCCAGATCAAATCTCAAACTAACAGAAGTCTATAGCTCAATGTCTACTGGTCTAGCTCTAATCTCTAGAATCTAGATCATACAGATCAAATCTCAAACAGAAGTCTATAGCTCAATGTCTACTGGTCTAGCTTTAAGCTCTACATCATCCAGATCAAATCTCAAACAGAAGTCTATAGCTCAATGTCTGATGGTCTAGCTCTGAATCATCCAGATCAAATCTCAAACTAGCAGAGTTCTATAGCTCAATGTCTACTAGTCTAGCTCTGAATCATCCAGATCAAATCTCAAACTAGCAGAGTTCTATAGATCAATGTCTACTGGTCTAGCTCTGAATCATCCAGATCAAATCTCAAACTAGCAGAGTTCTATAGCTCAATGTCTACTAGTCTAGCTCTAAGCTCTACATCATCCAGATCAAATCTCAAACTAACAGAAGTCTATAGCTCAATGTCTACTGGTCTAGCTCTAAGCTCTACATCATCCAGCTCAAATCTCAAACTAACAGAAGTCTATAGTTCAATGTCTACAGATCTAGCTCTAAGCTCTACATCATCCAGATCAAATCTCAAACTAACAGAAGTCTATAGCTCAATGTCTACTGGTCTAGCTCTAAGCTCTACATCATACAGATCAAATCTCAAAGTAGCAGAGTTCTATAGCTCAATGTCTACTAGTCTAGCTCTGAATCATCCAGATCAAATCTCAAACTAGCAGAGTTCTATAGTTCAATGTCTAGTTCTAAGCTCTGCATCATACAGATCAAATCTCAAATGGGTTGCCTGAGCTAGCCAGGAAAACCAGTGACTTGGCAGAATTTAAGTCATTGGTTAATATGCATGACTAAATGCATGACGCGTAGGACGTAATCATCTTCTTTTTTGAAGTAACGTCTGTATTATATAAGATAAGATAAGATAACTAGCAGAGTTCTATAGCTCAATGTCTACTGGTCTAGCTCTGAATCATCCAGATCAAATCTCAAACTAGCAGAGTTCTATAGATCAATGTCTACTGGTCTAGCTCTGAATCATCCAGATCAAATCTCTAACTAGCAGAGTCCTATAGCTCAATGTCTACTGGTCTAGCTCTAAGCTCTACATCATACAGATCAAATCTCAAAGTAGCAGAGTTCTATAGCTCAATGTCTACTAGTCTAGCTCTGAATCATCCAGATCAAATCTCAAACTAGCAGAGTTCTATAGTTCAATGTCTAGCTCTAAGCTCTGCATCATACAGATCAAATCTCAAAGTAGCAGAGTTCTATAGCTCAATGTCTACTAGTCTAGCTCTGAATCATCCAGATCAAATCTCAAACTAGCAGAGTTCTATAGTTCAATGTCTACTTGTCTAGCTCTGAATCATCCAGATCAAATCTCAAACTAACAGAAGTCTATAACTCAATGTCTACTGGTCTAGCTCTAAGCTCTATATCATACAGTTCAAATCTCAAAGTAGCAGAGTTCTATAGCTCAATGTCTACTAGTCTAGCTCTGAATCATCCAGATCAAATCTCAAACTAGCAGAGTTCTATAGTTCAATGTCTACTTGTCTAGCTCTGAATCATCCAGATCAAATCTCAAACTAACAGAAGTCTATAACTCAATGTCTACTGGTCTAGCTCTAAGCTCTATATCATACAGTTCAAATCTCAAAGTAGCAGAGTTCTATAGCTCAATGTCTACTAGTCTAGCTCTAAGCTCTACATCATCCAGATCAAATCTCAAACTAACAGAAGTCTATAGCTCAATGTCTGTTGGTCTAGCTCTAAGCTCTACATCATCCAGATAAAATCTTAAACTAACAGAAGTCTATAGATCAATGTCTACTGGTCTAGCTCTAAGCTCTACATCATCCAGATCAAATCTCAAACTAACAGAAGTCTATAGCTCAATGTCTACTGGTCTAGCTCTAAGCTCTACATCATCCAGATCAAATCTTAAACCATCACAAGTCTATAGCTCAATGTCTACTGGTCTAGCTCTAAGCTCTAGATCATACAGATCAAATTTAATAATAATTTTATTTATAAAGCGCTGTTAACAAACAAAATGTAGGCTCAAGGCGCTGTAACAACATTACAAACATAAACACGAGAGTTACAATGACAAACTAATCTAAAAAAAAGTTTTAAACAGATCTCAATGTTCTTCTTAAAAGTGGTGTAGCATGTTGTCTGTCTGAGATCAATGGGGAGTGAGTTCCAAACCTTTGGTCCGTGAACTGAAAAAGCACGCAGACCGTAGCTTTTGAGGGAGAAACGTGGCACTACTAAAAGCGTTGAGTCCATTGAGCGCAGGGCTCTCTGGGGGACATATGGAGTAATCAGTTCGCTAAGGTACAAGGGCATCTCATTGTTATTTATACACTGATGACAAAGTGTGGCGACCTTGTAATCGATTCTCGCTTTCACAGGAAGCCAATGGAGCGTGTGCAAGAGCGTAGTAGCAGAATCTTGTCTAGTTTTTTTAAGGACTATTTAATCGCAGATGTATTAATGTTAGTCTAGCTCTATTACAAATTTAATTACATGACTGATCCAAACTAATTGATAGAAATTAATATAAGCTCTGTTTTTTTTTAAGTATTTTTTTTAACGTCACATTTACTACCAATACATTGCTTACTAGTTTTGGGTGAAGTGGATGTTATCAATGGTCTCGTTGTCGTGGTACTTGTAGTTGCAGACGTGTAATATGACGAGCAGTAGTGACAGCACTGTGTTGGCTGTATTAGGCAGACGCTAAAGTTAGTGCACAGTTCTGGTCTCAAGTCTTGTTCACACAATCTGTACAGTATTTAAAAAAAAAAAATACATTACAAGACTATATCTTGAATGCTCCAAAAAAAAAGAGCGGCTTTTGCAAAGTACAGTTTTAGTGTTTTAGATTCGCATATATACAATGCTTGGCAACAAAGAAGAAGAATTATGCTAAATGAGGCCTGGGAAATGTAACAAAAGAAAAACCTGTAGACATAAAAGTATTTAAAGATAAGCATGTCAAAATACTGGTAAACTGCAGAAATCAGATCCTCAAACACACACACACAAAATAATTAAATTTTCAACATTGCCAAATCTTTGCCACATTCCTTGTCGTAGATCCGAGAATGAATGTGAGAAAAAAAAAACGTGTTCAAACTTTTTACCAGACAGACAGAGTGAATCGATAGAAAATAAAATATGAGAGCCTAAGTTTAGAGACTAAGCGACTATAGAAATAATATAAAATAACATTATACCTTGTTATATTAGAGGGACTTCTTATGGTCCGACAGTTACGCTGGGCAGGGCACGTATCCCCTGTGGGGGACGAACTTATGCCAAAGGCAGTCTTTTTTGGTGAGCTAAAAGGTGGTCGAGGTAACAGAGGCGCCCCATGCAAACGCTTCAAGACCAGCTTAGGCGCTAACTTGCCCTAGCTGACATAGAACAGAGTACCTGGTTGCATGCGGCCTCGGAACAAGACAGATGAAGGTCACTCACAAAGGCCGCGGGATACACATTTGAAACTAATCTTCGGACTCAAAGACAAGCCTTATTATATTAAACGAGGGGATAATGACAACTGACCACGCAGCCACCTTCGAGGCCCTAAAAGTCCCTAAGAATGTTCTCGTTACCTGTCAGTGGGCAATACAGCTGTAAACCTACAATATCACCTTGTAAAATGTCCAGTAGATAATCGACGCCGTAAGCGCCATTATCCAGACAATTCATTGGGAACAAATTTATTCAACGACCAGGCATGGACCAAAGTCTTGTCTGAAGGTTCCACAATGGCAGCGATCATAACTACGTACCCCGTCCAGAAATGTCTTCATGTTCTTGTACTGTAACCACAACAATACAGTGTGAGAACCACCGCTCCAGTTACGTCCTCACATCGAGTGAGATAAAAAAAAAAAAAGAAGATATTAGGATATCAAGTAGAATTAAGAAATCTTTAACTACAAATCCCGAAACTAAAAAGTGTAGCTAGAAGAAGAGACGATTCAATTTGTAACGATAAGGACACCCATGTATGGCTACTCATTGACCTTTGCCCCTTGTGAATACATATTTTAAAGTGCTTCGAAGTCTTATGGGTAATTGAGAGCGCCTGCAAATCCGAGTAGCTATTACGAAAACGCATATATATCAGGATGTCACTAATGGAGGACATCAAAGCTCACCCAGCTTTCTCATTTCTATCAAGAATTGCATAGAATCCTAAATGCTGCTGGTAAAATCATTGGCAAAAAAACAAACCCCATTCGGGCAGCTACAAGCTAAAAAGATTCTAGAAATAAAAGGTCATCCTTTGGGTCAGGATTTTGTGATTTTACCATCACTAAAGAGATACAAAACACCGATAGCAAAGACAAACAGACACAAAAAATCCTTTGTTCCCCTGGCAATCAAATTATTAAATAGAAACAATCTGATATAAACTTTTCGCAAGAATTGCATATGAACGCCTGATAGTACTTATTGTTAAAAACTAGTAGTTCGTATATCCCATTAAATGTCAACAAATTTCCCTACCTTTAATTGAAGTGAATAGCACAAGGGGATTTACTGTCATGGCTAATCTTTCAGGTGTGCTTCTTCTGGTGCTATACATTGGGGTAAAGGGGGTGCCATAGTTACACGTGCCGCAGCAATCCACTTGTGAATTCAAGCAGTGATCTTTTGTACAATCGATGATTCTATCTCCGTATTCACAGCCTAAAGTGGTACAATCTCAAATTTAAATTAGGCCTATATGGAGAATTCTTTTAAAAAAGTCTTTCTGGTGTGTAAAGTTATGAACTATTGATTCGCTGTGTGTTTTAATAGAGCATATATGGCGCACAAATTGCTGAGGAAAATAGAACAGCGCAGGCAGAAGAAAAACACCAGAGAAGAAAAGCAAGGCCAATTACACTAGCTCCAGCTGGAATAACCTGCCCAGCGTGCAGCCAAACATTCCGGGCTCAAATAGGTCTGACCAACCACATGAGGAAGCACAAAACCCAGTGCAAAACCACGATGGACGAACTATAAAATATGTATGTGTTGTTTTTTTTTGTCATTGAACTATGAAAATTGTCAACTCCATTTAATAATTATGGATTCGTATAGATAATTATCACCGTTTGGTACAGAGGCGGACTGAGTGTCAAAATCAGCCAGGCATTACTTACTATTGGCCAACATTTTGAGTGCCATATCATAAGTATTGTAACGAATCTCCCATATCCAGGCTCTCTGCAAACTGCACCACATGACACGACGAACTTAAAGAACCTCACTACTCGGGGTTCCAAAGTAACAGTAACATTTTAATTTCAAATACATCACAATTGGCAATAACTGAATGTCCAAAAACCTAGTCTTACTCCGGACTTCACACACCTTGCTGGTTCTGACTTCGCTGCGTATTTCGTGGCTCTGGGTTTCTACCACCTCGTTTAAAGTTTTCAGCTCGGGGCTCGTCATCTCTTCCACTGAGGTGTACATCTGTTCTACCCTGGCACAGGTCTCGTTCTGTAAGCTCACACTTGAACACATTCTAAAAGTCAGCCAACATGTGTTCTTTAGAAGTAATCAACAGCTCTACTACATCGGGCTCTAACTCGAACAGGGAGGTGTCCGGATCTTCACCTTCTTCAGTTAGCAATAGGAAGGAAAAAAACCCGCATTTACAGCTTTAGTTTCCTTTATTCGATATCAATCACAATCATTAATTGCCAATAATGAATTGACTAATGGGTTTATTTTTAATTGATTCATGTTTTCTCTGCTACAATGAATAATTATTCAAGTTTCCACTTGATACAAGAATAGGTGTTGGAGAAATAACATCTACATTTATCTAAGGAGACCAAAGCCTACATATTTAGCCATATATCTTAATTCTGAAGGATTACATTCCTCTAAGATACTCTAAGCGTTACTAGACATGGATTGACATGTATGGCATTATGTATGACGTAATAGATCATTGAATGTGTGTATTGAGGTTTACCTTTCACGGGCCTAGACACTTTGTTACACGTGTCACAACATGCTCGATAGAGTAGAGTAACAGTTGCCCATAAAGTCATTGATATACAAACTGCAAGAATAGCTCGGTCTGTCTCCAAATGCAGTTTTCTAGAGAGAGTAAAATGTAACAGAGCTGCTCAAATGATTCCTCAAGCGGACTAATTCAACTTAATGCCACCACATCTTTTAAGTACGATTTATTTCCCTTATTTAAAAAAATAATTCATTATCAATAGTTAATTAACAGAGCTGCATTAACCACAGAGTAGCAGCAATAACACAGTATTAAGATTTACTACTTCTAAAGAGAAAAGTATTACTGGGAAAATTAAGTTAGCTTTATAATGTACATAAAGGTACATTGATGGCAGTTTAAAAAAATGTGTTTTACAATGGACACAACTAAAGCGACCATAATTTCAAAAACATTTGGCCTATTATCGTATAAATGTACTATATGCAACTAACGTAGTACCAATATAAATTAGTTTATTTTAAAAAATCAATATTCAGTTCTGATTAGGTGAATAAGAAAAAGAATATTTAAGATCTTTAAGTTACACACCATCAATTTGAGGAGCGTATGGGTCGCTGACACATTGTCCATTTATGCAGACCTGAAACAAAGACAGGTATTTAAAAATTCAATGATTAAAATTTTATAAACTGTGTGATAAATTACTTATTTTGTTTCAAGATTTTACCAAGAAGAACATAAAAATACTTTTAAAAAAACAACAAAAGTTATATTAAATGTAATTGAATCAATTAGTTAAAATCATTCATGTAATTATAGACTGGGATTTTTAATTTCGGGAGCTTAAGAGCATCTCTGAGTCCACCCAGCTCTAATGAGTACCTGACATTAGTTGAATAAAATTAAAGGCAGTTGGTCATTGTACTGGCCACATGACACCTTCCTAAACCATAGGCCACAGAAACAGGTTACCTTAACAACATCTGAGATATAGACCGTATGGTCTGAAAGGTAAACTTTACTTTTTTTCCTTATATGTAAATATTTATCTAATTTTATATAATATAGACGTTACTTCAAAAAAAAAAAGAAGATGATTACGTCCTTCGCGTCCTTTAGCCTTGCATATTAACCAATGACCTAAACTCTGCAAGTCACTAGTTTTCCTAGCTAGCTCTGGCAACCCATTCCATGCTTTAATAGCACTAGAGAAATAATTTATATATATCCTCCTTCGTGATCGAAGATGAGCACATTTCTCATATCCTATGGACTCGTAGATGACTGTAAAGTCCAATCCTCACTTTAAAAAGCCGACCGCATACGTGGCCTGGGTGAGTTGGGCCAGTTGTAGATAGGCTTGCTTTTTCTCTCAGCTTTTAGTTAGTTGTTAGTTCGGCGCTTTTTCACGCTGGTCACTCTTCTTGCTTCAAATCTCAAAACTCCAACACTCACAGCTTCACGCCATGAGGAGAGATTGAGAGCTAGTGCTTCCCAGCGGTAAATGTCAATATTACACTGGAGCTCTTGAGAGTGTCTTTATAGTGTTTGCTGCTTGCATTGACCCCCATTGGGAGCGCTTTCCTACACACAACTCCCCGTACAAAGGTCGTACGGAAAGGCAATTATTCTTGCATGCGGACTACAACTCCCGCCTATCGAAATTGGGATCTTTTTTACTGTGACATCGATACTGTACATGTTGGCTTACTTTAGGATTTCTGTATCTGGAATGTGGTCAGACCAATGCGCCTTATGATATTTCTGTGTAATGTCTCTATAAATAGCTCGTTTTTATCTATAGTATTAGTCTATCTTTATGTAATTGTACAGCAGACTGACCTAGATATATAAATCTGTGTGATAGAAATATTTGCACCAATGGTTTTCATTTAGCTTAATCAATGCGCTATGATCTTATCACTTGTCTGGACCAGTTGAGAAAGGGGGAGGGGAGAAGGGGGGGGGGGTATCTCGGCGAATGCTTACATGATCTCCTTTTAAATGAATTTTAAAAAATGTTCCCTCAGGGCTAAAGATTCCTCAAGCGGACTAATTCAACTTATGCCACCACATCTTTTAAGTACAATTTCTTTCCCTTATTTAAAAAAATAATTCATTATCAATAGTTAATTAACCAATAAGTTATTTTTAAAATTTTATTCTTGTGTTATCAGGTAAAAACAAATGAAGCAAAATTTCAGCTAAATACGAGATTGGGTGTGTGAGAAATAACAGGTACAAACTTTTTGCCATACAGACAGACAGACAGAGTGAATTGATAAAAGTTTTGTAAAAAAAATGATGTACTTCTATTATTTGTAAATTAAAAAAAAATTTCATCAACATTTAGACCAGTGTTTTCTTAATAGTGTTCCGCGGAACCTTTGTGTTCCGCGAGGCCTGACTTGGTGTTCCTCGAACTATTTAAATAATTATTAGGAATAGTTTAGGCCTACACGTGAATTAATCTCTACGTATGAATTAGTTTCTAAGTAAATGCAGAAAAAAAAAGATTTTGTTAGCTCTTCCTGGTAACAAAAAAATTCTATAACATCACTATGAACTTTGAACTGACCTAGATTCTGATTCAAAAATAAACCAAAGATAGAAAGAGCATATCTCTGCACTGTTTTATGGGGCGACTGATAACAAAACAGATCAATTAATTTAGTGGAGGGAATTACATTTTTTTTGTTTTAGTCAAGCTTATTTTATTGCTTGAGTTTTCATATATTTACTTTATCAATGTAGCTCATTGACTTTTATTGGTGGTAAAATGTAAAATGTTGTAAAATGTTTTGCATGTTTCGGATGTTGAAGACTAAACCTCCCGCAGGACGACGGGGGATGGGAGCGGGCCGGGCAGGGTTTAAACCCTGGACAATCGATACATCTGAACGCCAGTCCAGTGCACAAACCGCACACCAGGCAGCCACAGGGGGCTGAGGCTAGGGTGGGGGAGGAGGGGGTGAATTTGAAAATCCCCCAGTCCCCACTTGAGAGGGGGCCCCTATTGAGTGTTTTTTTTCCATTGAATATTAAATATTCCACAAAATGCAAGGGCCCCCAAAGAGGTCAAGCCCCCCTCCAGGGCTACCAAATGATGGGAAATTCCTAGCTACACTCTGGGTAGGGGTTGAACATTAAAGCCTCATTAACTAAGGATTCTGTAATATTAGTTTTGCTTCATTTATTTCTCTGGGTGGGGGAAAGGGACGATGTTGGCTATTTCTGCCACAAGTAGTACTACCAATGAAATAGTAGTTGTAGTGGGTGGAGTCACAATAAGCGAATTTAGGGCTAGACTAAACCCAGAAACATGAGAAATGGTTAGAGAGAAAGATGGAAGAAAAAGAGAGAGTGAAGGACAAAAAAAAAGAGGGAACAAAAAAAGGAAAAGAGAGTGAAAGAAGGAAGGAAAATAAAGTGAGAAGGGGGAAAAAAGAGAGGGAGAGAGAGAGGAGGGGAAAAAAGAGAGAAGAAAGAAAAAAAAAGAGAGAAGGAGAAACAATAGAGAGAAAGAAGGAAGGAAAAGAGAGCGGAAGCAAAAAAGAGAGACAGAAGGAGGAAATAGAGAGAAAGAAGAAAAATAGAGAGTGCGGATGCATGTGTAAATCAGATGTACTTGAAGTATCTCTAAAGATACTTGATTATACTAAGTGCGTGCGTACCTTGTTGAGTGTATTTTAACTGCGAACTCGGACATGAACATCACATTACAAGACATGAACAGCTACAACAGGATCAAAGCCTCAAGAACCAAGTTAAATCCAGATGAACACTATAAACCATCTTTAATACAGAGAATGGGCCACAGTCTAGTCCGTCACTAACAACGATGTCTACCCCTCAAGAGTCTAGCAGTAACTGATTTCTAAAAGTCTATCCTAACCTCTAACCCCAAAGTCGATGTCGTCACTATACAATGTACGCTCACTGTCGGTCTAACAAAGTGTGCAAGCCAACTAACTCAACTAGCTATCTAACAAGAGAGAAGAAAGAAAGGATGAAACAAAAAAAGAGAGAGAAGGAAGGTAGGAACAGAGAGAAAAGAAAGAATAGAGATAGATGAGAGAGAGAGAAAGAGAGAGAAAAGGAAGGATGAAAAGAGAGAGAAGGAAGGTAGGAACAGAGAGAAAAGAAAGAATAGAGATAGATGAGAGAGAGAGAGAAAGAGAGAGAAAAGGAAGGATGAAAAGAGAGAGAAGGAAGGTAGGAACAGAGAGAAAAGAAAGAATAGAGATAGATGAGAGAGAGAGAGAAAGAGAGAGAAAAGGAAGGATGAAAAGAGAGAGAAGGAAGGTAAGAACAGAGAGAAAAGAAAGAATAGAGAAAGATGAGAGAGAGAGAGAGAAAGAAAGAGAGAAAAGGAAGGATGAAAAGAGAGAGAAGGAAGGTAGGAACAGAGAGAAAAGAAAGAATAGAGAAAGAGATGAGAGAGAGAAAGAGAGAGAAAAGGAAGGATGAAAAGAGAGAGAGAAGGAAGGTAGGAACAGAGAGAAAAGAAAGAATAGAGAAAGATGACAGAGAGAGAGAGAAAGAGAGAGAAAAGGAAGGATGAAAAGAGAGAGAGAAGGAAGGAAGGAACAGAGAGAAAAGAAAGAATAGAGATAGATGAGAGAGAGAGAGAGAAAGAGAGAGAAAAGGAAGGATGAAAAGAGAGAGAGAAGGAAGGAAGGAACAGAGAGAAAAGAAAGAATAGAGAAAGATGAGAGAGAGAGAGAAAGAAAGAGAGATGAAAGGAAGGATGAAAAGAGAGTAAGAAGGAAGGAAGGAAAAGACAAACAGAGATAGAGAGAGAGAAAATGAATGAAAAGGAGAGAGAAGGAAGAGAGAAAAGAGTGAGAGAAAAGAAGGAAGGAATAAAAAGAGAAAGATGTAATGAAGAGAGTGAGAGAGTGAAGGAAGGAAGTTCAAAGACTCAAAAACAAAGATATACTGCTGCAAGGGTGAACGACTGTATAGAAACTACAAGAAACATGCATAGATGTGACCCTGCAGGTCCAAGTAAAACGAACGACATTTGGACCACGAGGCCTTACTGCCCTCTCACAATTTTTTTAAAAATTTAATTCAGTAAACAATTTTTTTTTTCTCTTTGGCTTAGATTTGTCTTGCTAGTTCTAGTACAATAACCGCATTGTCTTAGCGTTTCTTCACCGATCAATAACCCTAATGCAACCAGTGGTTGATAAACGTTTCTGATATATATTGAGGATCGATGAAAGCTTACCTTTCCATTGCCACAAGATGTTCCAGTGAGTGCTATATGCGGGATACATAACCCTCTTAAAACATCTGCACATAACATTGCTTGGCAGATTTCAATGATAGAGCGTCTAGATTCGGAAGCCTGATTTAATAAAATAAAAAAAAAGGTTACAAAGACAGTTTGTGTAGAAACACAAACTCAAAATCGGCACCCGAAGTGGTCCACCCAGGCAGGTAAAAAGGGCAGGATTCAATATTTTTAGAAAGAACATCAGAATGAAATTGAAAATGAAAGAGAAGAATGAAGAAAGAAGGTTGACAGATCTTGTGTGGTGACCAAGGGTCCAGCAGACCAAAGGATAGGTGAAAGTGAATGTGTAGTCAGACGTGAACGTGGCCTAACTGATGTCTTATAATGAATATCTAATTCATCTAATTGTTTTGTAAAGGGTCGATCTCTTATTCAAATCCTCAAGAAAAAACATTTCCGTAAAAAAAAAAAATTACTTTAATTATCGACTGTACAGCATTGTCTGGACCCTGCTGGGCCATTATCCATGGCATTGGGTCGAGAGCCCGGAGTGGACTGTTCACTCTGTGACCAAGGTGTGATTACCGGTTAACGCTGTTGTATATATATATATATACTCATATCTTAGGCACACTGATTTAATATTGATCACGATGTATAACCATCGTTTATTGTGTCATATCATATCATTGTTTCATTTGACCTTTTGCTTTGTTTTACGCATTCTCGTTGTTGACTAGTATACGTTATCAGATTACCATTATTCGTTCTCTTGGTAATTACTTCATAAATTAATTGATAGAGACAGTAAGGCGTGTCCAGGCAGACGAGCCAAAGTGTAACCCCGACAGGAATTTACTACTCAGCGTTGAGGTGGGGAACCCTGTGGAGTATTACATACCCCTAGAACCTATCAAGTTGATACTTTAAACAAATATTTACTGTACCTAACAAAACACGAATCAATAAAAATAAAAAAAATAAGTGAGTTAATAATTGGTAATTAATCATTTTGTTTGATATCTTATAAAATAAATAGCTTGTACATTATTGATATAGTTTTAAGGGTGGAGTTCTTCCCCTTTAGATTAGGTTTTCTTTTCTTTTTAATAAAAGAATTTCTTTTCTTTTTTAAAGTTCCGATTGCCATACCAGGCAGTGATATAACAACTTAAAATGTGAGCGTGATAAAACATCGCCAAGGATTTTTAAAATGAGGACATTTTTCTATGTGCGGTGAGGTGGCTGAGCGGTAAAGCGCTTGGCTTCCAAACCGGGGTCCGTGTTTCGATTCCTGGCGAAGACTGGGAGTTCTAATGGGTACCTGACATTTGTTGGGGAAAACTAAAGGCGGTTGGTGGTTATGCTGGCCACATGACACTCTCGTTAACCATAGGCCACAGAAACAGAAGATCTTTACATAATCTGCCCTATAGACCACAAGGTGTGAAAGGGAACTTTTTTTTCTCTAAATAATCGTAATCTTTGCTGCCCTTTTGGCCGAAATAATCAGTATTTACACTAAAAATTAATTTGTTGACTAAGATAGTACCAAGGTATTCACAAATTTACATTATTTCAATGTTCTCTTTTGCTACAGAAACAATATCGTTTTCCTTCTTTTCCCTGCGAAAATCGATTATCATTTATTTTTTTACATTTAATTTTAAGAAATAGAAATTATATCTACAGTATCTCTTTGTTCTATTCTCTGAAATACTCATTTACCTCCGAGAGCAGGGCAAGGAGAGTCTCATCAAATTAGGGGATCGGTAATTAATATGATGATAATCAATGATTAAGAAGTGACTTAGCAGGAAATAAAAGTGACTAAGAAGTCAATGCATGATGAAGTGACTAAGCAAATATTGCGTGATATGAGTGATAACTCTGCTTAGCAGGAAAGAAGTTAATTTAATTGGGCTGTTAGCGAGTTGTGTTACTTACCCTGCAAAAGTTCAGAAGGAATCATTTCCAAAAAACTGTTGACACTGTTGATCAGGTTTGATCACCTGACCCAATAGTTTATCAGATACATCTGGAATGTCTGCTGATGCTTCGACAGCGTAGACAAGACAAGTGTAACCTCGACTTGGAATAAACATTTACAATATATAATACATAGAGTTTACATTTTAGCTTCAAATCTTTACTCCTTTGAAGTTAGAGTTACATAGGCAAGACTCGTGTGTTGGTCGAGAGAAAGGGAGGAATGAAATGGTTTGAGCTAGACTGTGCACTGTAATAATAATAATAAAAAGGCCCTTAACATTCCTAGGAACATCCTCGTTGCCTGTCAGAGGACGGTACTGCTGCAGACCTGCTACATCACCAGAAAATTCGTCAGTGGAAACTGATAATGTGACTACGATGAATTTTCTTTCCCTTTAACTAAACTCGACCCTGGCAGCGCCAGAGAATGAATAGTCATTCTTTTCTAACATAATAATAATAATAATAATAGTCGTCATCTTTACTATTCATGATTGGATTTGATGTGTGTGTGAATTGGAGTTCTATATTTCTATATTCTCTATTACCTTGGTAAGAATCATAGATGCTTGGGTGTACTGTGTAGTGAACTACAAGTGCGAGATCAATACATAGCTAACACAGTCACAGAGAGTCGATACAGAATCCAAACTTGAGATAGCACAATGACTAACTTTTATTACAGATGGGGACACAGTCGAGCCAGTCACTAAACTAAAAGTCTACATCAATAATGTCAAACTCACTAACAAGGGCGTCACTAAAATGTGGCGTTTTAAAGTCCGTCGACTGAAGTGCGCCTCAAAACTAAACTAAGTGCCATAAAGAAAGCATGCTTACAGATGCCGAATACTATTTAAAAATGTCCGTTTTTCAGCTTATAAAATTGAAAAAAGACAGACTCAAACTCAAATATTACCTAATAACAAGCAGAATAAAAATAATATTTAAAAAAGTATTAAATGTAGTTATATCAATTAAATTGGATGGCTGCCTGGTCGTGCGGTTTGCGCGCTGGACTGTCGTTCGGATTTATCGACGGTCGAGGGTTCAAACCCTGCCCGCTCCCATCCCCCGTCGTCCTGCGGGAGGTTTGGACTAGGAAGTAAACTATCTTCAACTCTGAAGGAACATCCGAAACATGTAAAACAGAAACAGAATTAGTTTGGATTAGTCATGTAATTAAATTTATAATATAAGGGGGCCTATCTTGATTCTAGACAAACAATAATAAATGTGCGCTATTAGAAATATTTTTAACAACTGTTTTTGTTTAGCTTTTAGGTTTTTAATACGCTATGATCCTATCACGTGTCTGCACCAGTTGGAAAAGGGATTGGGGGAAGAAAAAAGGGAGTATCTGGGTGATCGCTTTTTAAATGTATTTGTAAAAAAAAAAGTGAGCAGCCTGAGTTCGAACTCGAGGTCTCCTCAGCCTCCTCAAGCCAATACGGTAACCCCTCTGCCTGAGAGATGCCTATGAAAATGGAGTTTACAGTTATTTACAAAATTTTCTTTCTACAAATAATAAAGGGGACTAATTCAGCTTATCAGTCAAGTGAAATTTCTTTCCCTTGCTCGAGATACCAAAAACAAAAAAAAAACAACAATTCATTAACAATAATTAACTAACTAATTGTTTTTTTTTTTATTTTTTTATTTGATTCTTGTACTGGCAGATAAAAGAAATTGTGCAAAATTTCAGTTTTTTTTTTTTCCAAGATTGAGTACGTGAGAATTAACATGTACACACGTTTCACCAGACAGACACAGGGAGTTGATACAAGCTTTGTAAATAATAATGTTGTGTATTTATGTTTCCTGTTGTGTGTTGTGAACTGATCTGTTCTAGTGTGTCAAAATGTCATGGTGTCCAGGTCAGCTTGTGTGTGTGTGTGTGTACTGTGTTAGTGTGAACTGTTTTGTCATTCTTGTTCAATAAAGCCTAGCTTCAAGACATGTCTTCTTGTAGTGTTTTATTAGGTCACTACTAATAAGGCATGTCTTCTTGTAGTGTTTTATTAGGTCACTACAAATAAGGCATGTCTTCTTGTAGTGTTTTATTAGGTCACTACAAATAAGGCATGTCTTCTTGTAGTGTTTTATTAGGTCACTACAAATAAGGCATGTCTTCTTGTAGTGTTTTATTAGGTCACTACAAATAAGGCATGTCTTCTTGTAGTGTTTTATTAGGTCACTACAAATAAGGCATGTCTTCTTGTAGTGTTTTATTAGGTCACTACAAATAAGGCATGTCTTCCTGTAGTGTTTTATCAGGTCACTACAAATAAGGCATGTCTTCTTGTAGTGTTTTATTAGGTCACTACAAATAAGGCATGTCTTCTTGTAGTGTTTTATTAGGTCACTACTAATAAGGCATGTCTTCTTGTAGTGTTTTATTAGGTCACTACAAATAAGGCATGTCTTCCTGTAGTGTTTTATTAGGTCACTACAAATAAGGCATGTCTTCTTGTAGTGTTTTATTAGGTCACTACAAATAAGGCATGTCTTCTTGTAGTGTTTTATTAGGTCACTACAAATAAGGCATGTCTTCCTGTAGTGTTTTATTAGGTCACTACAAATAAGGCATGTCTTCTTGTAGTGTTTTATTAGGTCACTACAAATAAGGCATGTCTTCTTGTAGTGTTTTATTAGGTCACTACAAATAAGGCATGTCTTCTTGTAGTGTTTTATTAGGTCACTACAAATAAGGCATGTCTTCTTGTAGTGTTTTATTAGGTCACTACAAATAAGGCATGTCTTCCTGTAGTGTTTTATTAGGTCACTACAAATAAGGCATGTCTTCTTGTAGTGTTTTATTAGGTCACTACAAATAAGGCATGTCTTCTTGTAGTGTTTTATTAGGTCACTACAAATAAGGCATGTCTTCTTGTAGTGTTTTATTAGGTCACTACAAATAAGGCATGTCTTCGACTCTGAATATTTATAAGAATGCAGTATTTTCCGTGGCTAAACAGCCCCATCTGCGACCTACATACTTTGCCACAACCAGCGCAGACATAACCATTTCCCGCCGGTGGTCGATTTGCATGTTCTTTTCGAGGCACCACCGAAATTTCAACAGCCACATGCAGATCTTGAGTTGAAACAACAACAAATAAATGTTTTCATAACAATGTAGAAAACCAACCTGGAGCTCAATTGTTTCTTCAAAAAGCTGGTAATGTAGCTGACACTGCAGGGAGAGAACAGCCATGGATTATACTCTGTCCCAGGCGTTTTTTCCGCATCAGAAGAACCCAGAATGTATCTCTCTGAAGCGTTGCAGATATTGTTTTCTCCGTCGTGACGTGCTGAGAGGCTGCGAATTGTAATAAATTAACTAGTTAAATTTCCTAGTATGGTTGTTTAAGAAAGTCTTGTCTTTTCCTGCCTCACATGGCTGCCTTGTGGTATACTCCCCGCTCCATATATTACAAAATCAAAGTCTCCTGCCCGCCATAACCTACAGGAGGCTTTCAATTGAATCTAATACTGCTCGGGTAGGCGAACTAATGTAAGAGCTAAAAATTCTTTATTGAAGAATTTCATGATAAATTAAACAATGTAAAGGACAGTGAATTGCGACTATGAATCTTATCTTATATGATACAGACGTTACTTCAAAAAAGAAGATGATTACGTCCTACGCGTCATGCATTTAGTCATGGATATTAACCAATGACCTAAACTCCGCCAAGTCACTAGTTTTCCTGGCAAGCTCAGGCAACCCATTCCATGCTCTAATAGCGCTAGGGAAGAAGGAGATTTTGTACAAATTTGTCCTAGCATATGGAACGAGGAATAATCTCATAAAAATGATAATGAATGCCTGGTCATTTGCTATAGTCGAAACGATGTCACCGACACAGTAGTTTCCCCCTCTCCCCACAGCAGTTCCTCCTCTCCCCACAGCTGTTCCCCCTGTTGTGACATGATTAGGATTTAGTTATTTGTTTCGGGAATAAGGGGAAAGTTGTACTTAGTGACAAGTGACGTGACAGATAGTTAAAAAACAAGAACTCTCTAAGCGACGCTTTAGAATCAAGACGCTTTCTTCTTTACAGTAGGAATAAGAAGAATTATATAGACAGCTAGTAATAGAGGACATCGGACGGTTCCCGTATTCAGTATTAAAAGTGTTTGCTGTTTTAACACCAGCGTCGACTCTATGCATCGACTGTTGGCCTTTCGTCGGTGTTATCTGTTCCAGTATTGAGTTCAGTGTTACCCCCAGTTGGACATTTTCAAGTACTAAACACCGCGGAAGAGCATAACACCCCTCTCCCCACAGCTGACGTATCCAACGAAATAAAACTTTTAACACTATCGCTAGGCGTATCAGCTAATCTATGTAACACATCTCCTTTATTTCCGCTATTAGCCCATTTGTTTATAAGTCTAATTAAGTAGACGCGGTGGTTGAGTGGTTAAGCGCAGTGGCGTCACTAGGGGTGTGCGGTCCGCACCTGGTGACACCCACCAGGGGGGTGACACCCAAGTGGGTAAAATGCAACTTTTAAAACTAAAAAGTTAATACCTTGAATTTGAGAAATATAATTTCTTGTAGACACCAGGAAAAGAGTTTCTGAAGCTCATAAATGTAGAAAAACGCTCGGCGTCCGGGGCACTCTCATCATCTAATCTAACCAGTTGAGTGGCAAACGTAGCAATTTTTTTTTAAACTGTTCAGAAACACATAGACTGAAGCGCCTCATTCGACGTATAGGGCTGCAAGCTCTATCCACAGAAAAGAGTTGAAGGCGACTTCACGGCCATTTTCCAGCTGGCTCTACGGATTTCAGGACTTCTAAAAAGGTGTGACGCCATGTTAGGCATGTTTTTACGTTCCTCTTTTCGGCTTTCATGTTTAAGTCTGACTTTGGTAAACGTGTTTCGTCTTATCTAATGATATGTCTCACAAATGTCAATCGACGTTCCGTCGCCACTTTCCTTGGACGGCTTGTTGAGGGAAAAGATTTCTCTATTGGGTACATTATCTCGGTATGTTATTCCTAGTATTTTTCTCAGCCATCTACTCAGACTCTTTTCAGCCTGCCACGTCTCGAAGCGTGGGGGCCGCTGGGACAATGATTGTATTGAGTAGGTGGATTTTAATCTCCAGGCTAATTAATTTTGTCTATTCAGATAGGCCTTAATTTTTTAAAGACGGTTCCTGCTTTCCAATCCGACATGCAACACCATCGCTTGAGATAACACCTTCTAAATAGGCTTGGTTAACTTTTCTATTTGTTCAAGATCTGTATAACCAATGCTAATGGGTGTACTGGGTAACCTGCACCCAATATGCATAACTTTGAGGGCGTCTTTATCCGTCATCTCGAGTATACATTAAATTGTATTTCAAAGTAATGCTATGTCGTCTGCAAAATCCAACTCGATTGAAATCCGAATGCAGCCCGTTTAATGTATTTTTATGACATCGTCGATGGCTACAAGAAAGTGAAATGGGGAATAAGATATAACCCTAATCTTATATACGTCTCGATGTTGAAGTAGGCCACCGTCTGTTGTGAAACAACAGCTTGATTCACTTTAGACATGCCGCTGAATCTGGAAAAATTGTTGCGAGTTTCCTTTTTTACCTTTACCTATCCCTTAGTCTGTTGGACCGTTGGGGCACCAGGCAAGATTTGTCGACCGTCTTTCTCCATTCCTCCCTTTTTTTTTGCCTTGTTTAGAACCTCTCTCAGTGGCAGGCCTTACCATTCTTTAATGTTGTCCTCCCATCGCTTTTTCTGTCTGCCTCTTCTTCTTTTCCTGGGACTGTTCCCTGAAGGAAGGTCTTTGCGAGCCCCGTAGATCTTGTAATGTGGCCAAAGGTTTTAAGCTTTCGTCTTTTCACAATAGTTAGCAGGTCGTCATGGGCTCCGATCGCTGCAGTAACCCTGTCTCTGATTTCTTGGTTTTTGATGCGGTCTTTGAATGTGATGCCTAGGATCCTTATAGCAGCATTAATGCCTTCCAACAAACTAAATAGCAAAGGATTACCCATGTGCCAGTTCATGTGCTACCGTTTGAGAAGTAGAGATAGAATAGCGATCCTCTTGGCGATCTTCTATCACAGAACAGCTCTTCCCGTTTGTTCGGCACATTGTTTCACCAAAAGCAATCCCTGAGAGAAATTAGGATTCCGTTATTAGAACATAGGTTAAGGATTTGTTCTGGATATTGTTTGGATATGTTCTTTCAGATTTGTAAGCAAGTCATAACTAAATGGATAAGTAAATTGTGATATCATGAGTGTTTTTTTTTTACCTATTTGAAATAATAATATTAGTATAATATTACTGAATAATTATAACATATTAAATTAAATTAGATTCCATTTTGCGCTAACTGGCATGGAAGAATAAAGCTGAAGAAGGTCTAACCCACAGGAGCCGAATACGAAAAGGAAACTTAAATAGACAGTTATGCTAATACTTAGATCAATCAATCCTCATGCTCGGCTTCTCAGGCGCTCTCAAAGGATTAAAAAAAACTGTTAATCAGTTGAACAGATTTATTTACATGGACTAATGTCTTCCGCTCTACTAACCTGAGCATCCCTCTTGTCACTAATTGTTCTGTTGTCACAGATTAATAATAAATTACTGTAGACGTTACTAATTAATAATGATAATAACGAGACTGTCTTTATCAAGGTAGACATATGTAACTAACTTTTATTTCCGTCCGATTCTTTGCTTTCGCATAAAACATAAACAACAAACAATGACGTAATATCATATAATATTAGCACATCCTTCCTTTTGAAGCTTTTTAATGCAAGAAGACAAACCAGTTGCGTATACGTCAAGATCATTGACAGAAACAGAGTGCAGATATGCACGAATAGAAAAGGAAATGTTAGCTATAGTGTTTGCAGCTGAACATTTTCACCATTATATTTTTGGAAGAACTGTGACTGTACAATCAGATCACAAACCTTTGCAAACTATTGTGACGAAGCCTTTACACAAGATTTCACCAAGACTTCAGTTGATGATGTTAAGACCGTTGAGATATCAATTAACAGTAATTTATTATTAATCTGTGACAACAGAACACTATTCTTAGAGCATCTCTAGTCTTGTAGTTTCTGTCTTTGTCAGACTACACGTTTGGTTCCTATATTGCTACTCATTAAATTTCCTAAATCTATCTATAACTCAAGAACACTCTACAAAAAAAAAAGATTTGTCGACACTAGATGTAACAAAATATGAAGGCTGCAACTGGGTTTCGTATCCAAGTGAAATATTGCTTTTTTTCATTTACTTTTTACCTTTACCTATTCCTTAGTCTGTTGGACCGTTGGGGCACCATGCAAGATTCGTCGACAGTCTTTCTCCATTTCTCTATGTCTTTTGCTTTAGAACCTCTTTCAATGACAGACCCGTCAATTCTTTTATGTTGTCCTCCCATCGCTTTCTCTGTCTGCCTCTTCTTCATTTTTTTTATTGGTACTGTTCCCTAAAGGAAGGGCTTTGCGAGCCCCGATGATTTTTTTCATATGAATATAAATTTTTTAACGCTAGTTAGCAGGTCATCATGGGGTCCAATCGTTGCGGTAACCCTGTCTCTTATCTCTTGGTTTGTGATGCGGTCTTTGAATGTGATACCTTGGAGCCTTCTGTAGGATCTCAGTTCCATTGCTAGGATCCTCCTGGTCAACGTCCAAGACTCACAATACAAATGTGGCCATGACAAGGGAGCGCATCAGTCTGATTTGTTGTCGAGGGCTAATACTTTGTCTTTACATAATAACAATTTTATTTATAAAGCGCTGTTAACAAACAAAATGTAGGCTCCATGCGCTGTAATAACATTACAAACACGACAGCTACAATGACAAACTTATCTAAAAAAGTTTTAAACAGATAGGTCTTAATGTTCTTCTTAAAAGTGGTGTAGCATGTTGTCTGTCTGAGATCAGTGGGGAGTGAGTTCCAAACCTTTGGTCCGTGCACTGAAAAAGCCCGCAGACCGTAGCTTTTGAGGGAGAAACGTGGCACCACTAAAAGCGTTGAGTCCATTGAGCGCAGGGCTCTCTGGAGGACATATGGAGTAATCAGTTCGCTAAGGTACAAGGGCATCTCGTTGTTATATATACACTGATGGCAAAGTGTGGCGACCTTGTAATTGATTCTCGCTTTCATGGGAAGCCAATGAAGCGAGCGCAAGAGCGTAGTAGCAGAATCTCGTTTTGTTTTTTAAGTACTATTCGTGCGGCGTTGTTCTGTATACGTTGCAGCTTGGCTATTTTGTCATCAGGTATACCTGCTAGCACGGCGTTGCAGTAGTCAAGGCGGGAGGGTATGAATGCCACAGCTAGCGTTTTTGTTGACTCCGTTGTTAAATATGGTCGGATCTGGCCAAATCTACGCAGCTGCAGATAAAGACCCTTGCAGAGCTGACTTTATGTGTGGTTCGAAAAATAGTGTTGAGTCGAAGAAAACTCCAAGATTCCGCACTACATGGACATAAGGAAGCTGGCAGTTCGTGATAAAAAAGATAATCTGTGCTGTCAACTTTTGAGACGTTGTTCCGAGTGTCAATCTTAATTATTTCTGTCTTGTCTTTGTTCATCTTGAGCTTATTTTCAACCATCCAATCGCTCACCTTTGCAACAGTACTACTGATTTTCTCTGCCAGATGCGACACCTCTGAGGGTACTGAGGTATCGTATAACTGTGAGTCATCGGTAAAGATGCCGGTTGGACGTTTGACACCGCTGAGTGGATATGTAATGTATACATAGTGAACAGTACTGGGCCTAGAACTGATCCTTGGGGTACTCCGTACTTCAAAAGTAAGCTTATTGATTCTGTCCCATTAACAAACACACTTTGGGTGCGTCCGGTCAGGTAAGATAAAAGCCACTTTAGGACGATTCCTGCTAAACCAAAAGTGGCAGAGAATCTGGCCATCATAATTTCATAGTCTAGCGTATCAAAGGCTTCGGACAAGTCCAGCATGGAAAGAATTGATATGTGGCCTTTGTCGGAATTGTGAAGTAAGTCGTTTAGTACCCTGACCATTGCTGTCTCTGTGCTATGGCACGTCCTAAATGCAGATTGAAATTCTTCCAAGAGACAGTACTGTTCAAGATGAGAAAGAATTTGCGCTAACACGATGTGCTCCAGAAGCTTTGACAGGAAGATTTGATACCGGGCGATAGTTTTTTAGACATTCCGGGTCAAGACTGGAATTCTTTAAAAAGGGCCTCTGTACAGTGCATGTTATTATATGTTCTAAAAGTGCTTCTGTGGAGCGCAATTCGGGCCAGTAGTTCACATTTCATTTAGGGCCACCAAATGCAGTTCCCCTAGGGCCACGATTTATCTAAGTCCGGCCCTGGAGGCAAGAAAAGTGATAACTCAAGATGTCTGACCAGCTTTAAAAAGTGAACACTACAGAGGACACGTAAATGAACAACATAAAATAGACGTTCATGAACATCTTGCACACAAGCTCAAAGTAGAAATCTTGAGCTAAATTGTGAATAGAAGAACTTGAATGTGTAAAGCTTAGACTTAGAAGAAAGACTCGTTCCAATGATAAGGACTACAGGAAATTGATTAAATGAGAAATCATAGACCATCAAACGGCTTCATTAGTGAAGACTTCATTTAAAAACAACTTAAATTTTACTTGTTCGATTTGTTATTTCACTGCGAATCTTGAATCACGGTCTAATGAAGTCATCAGTCAAAACAAAGAGACCCACATTGAGAACTTTTAGCAAGAAAAAGGAAATACGTTTAAAATATGACCACAGCGTTACGACCTAGTTTCCCACTACATGGCTGCCTGCTCGTGCGGTATGCTCGCCGGACTGTCGTTCCGTTGTCTCGATGGTCCAGGGTTCCTACCCTGCCCGCTGCCATCCCCCACCCCCCACCCCCGTCCTCCTGCGGGAGGTTTGGACTAGGAAGTAAATTATCTTCAACTCTGAAGAAACATCCAAAACACGTGAAACAGTTTACATTTTTTTAAAAAAGTGTTAAGCGTATAATACATACACTCACATCGTATCTGGTTCGTAAAAAAAAATTAAATTAAAAAAAAAACATATTAAGCTGTGGTAACAAATTAATTGTCAACCAAGATTCTGGAAGGAAGTATGATCATGAGCTGGTGTAGGCCTATCACTTTGAAGTACTGTCAAAAAACATTAACCCGAAAAGAGAGCACTTACCTAAGGTATCTTGTTTATTATTATTACCGTCCTCTGTAAAGAGGTTATAACTGTAATGAAAAGAATGGATGCGATATTGTTCGTTATTAATGTTAAATGTACTGAACTGAATTTAAATGACTCTATTTTTACAAAGCTTAAAATCAACTCATTCTGTCTGCCTTGTAAAAAGTTTGTACATTCTATTTCTGGTACGCTCAATTTCGGACCAAGTTGGACACTAAGTTCCTAACCCGATATACAGTGCTTTTTTGTTAAACTAAAATAGGTGCCGGTACTCAATGATCGATTGCCTACCTTTAAACTACCAATAAATTAATAATAAACGTTAAAATACAAGAAAAGTAATAATTTTAACCCTTAATTGAAAAAGGGTGCCGGCACTCCGTACTGGTGCTAGGAATGTGTTTATGAGGGCGAATTATAGTGGTATGAATAGTGCACGCATGGGCGTAGCCAGGAGGGGTTGAGGTTCAAACCCCCCCCCTTCCCATAATGAAATCCCCTCCCGCAGGGGGGAAGATCGGAATTTAGCGACTGATTTTTAGCTGTGATTCTATTTATTTTAGATGAGATTTTAATACTAAACAATGACTTATCCCAGCGCTGCCAAGGAAGTAAAAGAAGTAAAAACATTATTAGAAGGGGAGTGCTCAAGTTCTTGAGTTGTTTGTTTTGTGTTGAGCAGTGTTTGCTGAGAGGCTGATAAAAATAGATGCAACATTGATGTCTTAAAGTGTCATTTTCTATGGCTTTTATGAAAATGATCCACGAACTTGAATTCAAAGTGCTGAAGCAATAAATACGATGACAAAGACTGAAATGCTTTAAAATAAACAAGGAAACTCTTTAAAAAATGTTTCCAGCTAGCTCTGATAGAAGATTAAGAGGACCCGGACACCTGCCTGTTCGTAGATCAACCAAGCACCATTTTGATCAAGGTCATTGAACAGATCTAACAAACAGATCT
The DNA here is from genome assembly GCF_947242115.1 of Biomphalaria glabrata. Classification (NCBI taxonomy): domain Eukaryota; kingdom Metazoa; phylum Mollusca; class Gastropoda; family Planorbidae; genus Biomphalaria; species Biomphalaria glabrata. The sequence goes on from NW_026602928.1 coordinate 141,566, forward strand.
ATCGAACAGAGCTATCGAACAGAGCTAACGAACAGAACTAACGAACAGAGCTAACGAACAGATCTGTATCATAGTTAAAATTTAACTTGAGATATGGATAAATGTACCATGCTTAGCAAGACAGATGAATCTATAGGTACCATGCTTAACAAGACAGATGAATCTATAGGTACCATACTTAACAAGACGGATGAATCTATAGGTACCATGCTTAACAAGACGTGAACCTATAGGTACCATGCTTAACAAGACGGGTGAATCTATAGGTACCATGCTTAACAAGACAGATGAATCTATAGGTACCATGCTTAACAAGACAGATGAATCTATAGGTACCATGCTTAACAAGACGGATGAATCTATAGGTACCATGCTTAACAAGACGGATGAATCTATAGGTACCATACTTAACAAGACAGATGAATCTATAGGTACCATGCTTAACAAGACGTGAATCTATAGGTACCATACTTAACAAGACGGATGAATCTATAGGTACCATACTTAACAAGACGGATGAATCTATAGGTACCATGCTTAACAAGACGTGAATCTATAGGTACCATGCTTAACAAGACGGATGAATCTATAGGTACCATGCTTAACAAGACGGATGAATCTATAGGTACCATACTTAACAAGACAGATGAATCTATAGGTACCATGCTTAACAAGACAGATGAATCTATAGGTACCATGCTTAACAAGACGGATGAATCTATAGGTACCATGCTTAACAAGACAGATGAATCTATAGGTACCATGCTTAACAAGACAGATGAATCTATAGGTACCATGCTTAACAAGACAGATGAATCTATAGGTACCATGCTTAACAAGACGGATGAATCTATAGGTACCATGCTTAACAAGACAGATGAATCTATAGGTACCATGCTTAACAAGACGGATGAATCTATAGGTACCATACTTAACAAGACGGATGAATCTATAGGTACCATGCTTAACAAGACGGATGAATCTATAGGTACCATGCTTAACAAGACGGATGAATCTATAGGTACCATGCTTAACAAGACGGATGAATCTATAGGTACCATGCTTAACAAGACAGATGAACTGACAGGTACCATGCTTAACAAGACAGATGAACTGACAGGTATTGATAGGTTTCATGCTTAAAAACAAGACAGATGAACAGATTGGTACCAAGCTTAACAAGACAGATGAACAGATTGGTACCATGCTTAACAAGACAGATGAACAGATTGGTACCATGCTTAACAAGACAGATGAACTGACAGGTACTGATAGGTACCATGCTTAACAAGACAGATGAACAGATTGGTACCATGCTTAACAAGACAGATGAACTGACAGGTACTGATAGGTACCATGCTTAACAAGACAGATGAACAGATTGGTACCATGCTTAACAAGACAGATGAACTGACAGGAACCATGATTAACAAGACAGATGAACTGACAGGAACCATGATTAACAAGACAGATGAACCGATATGAACCATGCTTAACAAGACATGATTTGACAAGAACCATGCATAAAAAGACAGATGAACTCACAGGAACCTATAGGTACCATGCTTAACAAGACAGATGAACTAATAGGAACTATGCTTAACAAGACAGATGAACTAATAGGAACTATGCTTAACAAGACAGATGAACTAATAGGAACTATGCTTAACAAGACAGGTGAACCGATAGGTACCATGCTTAACAAGACAGATGAACTAATAGGAACTATGCTTAACAAGACAGATGAACCGATAGGTACCATGCTTAACAAGACAGATGAACTGACAGGAACCATGATTAACAAGACAGATGAACCGATATGAACCATACTTAACAAGACATGATTTGACAAGAACCATGCATAAAAAGACAGATGAACTGACAGGAACCTATAGGTACCATGCTTAACAAGACAGATGAACTAATAGGAACTATGCTTAACAAGACAGATGAACTAATAGGAACTATGCTTAACAAGACAGGTGAACCGATAGGTACCATGCTTAACAAGACAGATGAACCGATAGGTACCATGCTTAACAAGACAGATGAACCGATAGGTACCATGCTTAACAAGACAGATGAACCGATAGGTACCATGCTTAACAAGACAGATGAACCGATAGGTACCATGCTTAACAAGACAGATGAACCGATAGGTACCATGCTTAACAAGACAGATGAACCGATAGGTACCATGCTTAACAAGACAGATGAACCGATAGGTACCATGCTTAACAAGACAGATGAACCGATAGGTACCATGCTTAACAAGACAGATGAACCGATAGGTACCATGCTTAACAAGACAGATGAACCGATAGGTACCATGCTTAACAAGACAGATGAACCGATAGGTACCATGCTTTACAAGACAGATGAACCGATAGGTACCATGCTTAACAAGACAGATGAACCGATAGGTACCATGCTTAACAAGACAGATGAACCGATAGGTACCATGCTTAACAAGACAGATGAACCGATAGGTACCATGCTTAACAAGACAGATAAACCGATAGGTACCATGCTTAACAAGACAGATAAACCGATAGGTAACATGATGGCTACCATGTCGAAAAGAGATACGATCCTTTACTTAACCGAGACGCTGGTGATATTAGCGCTGTCTGTGATAGCAATTCCTACGAATGTAGCTCCCACGACAGGAAGCCTACGAATGATGTGAACTTTCACAGTCCTGACGATGTCAACTTGAATTCTGCACTCAAGCGTTTAACAAAAGCTGAGGCTCACGGAGAGAATCGAGTACTAGGAAACTCACCAACAAGGTCTGGATTCGACGTTTGTTCAGATACCAAGATCAGCGAGATACTGATCAGAAAAACCAAATGAAATCCTATACTCTTAAGCGAGCAATTCTTGTATGTATGTATGTATGTATGTATATATATTTATATTTATATATATATATAAATTTTATTTCGAAAACGGCTCTAACGATTTTCTTTAAAAGTTCATGGTATGTGCATAATAGTGAGAAAATCCTATACTCTTAAGCGAGCAATTCTTGTATGTATGTATGTATGTATGTATATATATTTATATTTATATATATATATAAATTTTATTTCGAAAACGGCTCTAACGATTTTCTTTAAAAGTTCATGGTATGTGCATAATAGTGAGAAAAAAATTCTCAACTCATTGGCCACATCGGGAAAACTCGAGGTCGACCGTTATATCGGTTTGAAAATGCCTCATTATCGAAAAATTAGTTTTGGCTAGAATGTTTTATGAATGAAAATTTTCCATGACGTAAACGGGAAAAACGGGAAAAACGCTGCTTACGTCACTAGGCTTACCGCAGTACACTAAAATATTTCTTTGCAAACAATAACGAGTTCTAAAGAATCAATAGACCTAATGAAACATTTGCGCACCATCTTAATGTAGATTGATTTATTATAGAACTATGAAAGAAAAGTAATGAAATTAAATGTGCCGATATATGATTAGTTATTGTGTTTTAAGTGCTTAATAAGTTGTTTACACTTTAATTGTGTAGAGCGGTGTAGATACCTTTTACTTTGTTGTTTATTTTGCTGGTGACCTCCAGCTGTCTCGTTCTGAGGTTGCATGCAACCATGTGCTCTCTTCTATGTCAGCTAAGTCAAGTTTGCGCCATAAGCTGGTCTTTTAAGGGTTTCGGTGTTACGTCAACCACTTTTTAGCTCACCAAAAAAAACACTGCCTTTGGCATGCGTTCGTCTAAGATTCGTCTCCCATATAGGATACTGCTCTGTCCAGCGTAACTGTCGGACTTAAAGAATTCCCTCTATACAAAGGCCGCGGATACACATTTGAGACCAAAAGAAAATTTGCTGCCGAGGACAGACGCAGACGCTAAAAGAAAATCTTAATCGAGCATCGCGGACAATGGTTATGCTTGCCCTGGATGTGGCAAGATATGTAGGTCACAGCTGCAATCCTCATTAATTTTCGGACTCTAAGACAAGCCTTATTATTATTATTATTTTGCTGGTGAATTATTACCATGTGTTCATGCTTCAGTGTCTACCTCTCCTGTACCAAAACAAAGGAACTGGTCATAACACAGCTTCTCTACGCCTTACTTGCTCACACTAAACATGATATCCATCTAGCGGTCAACGAGTTTGAGTACACTGCAGCCTCTTTTGATTTAACTATAAACCTCGGTAAAAAGCTTGGAGTTAGGGCCAGGAGAGATCTGAATGGATGGATGTGTAAAAGCAGGCCATAGTACCACAAGGATGGATGGATGGCAAAAGCCGGTATGAACTTCCTATAGTCCGACTGTCAGGCTGGGCAGGGCACGTATCCCGTATGGGTAACGAGCATATTGTTTGGCGTAACAGAGGTGCCCCACGGAAACGTTTCTTTAGAAAACTAATGCCATGATTTAAGTCTAATAAGAAAAAATGCGCCATTTTACTTTGTCACTAAGTGCATGTTTTACCCTATAACGTAGAGAAGTTACATTGCAAAGACTTTCTTCCAAGCCAATAATAGTAAGCCTACAATAGTTTTACGCAAAAGATAGATTGTAAAACTATAAGACGGACGTGAGCTGTAGTTTGTCTAGACTGTAGGAGGACTTAAAAGACTTTAAATTTAATCGACATGTACAATTAGGCCTACAATTAGAACTAACAGAACACTAAAACAACTCTTCAGATTAGTAGTCTTTATCCGATCGTTCATTTTCGTAATTACAAGAATATTCCCAAAATGACTTCGGGTATATAACCTTCCGAAATTATTTAACAGAGCGAGGTTCGGCCACCTGGTACAAAAATATTCTCAAAATGACTTCGGGTATATATCCTTCCTTAACAAATTGTTCATCCGAGCGAGGCTCGGTCACCTGATATTATATAATTTATGACATTTTTTTTTCAACTAATAGCTAAATTGTATGGATAAATGTTACTCAGCATATACAAAAAAATATTTTTTTCCGTTTAATATAATTTCCCTTACATTCTTGTATTCATCATCATAGAAATTACTTAATGTCTCTCGAGAATAGGTGTCAGCAGTGAGATGAACCACAGTCGTTCTACGAGATAAACCACAGTCGTTCTACGAGATAAACCACAATAAACCACAGTCGTTCTACGAGATAAACCACAGTCGTTCTACGACTTAAGAAAGGCAAGGATGTATTAATTTTCTTATAAATTAAAGACGCTACTTCAATAGAGAAGATGATAAGATTTTACGCGTATTCAGGTATCAATCTAGTCACACATGTTTATAAGTCACTTAAAATATGCCAAGTCGTTGGTTTTCCTGGCTGATTAAGGCAGCCCATACTATCCTCTAATAGCACTAGGGAAGAGGGAGCACTTGTACAATTGCATATGGAATAAAAAATGTGTCTTTAATTGATGAATTGTTTTCAAAAGAGTATATTTATGCGAAAAAAAAAACTTGCATCATTAACTTAAAAAAAAGGTATTACAGTCTAGCACAGGTCGAGCGGTCAGCCGTGACCAGTGACAATACTCGCCAGTTCGGCAAGGACCAGTGTTGTAAATATTACGCACGCAGGTCACGGCGGAAGTGATCAACTGGTAGTGGTCAAGAAGGTTCGAGAAGGCCAGTTGAGACGCTATATAAGAGCGATTGTGAGGCCTGAGTTGTGAGGTTCTTAAGTTCGTTGTGTCGTGTGGTGCATTCTGCAGAGAGCCAGGATAGTGGACATTCGTAGCAGTATTTTTTTCAAAAGATTTTTTAAAAGCCGTTGCACCAGAACTTTGCAATATTTAGAATATCATATCAGATTTTTAAAATATCTTTCTAGTTTTTTTTTTTTTTTGGGGGGGGGGAAGGGGGCTTAAACGAAGGACGGACCAACCACGCAAGACTATTAGCGGCTTTTTCTTTTTTTTTTTTAGGTGGGGGGGGAGGCGGGGCTACTAATGGACCTCATTCACCAATCGTAAACAAACAACATTTAGAAACGTGGTGCTCTATCTCTTCTATATAATTTACGATCTCATGTTTAATTCATGATGGTTGTCACGTGACAGTTTTTTTTCATTGTTTTATCAATATGATCACGTGACTAAATGTTGTTTGTAGGGAAAATTCTTACCCAGTTAATAACATCACGTGATCATAAATGCCAACGATGCTACTCCCAGAGCCTATGTTAAATACGTGTAGATTATGTAGCGCCGTGTCCGCATTCATCTCATCGTAACTAGCGTCCCTGTCTATAAAACTTGAAGAAGCGACCGTCTGGGGAAAAAATCGGTTACTCTTTATTGTTAGGTATTTATTCGTAAAGAAAAAAAAATTCCAACAATTTGTAAGGTTCTTTAATGAAGAACAGCACATATTAAAAAAACGAAGGCAATAAAAAACTAGACATTCTGGATCTAGATAAAATAAATAAGTAAATAACTTTTGAGCTAACAAATGTAAATTCCTCTCTATCGGGAAGAAATAAAGAAAATAATAGAGTAGAACAACAGCGAAATAGATCAGCACTCACTACAATTTGGGATATGGTATAATTATCTTCAGAACAAATGAGGGAACATGCGAAACATGTAAAACAAAACATTACCAAATTTTTTGTGTGGCACTATATTTAGATTTCGGTTTATAGGTCAGTAATTAGTATAGTCATTGGTCAGTAATGGATAAAGTCATTGTTCAGTAATTGGTCAATACTTAGTTAAGTCATTGGTCAGTAATTAGTAAAGTCTTTGGTCTGTAAATGGTAGTCATTGGTTAGTTATTAGCAAAGTCAATGATGCTTATTCTTAGATCACTGTGCTCGGATAGTTTTTGTTAGTCAATTTAAAAAAAAAACTACTTCTATGATTTCAACAAGTGAATTGTGTTTGATGGAAATATTTGTCATTGCTGAAACCTTTATAATATTGGATGGGGTTTAAAAATATTAACTCTAAACAAATTCAACATTGTTTTTCTTATAAGCACCTCCAAACATCTACATGTTATGTTAACTTAAGAAGCAAGAAGGTCTAATTTACTATGCATACATCACAACTCTCAAATTAAATTCATGAAACTTTAAAACTTTCAGGCCTAAAAAAATTGACACAGGCCTTAGAACAGGGGTTCTCAGCCTGTGGGTCGCGACCCTCTTGGGGGGTCGATTAACGACTTGCCAGGGGTCGCCTAAGACCATCGAAAATATGGATTGTTATTGTCTATTCTTCTATTGCTGTGTGTAGGTGTGTGTGTGTGGGGGGGGGTGGTGGCAGAGTGGGGGATTGTAAAAAGGGGTCACCGAGCTTAAAAGGTTGAGAACCGCTGCCTTAGAAAGTTTTTAAAAAAATCTACAGTCTAATCCAAGCAATTGATATATATTTATAAACAACAACTCCGCAATCTGTGGCATTTTACGTCTCGAGAGACGATCTTTTCCCTTTGCAACTTCTTGTGTGACTAAAGAGGCCAATCCTTGATACACAGCTGCGATCGCAGGTTGGGCATATATAATCACCAGGCGCCGTTGCATTTTCACCCTTCTTTCTGCTTCTGTTGTGTATGACATCTGCAATACGGGACCATTCCTTTATGCTCTCTCTCCATGTGGATCTGTCCAGTGCCACCTCTTCCCAGTTGCCAGTGTCGATTTTGAAGAGCTTCAACTCCGCAATATGCAATGAGAAATCTCTCGCATTCCCTTAGACACACCCACATGAATCTTGTGATGAAACTCATTTTGCCGAATCCCTTCCTCTAGCGATCGTTTCCACCCGAGTGCCACGTTGAGGCAGAGTACCCGCCTACACAGGCATCATAGACAAGCGCAACCGAATCAGAAACCGTATTAGTAAGGAACCATGCTACGATAACTCGCTTAGAGCACGTGAAAGGAAGCGGTCAGTAAGTTCTAAGGTCGCCTTGTCCCCGTACGAGGACAGACCAAAAGCCGCACACGAACCAGTTCTCTTTTAAATCCTTGTCCCGATCGCCCTTTATGCAGAACACGACATTCATACAGAATGTGGTCTCTTGTTTCCACGTCCACGATGCAGTGGCGACACCGTGTGTCGTAGTTTTCTCGGAACCGTCCAGCGCCACCACTCGTACGTATTGAGTCTTCACCTTGTCCAAGGGGATATAAGGAAAAGAAAAAAAAAATAGGTCAACTTGTTATGTTCTCTTCTTCTTCTTCGTTCTCATTGTTATTTGGAGATGATTAGACCAATACATGAGATGAACTGCGCAGTGGTTTCCAAATCAGGGAGCTCTCCATATAGTTTTCTTTCTATTGGAGTGTTTTGAGGCCAGTGTCTTATACGAGCCTCTTGGTAAAGAGAGCAGTTTTGGAGGACGTGGTCAGCATTTTCTGGTAATACTCCATATGGGCAGATTTCACTGGTTATGTGGTCAAGTGATTTAGATCTAGTTGATGATAGCGAGGGGCAGGATTCGGGTGGGGGGGTAGTGTTATGGTCAATGCTGTAAAAATGGAAATAATTTAAGAAGAAATTAATAAAAAATGAACAGATGCTGTGTTTGACATTGAGCGACTCTCAAAGTGATCTAGACATCGCTAACTTTTTTTTCGTCCTCTACGGAGGAGCCGGGGCGCCGTGGCTGACTTTAGTTAGAGAAAGTAAATACGGTTGAACGTTGTACTGGCTATATGATTTCCTGCTCATAAACCGTTGGCCAAAGAAACATCTTCTGCTTTATAGATAGATCGCAAGGTCTGAAAGGGGAACTTAATTATGGAGGACCCTCGGTAAAAGTTTGAGAAACACTGCTAAAAAAATGTAATCTATACGCTATATAAATCTGGCTATATTAATATTTATTCGTGGTCAAATTTTCCTCTTATTTTATGTTTTAAATATAAATCTAGTACTATTAATTATTTTCACTACCTGAAGAACGTATACTTTACTCAGAAGAATATGAATCGTGTACTCAGGATGTTTGATGCCTTCATACAGCATATCAGCCTGACAAAAGAAACATCTTCACAATAAGTCAGTAACAAGATTATATGTGGATCGACCTTTATGATTTTCGAACAAAGTATTCATTAAGCTTAAAGCTAATTTCATTAGGGAAAATCACCAACAAAAAAAAATTAGCTGATTAAGACCACGGAGTGGGTTATAAGTATTTGTATAGTTTCTGTATAGTACTCGTAGCATTGCTCTCTGGCTCAATCTCTTTGGAGGTGATCTGGACATGAGAGAATCTTTCTGTGCAGCCTTTATGCGCTCAGCAAACACAACTCAGCTCGGATATACATTTCTTAGTCTATATGAGGCTTCGAACTCGAGCCCTCTCTGGTAGCCAAGACACATCTCTCAACGAAATATAAAACGAAATCACATTTTGAGATTTTCACAATGCACTCGAGTTGCTAAACAAGGTCAATGACACTCTCAAAGCTGCTAAACTAGGTCAGGGACGCCCAAATTGAACTTCCAAATTGCCAACTCCAATGAAAGTTACAAACAGAAAGGCTTAACACTTTGATTGTGCATTGCTAAAATGGGTACAATGGCTAACATGTGACGTTTCAAAAAACGGCTTATTCACACTATCTTTATTTTTTACACCGGATACGCCAAAAAGCTTTCTATTAATAGGTATTCCGCCATGTCTACAAATCTCAAGTATTCCAAATTAATTTTTACAGACTAGTTTTAACAAAAATTAAAATGTTTCTGTAAACTTTTTTTTATTTATCGTTATTTGGTTTCATTGGTTTCAATTAATATTGAAGGCGTTTCAATCATGCCAGGATGGATAGTTACTGCTTGACGAACATTTAAACAGCTAATTTCAAACAACTGGTCTGCCTGGTCGTGAGGTTTGCGCGCTGGACTGTCGTTCGGATTTATCGATGGTCGAGGGTTCAAATCCTGGCCGCTCCCATCCCCCGTCGTCCTGCGGGAGGTTTGGACTAGGAAGTAAACTATCTTCAACTCTGAAGGAACATCCGAAACATGTAAAACATTTTACAAACATTTTACTTTCAAACAAATTTTGATGCAGCTAAATCTCCTACAAAATGAAGTCTCCTAAAATCCTCCTAACAATTTTTAGAATTCTCCTAAAATTGTGTTTACTCTCCTAAAATCAATTAATAAGATGTTGATATAATTCACTGCCACCACATTCCTGTGGTATTTTGGTTAATAACCCTTTCCCTTTTCAATGTCTTGTGTAAATAAAGAGTCCCTTTCTTGATACACAGCTTTGGTCATAGGTTGAGCATTAGTAATCAGAAGACTCTGTATCACTTTCACCCTTACTTCTTTTTGTTCCCAACTGTTGGTGTCAGTTTCGAAGAGCTTCTTGTTGCGTTTCCATACCTTAAAAGTTGTGCGACCATTGTCTCTCCTGCTTTCTGCTAGAGCACCACAAAGTCTTGCTTTGTGAGGAAACGAAATCCGTGAAATAAACAAACTTATATTCCAACTTCTAAGCTTCACGTTGTTTTTAAAAAAATATTTTTGACCATTTATTTAGTGCCTTACAAAAAGTATGTAAAGATTTGGTTGTTATTCAAAGTACTATCTGGCTACAGATTTTCTACTACTTTCTACTGCGACTTTCTCGTCTCGACTAACAAGATATCTGAACACAATTCATTTCTTTTCATTATGAATGTCATACATTTAGACCACTCATGTTTCTCATGACTACTATCTGTCGATTCATTCTGCACTAACATTTATACATCGAATTAGATTTTATATTTACATACATGCGCGCAATCGAATTTAGATAATTTGAGAACCACTGCTAAGAGAAACTCACCCCACTAAATACTAAAGCATAGTACTCTAGAATATTCTGCATTGCCGTGAAGTTATTGTAGTTCGCTTGTGCTAAGAACTTGGAGTAGCGTTTGTAGTCAATCACCGCCACCACATCCACATAGTAGTCCTGCACTGTGTTCCGGCGACGTCTGCTTTGTGGGACTGACCTCAGTTTTGACTGGTTAGATTTACGACCTGAGCTTTTCATGTGCATGTCTCTATTGTTGATGGCATTCATTCTCACAGTTTTTTCTTCTGGCGCTGTAATATTCATTATATAATAAAAATACTTTAAAAAAAAAACTTATAGTAAGCTTAGTTGTATCAATTACTTTGTTTGTAAAATGTTTTACATGTTTCGGATGTTCCTTCAGAGTTGAAGATAGTTTACTTCCTAGTCCAAACCTCCCGCAGGACGACGGGGGATGGGAGCGGGCAGGATTTGAACCCTCGACCATCGATAAATCCGAACGACAGACCAACGCGCAAACCTCACGACCAGGCAGCTTTAGATCAGTTATGTAATTAAATTTGTAATAGATTTAGAGTAAAGAAAATAAATCTGTGCAATTATAAATATTTTCACAAATTGTTTTTCTTTAAGATTAAGACTAAGACTGCTTTATTGATCCTTACGGAAATTTGTTGTGATTACAAGGACTCTTTTCTCATATAAAGACAACACAACAGAAAACATAAAGAGTTCATTCAGCGACTACACACAGGTATCTTGGTGCATTTCATGTTCCCTGATCAATGAGTGGCGGTGATAGAGTCTGACCGAGTGAGGTACGAACGAGTTTTTGTACCGCTCCGTTCTTGTTTTGATTGACAGCAGTCGCCCACTTCGCGACGACCTGACGTAGTTCTGATGGGGCGGGTGGCCGTTGTCTTCCAAGATTTTTTCGATTTTTTTTTAGGCACTTTTGTTCAAAAAGTTCCTTTAAATGTGGTAATGTTGTGAGTGTAATTTTTGATACTTTTTTAATGTTTTCTAGACGTCACAACAGTTTAGATGAGTCGTTGCCTTGCCAACAAGTTATTCCGTATGTTAGCAGATTTTGTATAGTCGCGCCGTAAAAAGTCTCAAGGATCTTCTTGTTTAGTTTAAAGCTATTGAGTTTGTATAGAAAAAAGAGTCGCTGGGCTGTTTTCTTTGTCAGAGTTCCAAGGTGGTCTTCCCATGAAAGCTTGTTGTTGATGATGATAACGCCTAGATATTTATATGCCTTTACTTGTTCTATAGATTTAGTGTTTGCAGTTCACGTATAGTTTGTTTTTTCTTTCTAAATTCTATTATAAGTTCTTTATTTTTTGTGACATTCAGTTCTAGAAAGTTGTCGATGCACCAGTTTGTAAACTCTTCTATCGAGCTTCGATACTGAGTTTCGTCTCCTGAAATAAGACCGACTATGGCAGTATCATCAGCGAATGAATTGAGTTTAACTGAGTCATAGATGCTTCTTATGTCATTAGTGTAAAGAGTGTACAGTACAGGAGAAAGTACACAACCTTGTGGAGCACCCGTACATAGTACTCGAGTTGACGATTTGGTGTTGTTGACTTTAACATACTGGGGCCGTTGGGTTAAAAAGTTTAGAACCCATGCTTGTAAGTAAGGGCTTACATTTAAGTTACTCAGTTTGTTTATCATTAGATGTGGCTGTATGGTATTGAAAGCCGAGGAGACATCTACGAAGAGGACTCGTGCATATGTTTTGGGTATATCGAGATGCTTATAAAGCTGGCCCATAAGCAATAGAATGGCATCCTCAGTTCCTCTAGCTGCTTTGTAAGCAAATTGGTGAGGGTCTAGGCTGTTATTGACTTTTGCTACAAGTTGTTTAAATATATATTTTTCAAAACATTTCATTACAATAGGTGTTAGTGCTACTGGGCGGAAATCATTTAGCTATCTATTTTTTGGTTTCTTTGGCACTGGTATGATTTCTGAAGTTTTCCAGATGTGTGGAATTAGTTAGGTTTGCAATGAGTGGATAAAGATGTGACAGAAGATAAAAGAGATTTGCTCCGCACATAGCTTGATCAGCTTGCCAATAATTTCAAGATTTTAGCTTTCTTTCTACATTATAATCCAATCAATTGACTGGACTACTGGTACAACGATAGAAGGAGAAAGAAGGATTTATCTGGGTGATTGCTTTTTAATGCATTTTTAAAAAGGTGGGGGACGATCTGAATTCGAGCATGAGAGCTAAAGCCTCCTTTAGTTAATACACTGATCACTATTGTTAGCTTCAAACTTAAAAGCGGCGACCTACAAATTGTAAAGGGGGCTAATTTAACTTATACCACAAATTACCCAAGTACGATTTCTTTCCTTCGTTCGAAAAAAAAATTAACAATAGTTCATTAACAAATTTAAAAAAAAAAATGGATTCTTGTTTTGCAGTGTAAGGAAATATTTATGCAAAATTTCAGCTTGATCCTAGGTTGGGTTTGGGTGAAATAACGTGTACATACTTTCGATCTGACAAGGGGAGTTTTGTAAAAAGGAACTGAGATTTTGGACTATTAATTATATTTATTTACCTAATGTTAGATTTTCAAAAGCTGTTATAGATTTAGCAAAGTGAAAGACGGTGAGAAGGGCAAAACAAAATAAAAGCGGCTTTTCTTAAAGTGAGCGGCCGCTAACATATAACAACAAAAAAAAGACTATTTTAGATTATAGGGGATAAATTTAAGCTAGAATGTACATAGAAGGCACAAGATTGCAAGAACCACTGTGCATTAAATGTTCATTCTGAACAAGAAATTCTTTTAAAATCAATTCCTATTTTATGAAGCCGATGATCTTTCTAAGAGGGATTACTTCACCCTTAATAATTAATAAATGATAGGGAAGCAGGAAAATTCCATTCCCCCCCCCCCCTTCTCGCCCACAGATTTTTCCCGTCTTGATGTCATGATAACCTTGAACTTGAATTCTGTTCACTGTCAAAGATCTAATTTTTTGAAGGAAAGTCAAAAACTTATACAACAGATATACAAAACAAAACGAAGATTTATCGTCTTTAAAAATAGGTAAATAAATTGCTGACCAAGTAAATTGAAAGTAAATAAAGTTATAGTTTATTAGACGCTATTTAAAAAAAAATAGATTTTTGTAACTAAATATATATTTTTCAACTCACACAAAACTTAATAACATGTAAAGTCACGTGACTTACGAGCTATTCTTACGAGGTCAAACATATGAAACGTTGTGGTTTTCAGTATTTCTAAATTATAAACATATTGGTCGAATGTTGTCGTGGAAAGTGGTCTAGGAGATGCAGTCCATCTAGAATTCGACATCGGTTTGGGGGGCATATTTCTCCAAGGCTTTTTTAAGGTCTTTTTCTCTGAGTCGAAGAGACATTTGGAGGTGTTCAAAAGAAATTCCCCTTTCTGAAACGATACTAGTTGGCATGTCTTTATAGCGTAACAAATTAGTATCAATTACAAATTTATAATTAGTTCAATGTTTTATTGAAAATGCTCCTGTATTACTAGGCATTCAAGATTAGTGTTTAGTTGGCCTGCTTCAGTCGTAGAACGACTATGGCTCATCTCGAAGAACATTTTTTCATATGACTGTGGAGATGTGGCTAATTCTTGTTCGCTGTCCGTATCTTTCTTGATCAATATCCACTGCTTTGAGGTTCCGTTTGATAGCATGGACATAACGGAAGCGGGGCGGGGTGGTCGACCAGTTTTTCTTGATCCTGTCACGAGTCATAAAGAATGACTTTCGGGATACGATAGTCCCCGTCCGGAGGACATGACGTAGTCAGCGCAAGGGGGCATTATCTGTTAAATGTTCATATTCGGAGCTATCTGATTTGACGATTGTGTGCCACACAAGGTCAGCCTGACACAAGATTGAGGACGCAATGAACCATAGTCGTTCTAAGACTCAAGCAGGCCAGCAAACAAATAAACCAATATTCTACGTAATGATCTTAAAATCAAACAAGCTAAAAACAAACAAAAATTTTTTTTACATACGCAAAGGTTATATTAAGTGTATCAATCAATGTGAATCAGTCATGTAATTAAATTCATAATAAGTCTAGACTTACAATAATAAATCTGAGCGATTAGAAATATTTGTTACCAATTGTTTTTGTCTAGCGCATTTTCATGGTTTTAGCGTTCTCAATACACTTTGATTCTATCTCTTGTCTGGACCACTTGAAAAGGGATTGGGGGAGAATGAACGTGCTTTTTGGGTGATCGCTTTTTAAATGTATTAAAAGGGAACGAACTTAATTTGAACTTGTTGGCTAAAGCCTTCTTAGGCTTCACAAGCAAAGGCGGTAACCACTCTGCTAGCAAAGATTCTATAAACATGGGGCATCGTCCCAGCCAGAGGAGCCACTGTCCATGAAGTTTAAACTATTTTGATTCCTCCCAGAAAACGTCAATTGTGGAAAACTGACCAAATTAAATTTAGATTTCTTGTACGCCGATTTCTCTGAAGACCTTTGGATGCGAAAAACAGCCTTGTTTGTAATATCTTGGTAAAAACCTAGATCCTGCAATGATAAGAGTGTTTATCATATATTTTAATTTAGACAAAATACTAAACACCGTCTTATAATTCATAAAAGTACATTAAGTCATCTCTCATTAATGTATCTGTCCTGTACGTAGGATGGTTTAAATTAAAATAAAAAAGATTAATAAAATTTGAAATCCCAGAGATAGAGCAGATGCAAAATGTAACTGTTGCTGTGGTCGACAGTAAATGAGAGCGTTGTGTGGCCAGCCGAACGACCAAATGCTTTTACTCTCCCCAGCTAATATTAGAGTTTACAGAGTAAACTTGGGTGGGATAAAGGACGCGCTCTGTATTTATAAGTCCACCAGGATTCGAACTCATGACCCCACTAACGACTACGTGGATATGATATAGCATGTTATAATCAATTATATTCATTTTATATTTATAGAAACCTTTCTTGTTAGCTGTAGGGTGTTTAAAATATGAATTTTAGATACAAATGGGCTTCATTTTCATGATAGAATGTGGAATGTTAAGCCGTTGTGTGTACATATTACTCGAGCAGCCAGTCCTGTGTGTTCGTGAGTGTATGTTTTACTGTTGATATAATTTTTTTGGAATAAATCAAGAAACTATCCTAAGGATAATTTATGCCTAATTAAAAAAAAAAAGTTCCCCTTTCAGACCTTGTGGTCTATAGGGCAGAAGATGTAAAGGTCATCTTTTTCTATGGCCTATGGTTTACGAGGGTGTCATGTGGCCAGCACAACGACCAGCCGCCTTTACTTTTCCCCAACTAATGTCAGGTACCCATTGAGCTGAAATAAAGATCCCGAAATAAAAATCCCAGTCTTCACCAGGATTCGAACCCGGGACCCAAGCGCTTTACCGCTCAGCCACCGCGCCTCCATGCCTAATTTACTGTTACCTAAATTTCTGGGTTCCTAAATGTCCGGTGCCAAATATTCCAATGCTTCAATTTCCTAAATCCCACACTAAATCACTGGACATGTAAACAATAATTTAGGGGTACATTACCCAGACACCTGCTCGCAACACAATCACAGTCTTTCCTGTAAGTTTCACACAATAAGTTGTTCTTCATTGTAATTTGTATTTTGACTATTTATAAACTATTTCTTGAAAAAAATATTTTAAAATGTACTGTTTTTACCTTTTTGGGTCTGGTTTTCACTTTATGTCTATGGAAAATTCCTTCCTGGTCGGTGTCCAAAGTATACAAAGGAATATCGAGGTTAAAATGCCGCGAGCGTCTTAGATTAAGTTTGGTTAGAGATTTTGTTTCTGTGCTAAAAGTTACATTGACCTGGTCAGGCATTTGATCTCCAGTGACTTCACTCGCCTCATATTGAAGCATAACTGTGAAGATAATATAAGGCTTAAATTTACTTGACGTTATATAAGAGCTGCTTCTATGTCAACTAATAAATGATTTTTATAAAGTTCTTTTGAAAAATAACAATGATTAAATGTGGGTGGAGTGAAAATGAATATTGAGGGCGGCTTTAGTTCAATAACTGATGAATATTTTAATATGAAACTCTATATGAGCTATGTCTGCTGATCTCAAACTGTATCGGACACAATAGCTAAATGGAAAAAGGAGGGGGGGGGGGGAAACTGCTGTGTGATTGAAAATGTTCCAAAAACGTTTTTGCTTTTTCCAACTTTATATGAACATTAAGTTGCTTTTTCAGCATTTCTAGAAATCACGTCAAAAAAAGCGCCTCTTAAATTAAAATTAACAACCAGTTAACGAAAATCTGTTATCTCAGCACAAAGCCACAAACAATATCAACCTACTCATTGATCCACATATATGTTATTTATATCATAACTTTTGCTTAAAATTGCATTATTCGTTCATTATTATTTAGTGTATAATTGAGTAATGTATTTTGATTGTTATTAAAATTATTTTTTGGGAGGAGGGCGAGGGGTAATCAGCGTTACAATAATTATACACATAGGTCAAAAGTTTGGGAAACACTGTCTTAGTCTGTTGGACCATTGGGACACCATACACGATTAGTTGACCGTCTTTCTCCATTCCTTTCTTTTGCCTTGGATAGAACCCCTTTCAGTGGCAGGCGGAAAGAGAACCCAAACCGACCACAGGAAGACACACGGTTATGTCTGCTTTGGGTGTGACAAACTAAGTAGATGACAGCAAGGCTGCGTTTCCACATAAAATACTGCACTCCTCCTTAATCTTCGGATCAGAGGACAAGTCTTATAGATTGTTATTATGGAGGATAATTCTGATAAGGATTATATGCGATAACCAATACCCTCAATCACGTGCTCCAAAAACTGCGCGAAAAGATAACCGTTGCGACTACCGTTGTAATGGTTACCGATTCCCAGTCCTGCCTCCAAGCCATGTCTGGCTTAGGTGGAAAGTCCAAATTGGTGGAAGAGGCATTAGGCGCCGCAAATAACATCCGCCTGCTTATTGGAGCTGTCATCGTTATGCAGTGGGTGCCCTCGCACTGCGGCGTGAGGGGCAATGCCGTGGCTGATGCTCTAGCACGAGAAGGAGCGCTGGCCGTGCCCGCTTTCGAGTCACCAAGTACGTTCCAACAGGCTACGACAGTAATACGAGAGTGGGTACATGAAAAGTGGTTGAAATCCTGGGATGACTCCAACACTGCCAGGGGAGTCTGGCAGCACATGCGCCGCCCAAATCGAGAGGACCCGTGGTGGAGGCTAAAAAGGTCGGAACAAACAACAATAGCGCAGTGGCGTACGGGACACTGCCCCATAGGTGCGTACTTCGCCCGGTTCCGGCCAAATTTTGATGCCCGTTGCCGACACTGTGGGGAATCAGAAGAGACGGTGGCGCACGTCTTGCAAGAGTGTCCGCAGCTCGCGGGAAGACGTATCTAGTGGTTCACTATGTTTGTATGGAAGCTACGAGGCACTACGCCAAACAGCAGAGTTCCTTACCAGGGCACTACGGGAGACCTAGGTCTCCCTGCCTTGTCACCAATTGGAGTTCATCTCAGATAAGGATTATGGATTGAAAAGTGTGAAATTATACCGAAGTCGTAAATATTTCACATCACAATTTCAATTCTAAAAAAGTTTTAAAATTGAAAGTACCTTTTTTTTAACGAAACAAATAATTTGCTAAAGCTGCTAAAGAAAAGGAAATTATGGAGCTTAATTATTTTTTTAAATGAACCGATAAAAATAACAACTCTATGTGTATCGCATTAAATGTGTCTCTCACTTCTAGTACCTTTTAGCACAAGGTTATTGGTTAGTTTTTTGCATGTAATTACAAGAGACTCTAATGAGCTCTTATACAAGGTAACACATTCTCACGTTATTACCCAAATAAAAATCTCGCTTCTATTACGTTATAACAGGAGAGATTCTAACAACTTTTTTTATAAAAGGCAGAACAGTAGAGTCTAAGTTATTTGAATACTGTTTATATTAATGGATCACACTGACCGTCAGTACTTGAGATATGACAGATGAAAACAGAGAAAGTTACAACAATAATAGACATTCTTCCAATATGTTCTCTCAATTACAGTCTGTTGATATATAAAAATTTTGCAATATAATTTATTTTTATTATTATAGCTTTTATATAGCGCTACTTTCATGCTCATAGCGCTTTTGGTCCAATCTCATTTGTGGATCAGTGGGGGAGGGGGTATCCAGGAGTTGGTTTTCCGTGCTGCCTTTAGGCGATGAGTAAACACAACTCTGCCCGAGTCGGGTGTCGAACCTCGAGCCCCCTTCTAGGTAGCCAAGCCAAGCCAAGTTCAAGCGCACTTGCCTTCTCGACCACGCTTCCCATTATTTGCAAATGTAATACATTTATAAAGAACATTCAATTATTGTCTTGTGACTAATGTACAGAATTACACACATTATACTTCTTGGTTTTCTGACTTCTTATTTGGTACATTAAACCGCTGCGGCTTCAATCGTGAATATATCTTTGTTGTTCTAGCCCCAAGGCAAGTAATAACATTGTCGTATTTTTAGTCCACTTTGAGTGGAAGATTCAGGGATAGGTGAGTGGTGAGTGCATGAATAAATGAACTAGGTCACTTGCGTGTATATATATATATATAGAGAGAGAGAGAGACAATGTAGCTCTAATTATAAACTACTTTATTTAGGCCTTAACAAGCGCAGTGGCGTAACAAGGTACCCCTGACTATGAGCACAAGAATGGTATGATGGGCCTCCCACTGTAAAAGTCATCCTGTAGGAACCATTATATTTACAAAAAGACTTTCCGATCTTATATATAAATATGTTTACATACACGAGTCTTCGTAGTGTAGTGGTCATCACATTCGTCTAACACACTTGAAGATTCCAGGGTTCGAAACACTTACATTTTGTTTGTACCTAAACTTTAAAACGACGTTCCGACACATGTAATGTCAGGCTTTCATCTCATCAACCCTCAGATGATAAACATTCGCTTCGCGCCTAAAAGAGGCCATAATATACTATCGGCCTATATGTGCTAATTTTTTACAATTTAAAGTGTCATTACACTCTAATTGTAAGGTAATAAGCGACTGTGCGCCATATTTATGATATAGTCATATAGCCTAAGGATATAGATCTACATCATATAGATTTACATTAACAGATCTAGACATAAATGCTCTAGAGATCAAATGGAAATTGTTTAGTTAACCTTGCTCGATATTATACGGCTTTAAGTTCTAGATCTAGGTCAACACTTAAAACTAGTTCTAAATTGAACTAGATTCAAACCAAAAGTAGATGCAGCTTCCACCAGCACGTTACAGTTTTTAATGCACAGATTCAATTTTTAAATATACCCAGATTTGTTATATTTGTAAAATGTTTGACATGTTTCGGATGTTCCTTCAGAGTCCTCCCAAAGGACGACGGAGGATGGGAGCGGGCAGGGTTTGAACCTGGAAACATCGGTAAATCTAAAAGATAGTCCAGAGCGCAAACCGCACCACCAGGCAGCCATCATTTTTGAAGGACTAACACTTTAAAAAATTAACAGATCTTGAGCATGCAATGCTTGCTTTCTATGCCATTGGAAATACTGCATTCCTCATTATTCTTCGGACTTGAAGACATTATTTTTTTCTATGCAGTTTCTAATTTAAACTTAGGTCCCTATATCGTGTTATCAATATTTCAATTAAATCTTGGTCTAGCTACAATCTAGGTCAGGGGGGTATAGACATACATTGAATCATTTACATTTCTATACATAAATAATAGATAGATGTAGTAATCTAGTGGACTTCTTAGTCTGAGTGAGTCTGACTAGGAGATACTCAAATCTAATCTATAGATTTGTAATTTTTTGCAAGGTTCAGGTGATTTACTGTGTCTGTGTTTCATGATGTAGATCTTGTAGAATATCCCACAATTTATTAAATTCTAATTACCACTAGACCTAGAATCTAAATGTGAAAGAATTCATACAAGATTCTAACTCAAGATGTAAAGGAAACATATAGATCTAAATCGTTCTTCAGTCTCAGAAAAGTATTGATCTTTTTTTTTTCAAAGTTTAGAAATAACACAATCCTATTTTGCAAATTCTAAATAAAAGAGGTGATTATTCACAGAACTATATATTATATGCTATATAGATCTCTTCACACAAACCTATGGTATATAAATCATTTTTCCTTTTGGTTTTTACGGACATAACAAAATATGTCACATTTCGGCAATCATAGACTAATATATATATATATATATATAAATGAATCTCTTTCAAATCATCAAGGGGGCCGGGATTTTGTGCCTCCTCATGTGGCTGGTGTATAGAATGTTAGGCTGCACACTTGCCAGATTATTCCATCTGGAGCTAGTGTTATTGACCTTGCTTTTTTAATCTCTGACGATTTTCTTCTGCCAGCGCTGTTCTCTTATCTTCAGCAGTTTTCCAAGCGCGACGTCATGATGCGCTGTCATATGCTTCTGTTTCCTAGGTGGCTGGGTCAATGCTGAAGATTTTGAGAGAAGCTTTGAGTGTGTCCCTAAAGCGTTTTCTTTGTCCACTGGGTCAATTTCAGTATGGTAAATGTGTAATTAAACATGTTAAATAAAGTGACATTAAGAAACAGGAAAAGAAGGATGCATAAATGGTAGAGACCATCCTCCTGTTTAGCGAGACTTCTACCGGCCTTTTTTGTTCACTCAAAAAATAAAACATCAATAGTTTGTTAGTCGGAAGAAATTGGTCCGTTATGCCGTAAAAAGAAAGGAGGTAGACCATTGAATCGCGTTGGTGAAGAGGCATTAAATTGTTTTATTCAAAAGAACCTAGTGAATCAGTGGCGTAGCTAGGGTGGGGGAAGGGGAGGTCCACATTTTAAACACCCCAGGGCCCCCACTGGAGGGATCCTCCAAATGAGTGCCCGAAATTTGTTTTTAGATTAAATATTATTATTATAGCTTTTATATAGCGCTACTTTCATGCTTATAGCATGCTCAGGGCGCTTTTGGTCCAATCTCATTTGTGGACCAGTGAGGGGAGGGGGGTATCTAGGAGTTGGTTTTCCGTGCTGCCTTTAGGCGCTCAGTAAACACAACTCTGCCCGAGTCGGGTGTCGAACCTCGAGCCCCCTTCTAGGTAGCCAAGCCAAGTTCAAGAGTACTTGGCCTCTCGACCACGCTTCCCATTATCTCATATCATGATGTCGAATGTCAAAATGAAGGCGTTGCCAGGGCTCCCAAACCCTAGATACACCAATGCTGTGAATCAATCTTGTCTCTTAGATAGAAAAGTTTCTATTCAGAAGATGAAACGACGTAGCTTAAATTGATATTTTAATATTTTTTTGTTACATTTTAATAATAGCGCTTTTACTCAGATATAATTATAAGGCTTTTCTTCGAATCCGAAGATTAGTGGGGAATGCAGTATTTCCCGTGGATAAGCAGCCCCAGCTGTGACCTACATATTTTGCCACATCTAGCGTAGGCTTAACCGTTGCCCACCGGTGTTCGATTTAGATTTTCTTCTCGCCGTCTACATCTGTCCTCGGCAGTGGATTTTCGTTTCGTCTCAAATGTGTATCCCGTAAAACACAATTCAAATGCAACCATTTTTTGAGTTTGTTTTTCCAAGAATGGCGCCTTTTTATTTCCTCTTTGTAAGCAGTAACGTCTAGGATATTTGTACCGACAAAAAATATAACAAGGCCAAAATAAATATATACCACTAGATTACTTTAGTAGATGTGTATTTTCGGGAATAGACAGACAGACAGACAGACAGAAAGATAGATAGATAGATAGATAGATAGATAGATAGATAGATAGATAGATAGATAGATAGATAGATAGATAGATAGATAGATAGACGGACGGACGGACGGACGGACGGACGGACGGACGGACAGACAGACAGACAGACAGACAGATAGATAGATAGATAGATAGATAGATAGATAGATAGATAGATAGATAGATAGATAGATAGATTGGTTTATGTTTGCTTTTGCCAAGATATAATCTTACCCACTTTTAGGTAGCCAAGCGCGTTAACATCCGGTCGCCATGCCTCGATATGTAGATCTAGATTTAGTTTATTTGTGCATGAATTAGTAGACAGATGTCAAACCTATACCTTGGAAATATGTAGAGTTTCTTTTTTTTTTCCACAGCAAATTGATATACTAACTTTTTGTTGGTAGACCGAACGCTATGCTGTCACAAAAATTTGAACTAAGGATTTATCCAACATACCAACTTAACGGCCATGCGTGACAGCAGGAGTGGATGTCATGTTAATATGCATGACTAAATGCATAACGCGTAGGACGTAATCATCTTCTTTTTTGAAGTAACGTCTGTATTATATAAGATAAGAAGATAAGAATGCCTTGGATGGGTTCGTCTTTTTGATGCTGTCTGCTGCTGTAGCTGTGGGGGTGGGTATCATCATCCATTTCGCAGGAGGCAACAGAGAAGTGGTCTGTAGGTGTCATCCTGAGACTATACTAGGTGGACAGATCACAGAGTGCTTGAAACTTGCCAGTCAAGGGATAGAGAAATATGTAAGAAGATTTTCTAAATTATGTTTAGATATGTAAACTTTATTTAAGATAAGATGAGATAAGATACGATACAACATAAAATAATGGACGGGCCTGAAAGAAGTTCTAAGGCAAAAGACAGAGAGGAATGGAGAAAGGCGTCGACGACGGTCCATTAGACTGGGGGATAGATAAAGTTAAAGATAAGATAAGATAATGTTTATTAATCCAATCAAATGGAAATTCAGTTTGACTACAATTGAACACCTCAGCGTAACTACTGTAATGATAACTATAACATAGATGCAAATACAAACAACACTCACGCACGAAAGAATTACACACTCAAAAACAGGCTCTATGAGTTCTACTTCTTTGTACTTCTGACAGATCCTAATACAAGTATTTCAAGCACATATTATCTGATAATTTATATTGATGGCTAGGAATATACTTATTTCAAAACAACAAGTTATTTTTTAAAGGACATATTTATTCATATATTAAGAAACAAACATTAATAGCAAAATTGTTTGAATTAGCGCTGTGGCTGAGTGATTAAGCGCTTGGCTTCCGAACGTGTGGTTCTGAGTTCAAATCTCGGCGAAGACAGAGATTTTCAGTTTCAGGATGTTTGTCCATCCACCTACAAACCTGACTGTAGTAGGAGAAAGTAAAAACGGTTTATCGTTGTGCTGGCCACATGACATCATGCTCATGTTAGAGACAGATGACATTAACATCATCTGCCCCATAGATCTTGTGCTGGCCACATGACACCATGCTCATGTTAGAGACAGATGACATTAACATCATCCGCCCCATAGATCTTGTGCTGGCCACATGACACCATGCTCATGTTAGAGACAGATGTCATCCGCCCCATAGATCTTGTGCTGGCCACGTGACACCATGCTCATGTTAGAGACAAATGACATTAACATCATCCGCCCCATAGATCTTGTGCTGGCCACATGACACCCTGCTCATGTTAGAGACAGATGACATTAACATCATCCGCCCCGTAGATCTTGTGCTGGCCACGTGACACCCTGCTCATGTTAGAGACAGATGACATTAACATCATCCGCCCCGTAGATCTTGTGCTGGACACATGACACCCTGCTCATGTTAGAGACAGATGACATTAACATCATCCGCCCCATAGATCTTGTGCTGGCCACATGACAGCCTGCTCATGTTAGAGACAGATGACATTAACATCATCCGCCCCATAGATCGCAAGATCTGATAGGGGAAACTTATTGTTTAAACACGAAACACAATAATAAGATAAGAGAATCACTCGCACATGCGCATTGCTTTTGTTTTGTTCTTTTCCTCTTTGTTTACGTCGTTCATTGGACATTTCCATAAAAAGGCGATAAAACAATATGCGGCTATCTTTGGTGTCTCCGGTGTATAAAAACTAAGGCAGCATTGATACGGTTGTTTTACTGAAAGGTTAAGCCTAAATGATTTGTTTTACACACTGTAGCACTGTAGAGTTGAATTTTCGAAGCTCGTCCCTTGATAGCACTAAATAGGGAGAAAGTCTTTTTTTTAAAATCCAATTATGAAATACAAACCTTATCTAAGGGAAAGAATTCCCCCTTGCAATCATATCTCTCAATGTAAAAAATTATTTTTCTTATGCGATATCAAACAAAATAATTAATTACCTATATTCAAATCACTAATTGTTTAATTTTGTTTTTGATTTGTATTTTATTAGGTACAATAAATAATGGTTTCAATTTTCAACTTAATTCGAGAACGGGTGAGGTAGAAATAACATGTTCAATAACCTAAGGGGACGAAACTCTGCTTACTTAGACTACTGATGGAATTAATTTCTCTTGTTAGAATCAAACAAAATAATTATTTACAAGTAATTAATAGACTAATCGGATTATGTTGTTGTTGTTTTTTTAGCTGATTCGTGTCTTGTCTTTGCCAAAGAATAATCGTGCAAAGTTTCAACTTGTTCCGAGAATGGATGCTGGAGAAACAAGGGGCACAAACTTTTTACCAGACAGACAGATGGACAGACAATGTAAGTTGATATACGCTTTGTAAAAATGGCAACTGACTAGTGTATTAAAGGAGATTTGATACGAAGATCAACTGTCACGCATTGAGCTATTGTTAAAATTATAACTCAATTCTTTTTACTTATCTTATAAATTACTGACGTTACTTCATTAAGAAATATAATTACGTCTAAATAGCCAAGTATGTTAATCAAAGACTAAAAATTCCTTCAAGTTGTTGGTTTTCCTAGCTGATTTAGACAACCCAATACATGCACTAAAAGCACCGAAAAGAAGGAGCACTTGTACGAATTTGTCCTAGCATATGAAATAAGAAATGTGTCTATCTTTGTTTCTGAGTTTTGTGTTTCTCTGTATTCTCACCTTGTGTCATAGATGTTCTCCTGAATTGTCTGAATTTAGTAATATTTTTTAGTAGGGTAACTCTACTCAAGTGTGATTATTCGTTTGTTATAAATGGTTACAAGGAGGGTTGCCTGGTGGTGCGGTATGTGCGTTCGGTCGTCTCGATGTTCCTCGGTTCAAACCCTGCCCGCTGCCATCCCCCGTCGCCCTGAGGGATGTTTGGACTAGGAAGTAAATCATCTTCAACATCCAAAACAAGTAAAACAATTTACAAACAAACATTTTACAAACAAACATTTTACAAACAAACATTTTACAGACAATTTAGAAACAAACATTTTACAAATAAACACTTTACAGTCATTTTACAAACAAACATTTTACAAACAAACATATTACAAACAAACATTTTACAAACAAACATTTTACAGACATTTTACAAACAAGCATTTTACAAACAAGCATTTTACAAACAAACATTTTAGAAACATTTTTAGAAACAAACATTTTAGAAACAAACATTTTAGAAACAAACATTTTAAAAACAAACATTTAACAAACAAACATTTTACCAATCTCAAGGCTCAATTTTGCCTCAGTTTCTTTTCTTATTCTTTTGTTAGCAACAGTGAATTCATTGTTAGTGTCAGTGGCGTTGCTAGGAATCTGCCGTTCTTTGGGGGCACTGGAGTTACTTCTTTGGTGGCCCCTGCATTTTGAGTAATATTTAATATTTAGTGTAAAAAAACAAACCCACTCATTTAGGTGGCCCCACCCTAGCTACGCCTCTGGTTATTGTTTAGTTTATCGTGAAAATCACCATTCGCTATTACAGCAAAAGATTATAAGCCATCGCAACTAACCGTGTCGAAAGCCTTAGTGAGATCCACAAAGGCAGCATATATATTTAAGTTCCGCTATCTGCATTTTCTTGTAACTGTCGCAAAACAAATATCCAAAAATACCGGCTCTAAAGTCACATTGGTTCTCCACTAAAAAAATGGGTTAGTCGGTCAAGCAAAACTCATGCAAAACTCATGCAAAGAGCTTTCATGCTACTGATTGAAGTGTGATGCCTCTATAGTTGGAGCAGTTAGACTTGTCACTCCTTTTGTATATAAGAATTGCAGTTTCAAGTTTCTCAAATGGTGAATCATCGAGCTCCTCTCCTATAGCTTTTTTTTTTTTGAATATTTACCACGGATCCCTCCGATACAAACCATTTGTCACCAAATAGCAAGCCATAGTGTTCTGTCCAGCAATTTTGTGTATCCGTCTTGCTAGTTAAAAGAGTGGAATCATCGGAAGATTTTAGCGGCGACGTAGTATGGTTACAGTCTGGTAAGATGAGAGCTATAGGCACATAGAAGCGACTCGTAGAAAGAGCGTGTGTCACCAGTGTTAGCATAAACCCGGATAGTTCAACTTTAAGCCACCATTTACTTCTATGCCGGACCTTTGACTGCGGAGTGTTACAAGAAGCTTTATAGAGAGATCTGGCTGCATTGTGATTATTGTTTGCAAGAACAGAACAATAGCAGTTGTGCTTTTTCTGTAGCAGTTCTTGAATTTCTTCCTTGTTCTCCTCACACCAGTCTCTATTGGGTTTAATGGGTTAGGCTGACACGTCACGTGGTAACGTTTTTAGCTGGCTCTAGTTACTAACTGGATCATCTTCCCTAGGGCTTTCTGTGATCAACCTCTAGTAGGCCTATCCCCCTTAATTTCTCTTGTATTTTTGTCATCCTTGAGAATGTGTTGCGCTCATATGCGCTGCCCATTGTAGCCATTCGACAATAAGCAGTAATGTGCATATACTTGGGATGTTTCGTAGCACGCTTCACGGGCAAAAATAAGCGATTGAATCTCGTTTTTTTTTAAATATATATGATTCATCCCTTTATAAAAAAAAAAGACTTAATTACATCTATTCTTAGGTTTCAAATTATCATTCTTCCCTAGTTCTATTAGAGCATGGAATGGGTTGCCTGAGCCAGCCAGGAAAACCAGTGACTTGGTAGAATTTAAGTCATTGGTTAACAATCATGACTAAATGCATGACGCGTAGGACGTAGGACGTAATCATCTCTTTTTTTGAAGTAAGGTCTGCATTATATAAGATAAGTAAAACCCGAAGTAGATGGGTAAAGTTGGTTGTTGTGCTGGCCACATGACATCCTCGTTAATTAGCTATCAGCCATAGAAGCAGATTACTTTTAGATCATTTATATCCCATAAATCGCAAGTTCTGGAAAGGTGTCAATATATTGATATTACATTTAAATACGTAAAATTAGATCTATGAGATCTTATGAAATGTGCATAGCTATTGTTATTGTTGCAATTGACTTTCAAAAAAACTATAAATAATTTTAACTCCCGTTTATTTTTTATAAAACGAATGATGACAAAAATGACAAAATAAATAAATTAGCGTTTGTCTTATATTATTCTATAAAAGAGAGGTTACTTCAAAAAACGAAGATAATTAGATCTACGTCCGGAAGCTCAAAATTGGAACCAGTGAAATCTGCCCATGTGGAGTATCACCAGAGAATGCAGACCACGTCCTCCAAAACTGCTCTCTTTACCAAGAGGCCAGTATAAGTCATTGGCCCCAAATCACCCCAATAGAAAGGAAACTATATGGAGAGCTCCCTGATTTGGAAACCACTGCGCAGTTCATCTCATGTATTGGTCTACTCATCTGAACACTCCAACATATCAATGAGAACGAAGAAGAAGATCTACGTCCAACGTGTTTAATGTGCCATTCTAGTCATACGTGTTAATAAGTGACTTAAACTCTGCTAATTCGTTGGTTTTCTTGCTTATTCAGGCAACCCATTTCATACTCTAATGGCACTACTTTACTCCACTAAAAAAAAAATTAAGTCCATCTGGAATAACCTGCCCAGTGTGCAGCTGAATATTCCGGGCTAACATAGGTTTCAACAGCCACACGAGGAAGCACAAAACCCCAGTGCAACGCCCCCAGACACCTGGATGACATAAGTGGTCATCATGGAACAACGATGGCAAACTATATGATACATGATTTAGATCTCTTGTATGGCCAACTAAGCGAAGGAAAGCGCTCGCAAGGTGGTCAAAGAAAGCGCTTCAGGGACACCCTCAAAGCTTCTCTGAAGGCGTTCAGCATAGACCCAGGCACCTGGGAGACAGAGGCACATGACAGAGCATCATGGCGTCGCGCTATGAAAACTGGCGCGCAGGTCGCTGAGGAAAAAATAACAATGCTGGCAGAAGAAAAACGCCAGAAAAGAAAAGCAAGGCCCACGACACTAGCTCCAGCTGGAATAACCTGCCCAGTGTGCGGCCGAACATTCCGGGCTCACATAGGTCTCTCCAGCCACATGAGGAGGCATAAAACCCCAGTGCAAAGCCCTCAGCCCCCTGGATGACAATTAAAGTGGTCATCATCGAACCACGATGGACGAACTATATATATATATGATTTAGATCTAGTCGACATAACGCCATAACTTAATTTTTCGTTTTATTCAAGTCCTTTTTATAAGTAGCATAAAGTTTTTCTTTTCTTCTTCTAATAAAATTGTTATTTAATGAGACCTTAATCCTGATTATACCTAGACAGCGCATATAATTTAATTTATATATCTTATTTTAGTATTTAATACGTACAAATAAAAATAAATAAATAAAATCAGCTGTCGTTGACGCGAAAAATTAAATTATAAACAATTACACCTCTCAACGATTTTCTTTACATGATTGATCCCTTTCCAAATAATTCTTTAATCGTCTCTTTTCAAAAAGATCACTGATTAGTCTAGGTCTAGTTAGTAAACTAAGATCCACCATGACAGTCTAATAACTAGGGGCCTTCGATGGGAAGTTTTACCCAAATTACTGGGCCACGGTTGTGGCCACTGATGTTGTGGACTACCTATAATATTCTAAGAATACGTTTTTTAATTGAATTCTAGACTAGACTTACGTCTAACTTACAGTGATGCCTTCAAACTTCAATCAGATTACACTAGACTACAGACATTATACTTATACTCAATATAAATATACTGATACTCAGTGATAGTATGTGAGAAAACTGTCTAAGATCAGACAGTATGATAATGAGTATGGAGACAGACTGTGCAATGCTCAGAATGCTGGTAAGACCCTTACTAATACTAATATCAAAAGGACTGAGCCAGCCCTATTAATCCAGATTATAAATAATTCATGAATATGGAGGTAAATAATTAACAAAATAATTTTTCTTTCAAATCTAGCCATGATTAATGATAATGTTTTAAAAGGTCTCCGGTTCAAATCCCAGTAAAGGCTGGGATTTTGGATTTCAGATCTTTAGGTCATTCCACCCTTTGGGTTGGAAGACATATGATGCGACAGTTTCTGCGTACTAAGCTGATCCGCCATTTTGTTTGTAAGTTTACATTAGTAGCCTTACTCTGGCTATACTGACTATAGTAAATCTAGATCTAATACAATCGGGTTTAAGTTTCCAAAACACAATCTCTACTTTGACCTTTTTAGTGCATTAATTTAAACAAAATGCCTAGCTACTGCTGCATAAAAGGGTGCTAAAAAAACTCATATACGTCAATAAACAAGAAAGGAATGAGATTTTTTAGCATTCCTAGACGACCTAGGCCTAGAACTTGGCAAGGCCCTAGGGATGAAGAGATTACTTCAAAAAGAGATTACTTTGAAAAGACTTGGCTGTTGTCCTGGGGAGGTTTGGACTACGAAGGAACTTCCAAAATGTAAAACATTTTACAGTACAATTTAGTGGATTTAATTATAATAAGATAAAGTAGATAGATCTATATTAACTAGATGATACAATAAATAGTTTGTCCATCATGCAGACCTGCCTACCATTATGCAAAATGCGGATTCGTTACGCAAAATCTCCCAAAAATGACAGTCAGTACGCAAATACCCATTTAACCCGTCGCGTTACGCATTTCGTATCCTTATTTTCCCCCTCTCTTGATTAGCTTACGAGCGGTCATGGAGGTCGCGCTAAGGCTAAGCCGTCATGTGGGGGGGACAGAAAAGGTGGGGGAACACATTGTGTCCAGATCTATACGTTGATTGGTTCTTAAAAGCAATTAGATTTAGTCTAGAAATGAAGAACGCGAGTGTGAGGGAGTGGCAGGTTGGTACTAGGTTGGTACAGTCAGTTAGCTGATACACCAACATGACTTTTTTTTTGTAAGTAAGTTCATTAGTAGAAATTAAGTATGTTGAATCCCTGATTCCCGTATTCATTGTATAGAAATAAATATCGAAGTGCTATCGATTCAAAACACATTGAGTGACATTGTAGATATCTAGTCTAGATCTGGATTCTAGATCTAGAATCTAGATAACTTGTTATACATTAATAGATCTAGGAATCTAGCAATTTTATCTAGATGTAGCTAGAGTCTAGCTAGTCATTACGTTATGTCATGATTCTCTTACATTACTCTACAATCTAGATCCAATTTAGTTGTATGATTTAGATTGACTAGATCTAGATCGATAACATCTACTACCATCTAGTCTAGATCTAGACTAGATTCTTAGTCTTAGTATAGAATAGATCAAGGATGAAGAGTAGACCTAGATCTACGTTTGTAGTGGATCCACGGCATCGGTAACACTCTTAAGCCCAGATCTAGAGTAGATTACATTCTTTCTAGTCTAGATTCTAGATATCATCTCTAATGTCGTATTGATCTAGATTTAGATTGTAGATCTAATCATGACATCTAGATCTAATATTATATATATATATATATATATATCTATATATATATATATATATATATGACAAAATAATGGATCGCGTTACGCATTCTGGTGCCAAAATACGCATTTTGACCATCAGCGTTACGCATTTGGACTTTTTTTGGTAGGCAGGTCTGATCATGGCTGAGGGCTTTACACTGGGGTTTAGTGCTTACTATTTAGATCAGTAGATCTACTAAATGTAGCCTGAGAAGATTTACCTATAAATCATATAACTAAGCAATGAGCTGGGTTTAAACCCTGCCCATTCCCATCCCCTGTGGAAATAATTTCTAAAAAGTTAAATCTTAATCTAATCTAGATTGAAAGATTCTAGTCAATCTAGCTAGAGCTTGAGAGTCGAGTACTATGTCACATGCTATGTGTGGATCTAGTATGTATGTTTAGAGTATACTATTATGTAGAATCTATTTATATCGACTCAAGCTCTATACTAGATCTAGACCAATTACAGACTATTTATAATACTATCACGATCTAGATGCATGTTTATAATCTAGACTTGTATTAATTATTAGATCTAGCTCTAGATTCTAGATACAGTTTTAAGTCTTAGATCTAGACCATGAAAAAACCTTCTAGATACGAATCTTGATTAGATTTCTAACTTACAACTTGTATTTGACCTACATGTTACTTTATTGTTGTTTTTTTTAAAGTGAAGACTAGATCTAGCTATATCTATTAGATAAAGATTAAGTCTCATATGCTTAAAATATGCAGCAACAGAGATATGTAGATTTTAGATGTTATCTAGATCTATTCTATAGAGTCTAGATGAGATCTAGAATGACCTAAGCTACTAAGCCTAAGTATTATGTAGGCTAGACTCAAGATCTAGTCACACTCTAATCTGAGACATCATCCAGATTTTGTATATATATAATATATAATAGATATATATAGCCATAGATCTAGATCTAGAATACTAGACCTTGAAGGGTTGAGTAATAATAATACACCTAGCAGGAACATCCTGGGGAGCTGAAAAGAAAACCTTAAGACACTTATACACTGGATATGTCAGATCTGTAATGGATAACTGTCTCTCTATACAAGTAGCTGCCAACAAAACCTATCAATCATCATTAAATACAATCCAAAACCAAGCCTTGCGGTTAAATAGTGGAGGTATGAGAACTACTCCCACAGCAGCCTGTGAAATAGACTCCAATATTGAACCTCTTAAGTTAAGGCGCAACAGAGCAGCATTAGAAGCTATTGAGAGATACAGAAGGTTGGAGGACGATCATCCAAATAAATTACTAACACAGAGAAATAGGAAAAACAACCAAAAAAAGCAAAGGACTCTGATCCAACTTACTGACGAACTAGCCCTAAAACACCACCTACCCAATAACAGAGAAAAAATTACCAGGTTTTCAAACATTACACCCTGACTAAACCACAAACAACCAACCATCAAAACACATTTACTAAATAACACCTTAACAAAAGAATCAAATCCACTGGAGCTCAAAGTAGGCATGCTTGAAACAATAGAAAGCTATAAAAAAACAGCTATCCATATTTATACAGATGGATCGGCTTTCAAAGCTACCATCAATGCTGGTCTTGGTGCCTTCCTGGTCTTCCCTAAAAATAAACACTTTGAGATAAGCGCACCCTGTGGTGATTACTGCTCAAACTTCCAAGCCGAAATTGAGGCAATTACCATAGCACTCCAGACAGTGGAAAACAAATTATATGAAGGAGTGCAACCACCATCAGATATTGTTGTCTTTACAGACTCCCAATCTACTCTGCAAGCACTTAACAGCAGCACCTCAAACAGCCCAAGAGAGTTGACAACACTCATTGTGATAATCCACCAGATGATATCAAAATTAAATATCAATATTACACTACAGTGGATCCCTGGACACATTGACATCATGGGAAATGAAAAGGCAGATAAGCTATCAAAGGCAGGTTCATCTATGGAACAACCAGATAGACCTGTTAGCTACCTCACCCTAAGGTCAATGTTAGTCAACAATCACAAAGAGGAGTGGCTCAACCAATGGGCATCAGGAAACACAGGCAGAGCCATGTACAGAGAAATGACTACGCCTAACAAACTGGACAGTATTAACTTCCTCCCCCGCAAAGAACAATCTACAATCTTCCAACTAAGAACAGGACACACACCACTATTAAATTACCACCTGAACAAAATAAACTCCACACAACTACCCCTTTGCAGACATTGCGCCCACCCCTTTGAAACCGTAAACCATATCCTCTTTGAATGCCCCTCCCTAATCCACCTTCGGCAGACCCTACTTCCACTACAGCCCAACATAACCAACACCCTGTACGGCAGTGCTGAACAACTGAAGAAAACAGCACACTTTTTTTCCTTGGCACAGTCTGCAAAAGAGCTCACAGCTCAGCAGCAATAAAGCTGGCTAGAAGAAGAAGAAGAAGAAGGCTTGAGTAAAGAGTAGATCTCTATCACAATCTATATGAATGTTGTATATATGTCTAGATATGCTAACTTAAATAGCTAGAATATAGATCTAGAATCTAGTCTAGATTAGTAGATCTAGATCTAATCTAGGTCTAACAATAAAATTGATTCGGAATACCTTGAATTCATCCTTTGTGATTGTGTAGGCACTTTCAGTAGAACAAGATTATAAGTGAAGAGATCTGGATAACACAAGGAGGGCAGCAAATCATTTTCTTTATTATGATGGCTTGCTTTCAAAGTGTAAGGATCAATATTATTTATTTCTGTATCTTTCTTTGCTCGACTTATCCATGGTAAGTGCCTAAAAGCGTGTGTTAACTGTGCATAGAAACCAGATTTTTACCAACAATATGTGTGCCTGATCACATGACTATGTCTACCAACCTAAAGGTACCTGATGTGATGGGAAAGGTAAAGGCGGGTGGTTGTTGTGCTGACAACCTCATTAACCATGGGCGACAGAAACAGATGACCTTTACATCCTCAGCCCCATAGATTGTAAGGTCTGAAAGGGGAACTTTACTTTGATTTACTTTAGTGGGAAAAAAAAGTTTCTTCTTCCATTTTTTATTCATTAAACACTGTTTTCTTGTGTTCTTTTCACTCAAAGAACTAAAGGACTACTTTTAGCCTAATCAATTTGATGGAGGCATGGTGGCTGAGTGGTAAAGCTCTTGGCTTCCATGCTGGGGGTCCCAGCTATGAATCCTGGTGAAAACTGGGATTTCTAATTTCTGGATGTTTGGGTGCCTCTGAGTCCACCCAGCTCTAATGGGTACCTGACATTGGTTGGTGAAAAGTAAAGGTGATTGGTCGTTGTGCTAGCCACATGACACCCTTGTAAATCATAGGCCACAGATACAGATGACCTTAACATCATCTGCCCTATAGACCACAAGGTCTGAAAGGAGAACTTTTTTAATCTGTTTGATATAGTTATATTCAAACTCATTTATGCTTTCACTCATACTAACTTTATAGATTGATGATTGCCCAATCCATGGTTCAACAAATTTAAAGATCTTACATGGCAGTATGATTAAAATGACAGTCTTTAAAGTCAACTAAAAAAAAAGTGAAATTGAAAAAGATATAAAATGGAAATATTAATTGGGAGCAAATCACAACATTTTGAAATAGAAATGTACCAGCTACATCATGCTAGATGCAATGGATACCAAGTCACAACATTTTGAAATAGAAATGTACCAGCTACATCACGTTAGATGCAGTGGATACCAAGTCACAACATTTTGAAATAGAAAAGTACCAGCTACATCACGGTGTATGCAGTGGATACCAAGTCACAACATTTTGAAATAGGAATGCACCACCTACATCACGCTAGATGCAGTGAATACCAAGTCACAACATTTTGAAATAGAAATGTACCAGCTACATCATGCTAGATGCAGTGGATACCAAGTCACAACATTTTGAAATAGAAATGTACCAGCTACAACACACTAGATGCAGTGGATACCAAATCACATCAGTGTAACTGGCAACTCAGATGTAGACTTCTTGGACAACCAGGGAAGGCTAACACCAACCACCTAGCAGGCTGTGAGCTTCCATAAGCAAATTACATTTTGAAAAAGAAATTTACCAGCTACATCACTCTAGAACACAGTGCTACATCATATGATTCAGCAGTCAATTCTACAGAAAATAGACAAAGTAAAAAAGTAAAAAAAAAACCTAACTCCAAACAATGAAAACAACAACCTTCAAAGCAATGGAAGAGATCATTTTTTCCCTGGTTTCTCTGGACAAAATAAGATAAATAATAATCCTTACTCAGTTTACTAAAATGGAAACCTAAGAGAGCTACCCACTCAAAACTTAAACCCACAAGTCTGGCACTCAAAACTAACTGAAAAGACCTCATTTCATACAAGAATCTCAAAGAAACACCACTTATAAAATATAATTCATGAATCAGTTAAACAGTGCAATGACTCTCTTCCCTGGGACCTAAGCTCTCTTTCTGCTGTAAGAGACAGTATTGAAAACATAACCAAAAAATCTTATCACAATCAGAAAGATCTCAAGAAAATGGTGAATATTTTTCTACAAATCTAATAAACCAATAACTAGTGGGTCAATTATACAGATGGATCATCTTAAGAATCCACCAGTAACAGAGGAGCTGTCTTATTCAATAAATGGCTCAATTAAGAAAGATTAGAAAATTTAATTGCCACTGGCGATCTCTCATGCACACTTTCTAATGAATAAACATTTCTTTCTAATGTTTAAAAAAATCTGATGCCTCCTCTATCAAAAAGGTCAGGACAGCTCTTATAAATCTCAACAATAATAGCAAGAAAACTGTTCTCCAATGGATCCCAGCACACTTTCAAATAGAGGAGAAGAAAAAGCTGACACTGCCCAAATGGGAGAATAACTAAGCAGTCTTAAATTCCATGGGAGATGCAGTGGCTAAGTGGTAAAGCACTTGGCTACTGAACCAGGGTGCAGGGTTTGAATCCTGCTGAAGACTGGGGTTTTTAATTTTGGGATCTTTGGGCACCTCTTGAATCCACCCAGCTCTAGTGGGTACCTGACATTAGTTAGGGAAAAGTAAAGGTGGTTGGACACATGACACCCTCGTTAACCATAGGCCACAGAAACAGATGCCCTTTACATCATCTGCCATATAGACCACAAGGTCTGAAAGGGGTACTTTACTTTTTCTTTTCTTAAATTCCCACTATATCCAGAAGAGAATAGAAAAAGAAAAAAAGTGTAGTATAAACCAAAAATATAACAGTTGTCACTCAAACATCAGGATTAAGGATGTTTGTTACATTCTATCAGGACACAGTCAATGAATTATTTTTCACCTTTGAACAGGGCACAACATAATGAGGCAACACTTATTCTGGATGTTGAAACTAGTGAAAAGAACATGTGGCCTTGTTTTATCATGAGGCCCATACAAAATACTGGCCCCCAACAGTCCTTTAGAATAAAGATTGTATGGAAAGCTGCCTGATCTGAAAAGAATGGAGTTCATCTTCAATAAATATATATATATATCTGAACCCTACAATTTATAATGAGAACACAGAGAAAAAAAAAACACAAACAGTATGTA
This sequence comes from Biomphalaria glabrata, assembly GCF_947242115.1. NCBI lineage: Eukaryota > Metazoa > Mollusca > Gastropoda > Planorbidae > Biomphalaria > Biomphalaria glabrata. The sequence goes on from NW_026602928.1 coordinate 178,691, forward strand.
ATATTTAAGTTACACTTTTGTCACACAGTCTCATATTTGTTTATATTGACTTTAATATTCACATTTATTCAAATAAAATAGCTGTATATTTTATACATTTATCCTTAAAATGTGGTGCAGTATTGGTCACTAGTTCAAATGTTTGATGTGTTTAAGGCTATATAAGGTTATAACTATTCCTTTGGCTCACATTGAATTAAAATCATACATTGTAATAATTTTTGTGTGTGTCTACATCCTCTTATTGTTTATTTGTGTTTTCAGGTGGCGATTTTATTGTTTACCATGGAGTTGTCTACTTTTCAAATTTTACTGACCAAGTTTTGTACAGTGACTGATCCGAACCAGTAACTGATATCTCAAAAAAAATATTGCTTTATTGATGGTGTCTGGTCACCTCAGGTAATCTTTCTCTTTTTCTTTTAATATGTAAAGAAAATTATATGTATGTATTTTTTTTATATAGAAATGGATACTGTTTGTCTAAGGCGGATACTGTTTGTCTAGGGTGGATACTGCATGATCTTTGCAGAAGCTGTAGAACACCTTTCCACCATGGAATCCATACATTGAAATGAAAATGTTCAGATTTTATCCATGATCACCTGTCTGAAGATTAGGAACTAGATATAGGTCTTGAAGTATTACACTCAATGATCTATTTAAATAAATAAAAAGAACTCTACTGTTTAACCACAAATCTTAATAAAATTTAGAAAGACCTTCACATAAGCCTTGTTAATTTTTATTACCTTTTCAATATGTTTAATTTGTTGATTTTTTCTTGAAAAATGTGTAGTTTTGGATACTGGATAGACAACACACATACCCACATTCTCATTATAAAATAATTAGTTTCTATTTTTGGACATTATGACAAATAATATAATCCATTAGCTTTGTGGAGGTATCAGAATGCTCTATAAAAAGATACTAGATTCAAGAAACACAAGGAAGGGAAAAGAGAAATCTATTGTACATAAGTAAGAAGTAATGGGATGCAGTATGCACAGTGGATATTAATAAAAAAAAAAAGTAAAGTTTACCTTTCAGACCTTGCGATCTATGGAGCTAATGATGTCAAGGTTATGTTTCTATGGCTAGTGGTTAATGAGCAGGTCGTCATGTATCCAGCACAATGACTAACCACCTTAATTTTCCCCACCTAAAATCAGTTACCCATTAGAGTTGGGTTACTGAGGGGCACCCTAAAAATTCAAAATCCCAATCTTCATTGAGGCTGGAGGTTCAAACCCAGGACCCCATTGTTTTCCTATGAGGTACACAAATCCTTTAGCCGACAAAAAATCAAAATATTGATATAGAAACGAAATGAAAAATGACTGAGCTTTTGGCCCATGACTTTGAAATGCTAATATCTATGTATACTTCTTTATGTTGGCAGAGGATCAACATGATTTGTTAATTGAAAGACACTTGAAGGTGTAAGTTGTAAAAGGTTTTGAAAGACTTGCCAAAGCAAGGCATTCTTGACAGGAATAAACATTGGGAGCAGCTCTAGCTGACTCAGCTCAGAGGATGACATCACAGTTAATTGACATCTTTCTGTTAACAATGCATGGATTATCTTATCTTCTTCATTCTAGGGGAATTATGCATTGAGTGAAGACATCTTGCTGTAGAAGAGAAGAACAATTCAGATAGTTCACATGATTTACAATATGGCTTTGATTGTCTTATGTTAATGGCTGGTAAAGAACTGAAACTTGTAGGCTGGAGATCACTTGATAGAAATCAAGGTAGGACTGCACTTTTGCACAGAGTAAAGTTGAAGCATGTAGTTACTAAGTGTAAAATAATATTCAAATTGCTATTAGCTAAACTAGTGAAACCTGTAATTTAACATACATTAACATTCTTTTCTTATTTGAAGTCTACTGTTAAATTTCAATTATAACATTAACCCTATCAAGTAATTTACAGGTCATGTTTCTGTCTATCAAGCTATTTACTTCTCATATTTCTATGTATTCTGCCATAAATTTCTATGAATGAATTCAGCCTTGAGTGGTATATTTTTGTCTGTATTTGCAAATACATATTTGTGTTGCTTTTTGTATTTCTGACTTGCAACTTCTGAATTGAATCTCCTTTCTTTACACAGAAATCTCTGATCTACATTGTATGAGAAAATCATGAAGTGGTTGTTGTCATTGATCCAGAAACTAAGTTGCAATCTGTCTTGATAAATATATCATACAGATTTAATGGTGGCCTACTCAACCCGAGGCGGCTTAAAGCAAAAACAAAAACAAACGCAGCAGTAATCAGAGACTTGCTATTTGCTGACGACTGTGCCCTAAATGCCTGCTCTGAAAACGATCTGCAGAGCATCGTCAGTGACTTCTCAAGAGCATGCTCAGACTTCGGCCTTACCATCAATACGAACAAGACTGAAGTCTTATATCTACCTGCTCCTGGGAAAGCCTACATGGATCCAAGCATTACTATAAATGGACAGGATATAAACGCAGTGGACAAATTCACATATCTTGGCAGCACACTCTCCAGAAATGGAAAAATTGATAGTGAAATCGACTTGCGTATCGCCAAGGCCAGTGCATCCTACGGCAGATTGTCTACAAATGTCTGGAACAGACGTGGTATCTCCACAAACACCAAGCTAGGGGTCTATAGAGCCGTCATCCTCCCTACATTGCTATATGCCTCAGAAACATGGACAGTGTACAGTAAACATGCAAAGAAACTAAACCACTTCCACATGACATGTCTGAGAAAAATACTAAATGTCAAATGGCAAGACAAAATACCAGAGTGTGTCTGCAAAGCATCCACACAATCCTGATGCAGTCCCAGCTGCGATGGGCAGGTCACGTCTACAGAATGGAAGACCACCGCATCCCTAAACGACTCCTGTATGGCCAACTAAGCGAAGGAAAGCGCTCGCAAGGTGGTCAAAGAAAGTGCTTCAGGGACACCCTCAAAGCTTCTCTGAAGGCGTTCAGCATAGACCCAGGCACCTGGGAGACAGAGGCACATGACAGAGCATCATGGCGTCGCGCTGTGAAAACTGGCGCACAGGTTGCTGAGGAAAAAAGAACAATGCTGGCAGAAGAAAAACGCCAGAAAAGAAAAGCAAGGCCCACGACACTAGCTCCAGCTGGAATAACCTGCCCAGTGTGCGGCCGAACATTCCGGGCTCACATAGGTCTCATCAGCCACATGAGGAGGCATAAAACCCCAGTGCAAAGCCCTCAGCCCCCTGGATGACAAAGTGGTCATCATCGAACCACGATGGACGAACTATAAGTTGCAATCTGTCTTGGTAAGCAGTATTGAAGTTAGGGTGATAGCTTTTTTGGTCACAATAATTTAATTTGAAAATTAAAGAAATTTTTTTTTGCTTTAGTAGACAGATTTATAATCATTTAACATTGTTTTAAATGTCTAAAAGATTAATTAAAACTTGTAAAACTGTTGTGAAATTATTTTCACTGTTATCAGTATTTTTTATTCCTAGATTTATCACTGCTTTTAGTTTCCTATATAATCGTTGTGTTACTATTCAAATGTTGTGTAAACATGGGGGTAGTGTTGTAACCCTGCCTTGCACCAGTGCTTGAGGTGCGCACTAGTGAACGTAAACAGGAAGAGACTAGAATGGAGAGAAGAACAGGGCATCAGGGATTGTGAAGAGTCTGAATGTTTGGAAACTAAGAAGCAAGCTTTTGGTGCTGCCTGAAGGTTGTAGAAGGGACCTGGAGCGAAGCAGGGAAGGCTGTCGTTGGTCCACATTCGGGTTGCTGTCTAAAGGACTGTTAAATTAGTAGAAAGACTCTGAGGAAGCTGAAGGATGCTATGTGTTTGTCCTAGTGAATAAACACCTGTCTTTATTTCCTGTTACACTGTGTTGAGTTGCCTGCCTATTCGTTGAGTGCCTAGCCGAGAGTTGCAACAATTGGTGTTATGACTCTACAATGCACGCTGTCATTAGGTGTGAGACTGCGCACCATGAGACACAGGACAGAGACAGGAAATAAGAGAGGAAGTCAAGATGGCCGATGATTAGAGATGAAAACGACGCTTGTGATGTGATTAGTGTAATTCTAGATCTAGTTTCCTTTTTGGTTATTAAACATTCTATTTTGTTATTTTATACTCCTTTCGTTGAGGTTATTTGGCTAAGTTATAGCAATTGTTCTGGGTGGAAAGACATGCTCCAATTTGATTTGCTTTTCTGTAATTCATCTAATTCTCTTTGTAAAATATCTGTGTCTTGTGTTGTTTTTATTGTTCTATATATTATGCAATTGTATACAACTTTTTGTAGTCACCAAATAACACACTTTTATGCTCAAGCAATACTGTTCATGAATGGTTTAGTTTTCTTGATGCTGAGAGTGTTCATGAAAGAGGGATCAAAGGTCAATTTGGGTGTTTGTTTTTTAAGACAACTTGCTATGTTTATTAATTTAAATTTACCAGGTACCTATTATTCATTTACTTTGGATTTTAGAATATTTGTCATTGAAATTTAAATAGGTATAAGTACAGTTAATTAACCACAGGATTCCATTAAAAAATTTAAATGCTAAAGAAATTTAAAAAGAAAACATTTCATTTTTGAGATTACATCATCTTTATGTGGAATGTTTTTTGAATAAATGGTACCTGTACAGGTGATTAGACCTATTAATAAATGATAACTGGATATATTTGTATTTGAAACCACTGGCTTTTATTTTACTTGTTACTAATAACTTAATTTACTTTTTAATATATGCGTTATCTTCTATTTTGAAGTAACATCTGTATTATATAAGATAAGATTATCAACTTTAGTTTTCTTTTAAGAGTTCTTTATGAAAATGTTACCACTGAACACTGCTATATTACTAGACTTTTTTCAACTATGTTTTGTAAATGAAATATTGTACAATGGCATATTTATTGTATTACATAATTAAGGTTTTTATAGCTATATATTAAAAACATCTCATATTTAATGTACTCTCTGCACTGAACAATTTTTTTTAAAGTGATAAAATTTTGGTTTATTCATATCAAGTTTGTTTTGTTTGTATATATGTAGAATATGTATATCATAGTGAAAGCATTTATTTACTTGCATTTTAGTTTTTATAATCATTTATAGAATTCAGTGTAAATTCATTGTACATTGAACCTCGTTGGTAGTGACAATGTTATTAAGTTGACATGAAGTATTTATGTATAGTCCTGGGTGTTATCTACATTGTTCATTAGATGACTGCCTGACAGTGTTTTATCCCATGGGAACCAATAGATCAGCATGTCAATATATCTGTTGTAGTAATGTTTAGAGTATACAACTCTAGCAATAAATATTCTGATCAAGTTTATATTTTTGGAACAGAATATGCTAATGTGTTAAATACATTTTTTTTAATTTTAAGAATAACAACTGGTACTTTATTTTATCCCTTTGTATCTTTCTTTTTTTTTTAATGTCTAATTAGTATAACTTCTAATTTAATTGTCTCCTTTTTAAAATCAACCATCTAAATTAGGGATGGCAAACTTTTTCTGTTGAGGGCCGCATTAAATTTTTTTTTTTAGGAATAGGGGGCCACATATATATAATTTGTATTTACAACTTAGAAAAATATGCTAGATGTCTATTAATTTACTTGTATACTGTATTAGACATTCAAATTGAGGAATTATAACAAGATTTAGCAATTTTTGAAACTAATTTAACTAATATTTTTAAAATTTTGTTACTGTCTTTTTACATCACATTCATTCTTCACAACAATCCAGTTATACTTAATGTGAAGTATTTAATTGTGCATAATGTTCCGGAACTCTGGAACTAGCTTTACTAGTTCTTATCTTTGTGACTGCTGTTAAATTACAGCCAGTCAGCATCCACTTGTTCTTCTGGTTGCATATGTTCAAACAAAAGAAAATATTCTTGTGCATCCAAAAATGTCAAAGTTTAGCATCAAGTCTTTTTAAGTGTGGAAATACAGCTTATGCACCCTTCAAACTGATTCTCTTTTGGGTCATAATTTGCTAGGAAGTATTTCCTCGGGAGCTGAATCAGCTTCTGTACTAAATGGTGAAGTGAGGATATTCAAAAATGGTTTAAGTTCTTGACGTCTTAACATTTGTTTTCAAATTCCATAAGTCTTGTTCTTTTCTTTTTACTAGAAATAGTTTCACCTTTCAGCAAAGGAAAATGTGTCACAGTCTTAGTTGACATTGCATGATCTAAAGTTCACGTCATGTTAAGAGTTTAAAAGACACATGGAATTCCTGATGTAGAAAACAGGAAGTAGAATGAATAAAGTTGACTTTGAGTTCAGTCAAGTCAGTAAGGTTTTGCTCCCGGTCCAGGAAGGTTGGACGTTGCTTCCTGGACTGGTGTATATATATGTATATAGCATGAAAGTCGATGGACTAATGATTGTTGATTAATTATATTTGAGAGTTGATTTCATCATGTGCTTATTGAATATTAAAGTATTATTCGTATTGCAATGGATATCTATAGTTGGAGCTCCAGTGTCACTAGTAGCAATTGTTCTTATTGTTACCCGCTGAGATGCGGACGTGATTTGTAACTAACATATATTGGATACTTTTGATACCGCTGTTATGTGGATAGGATTGTTATTATTTCTTGACTTGTAGCACTAACAAGGAGTGCAGTGTACTATTATTATTATTATGGTAAAATAAACTTGATGTTGTCTGCTGAAACGGACTTGAGTCAGTGGTATAGTATGTTTAACATTTACAAAATGATAAAACCTGTTTTCACTTGCTTGACTGGAGAAATGGAAAAGCTTGAAAAGATGCTCATAAATTTCATGATGTGCAAGTAGCCCATTGCAACTCTTCATTAGCAACATTAGTAAGAAAGCCACTGTCAGTGTCATTAAGGAAAAAAAAAAATTTTCCTTGAGACCCCATATTCTTTTCAATACCTTGCCCATGTGGTACTTCTTGAAACTGTCTGTGGCTCTGATAAGTTTGATCACTGAGATGATTAGGTCAATAATATGTCTGATATTCACTGCAACCTCTCGGTGTAGAATTTAAGGTTGTGATATTGTTCATTATTAAAAAAAAATGTTTTTCTCAGTCAAAGCATGGGCTCCATCAGTTGTTACACTTGACATCTTGTTCCAAGCCAACTCAACACTTTCAACACAGTTCTTCATAGAATTTATTAAATACTGGTCTGAGTGTGTGTCTTGTTTCGAAATATTATCAATGAGCATAATCTTCATTTGCTTAAAACTTTAGAATAACATGAAGAGACGATGTTTATTTAGCTTCATCATAATTGATTGGTTTGATTTTAGGCACATCGGCACAATTTAGGCCAATTAAATATCACAATTGATAAGAAGATATTTAAAATTATTTATTTTTAATATATTTGCATTTTTATATGTTTAATCTGTGGGCTCACCTGAATTCTGTAGGTTTCCGCGGGCCACCAAAAACACTTTGGCAGGCCGCATGTGGCCCGTGGTCTGTAATTTGCCCACCCCTGATCTAAATGAATTAAGTTATTTCTACTACTAAAAGTAATATCAGGACTACCAATGTACCTTAGTTTTTAACTAAATATTTATTTGTGCAGCACTTTCAGTTTTATTGTGATATCGTATACATTGATTTGATTGACTCATTTTGATGTATATGTATACCTTGCAATCAAAGTGGCATTCATTTTTTTTTTTTTAAATTGTAACTGGTCTGTGCTAAATTACTGAATTCATATTAAGAGATAACTATTAATGTATTTGAAAGTTAATGGTAAAGGGAAAATAGGTCATTGTGCTGGTCTCAATACACCTTGAAATGTACAGTAATTACTTCAATGAACAAGAAATTAATCAGCAATGAAATTACCAAAAAAGATATGACAGGAAATGCTACTAACATCTAGTCAGTGATTACCCTCTACAAACTCATAGTCAACTAATCTAATTGACTTCAATATTCAATCATTATCAAAAATAAACCATTCCAAAGACAAACTGAATGATAGACAAAAAATAGAAGCTTTTTGATGTAGGGCAAAATGTGAAAATAGTCAAGTTAAAATAAATTTCTCTTTTCAGACTTTGCGATCTGTAAGACAGATGATACAAAAAATCATCTGTTTCTGTGTCTTATGGTCAATGAGGGTATCAGGTGGCCACCACAATGACCAACCGCCTTTACTTTTCTCCATTAAATGTCAGGAACCCATTTGAGCTGGGTGGACTGAAAGGTGCCTAATTGTTTTTCTTTATATTAGGACTATTATAAAAAAAAAATGGTCTTCAAACCCTAGACCTATGTTTGGCAGCCAAGCACTTTACCACTTAGCCACCACACCTCCAAGTGAATTCTATAGAAACTTTTAACTGTTTGCTCATCTTTCATTCTACAACTAAAGCAAGGTAATTATGTATTGTTAGGGACAATGCTGTCTGGAATGAGAGAATATGTTAGCCTGTCGGGGCCTAAGGTCATGTCTAGCCTGGGATAACAAGAAGTTACAGTTGCCAGATTGTAAAACTAATGGGTGGGTTGTATCTGTGCACCTCTGTGACCAAGGGGTTTGAGTCATCTAAGCAACCAGACAACTAAACTAAACTAAACTAGCGAACTAAAAGAAATCTAGAAACATAAAGAAATTCAAAAATGAGACTTTAATTTCAATGACTAAGGCAGCAGTTACAATCTAGTACATAAACATTAGAAGTGGCCATCATGACAGCACTGGGCAGAGGCTTGGCCATAGTTTTAAAACAAACTTTAGAAAAAAAAACTGCTAGTTATTTTGACAGTTGTTCAAATATAAAACAGATTTACACATAGTAAAATTTTTAAAAATAAAAGAAAAATTCTGAAACTTACAGGCAGTCCCAGGTACAGAATAATTAAAACTGACACACACCATTGGTCAACAGTACAGGAAACAGCATAGGCTCTATTTTAAGTACTCCACCCTAACCCATATAATAGGTAGAAATACAAGTATACAGCTTAGCACTAGCCTACAGAAGTAAAATTTAAAATACATAAAAGTAGCTTTGGGAGCGCCAGTTCACAATTATAAAAATTTACCTGTTAATAAAGTCTAGGTCTAATGTTTGTTTTGTTGGTTTTACATGTGTTCCATCAGAAAGAGAGATAACATCTTAGCCGTAACCTCCAACAGGACACTGAGTGTTAACACCAGAGACTATGGAGATGACAAAGTGGATACCCCATGATCACCAACAGATAATACAAAGTGAATTAGTATTTGAAAATTTTAAACACACTAAGGGGATAAACTCATTGCTTTAGTGAAGACTGACAATACCAAGTAGTAAATATTATTATACTCTTTATTTATAGCAAAATATGTAGGTCCTAGCTGGGGAATACTGCATACTTCTCACTAATCTTCGGACTTGAAGATAAGCCTTATTATTATTATTTATGAAAAATTTCTCCTCTAAGAAATCAGACAAAAACTCAAAACTGTATTCATGGTAACAGCAAAACATTTATATTATAACAGCATAGAATATGTTAACAGTTTTATTTTAAATATAATAATATAACAATATTATAATAGAGCTAAATAATGTCAAGTCGCTATTTATACTGTAAAAAAGCATAGAACAAATTGTGCAGGGATGTGACACAAAAAATTATATGATAGCACACTAAAGCAGGGGAGATAACAAATTGAATTAAAAGCATAATCTAGCAAGGCTTTGGCGTTGTGACTGTACAGAGTATTGAATGTTAACTGAAGACACGTATAGTTGTTACAACATTTTCCGGTGGAAGTGACGTTCTGCTTTAGAATTCATGAATAATTAAAGATATAAAAGTTTGCTTAATACTGGTACAATAATAATAACGATAATGTACCAAAGCACCTTCCTCCTTCAAAATACAAAAACATGTAACTGAAACAACAAGAAGATTGAGGGAAAAAAAAGGAATATTTAAAAAAAAATGAACAAATGACTGGACTGATTGTCAAGATATACCTAAATATAGAACAAGATTTATACAAGTCAATTATGGTGATTCCACCTAAATAGTTCTCACAAAGTACATCACTTGAGTACTTGTACCTGTTCATTGTTCTATCCATTGTATCTGTTAGGTTTTCTGACCTTGCGACCACTTCCGGTAATGTAACCATGTTGTGAGGTTGGGTTCAGGATGTATAACTGTGGGTGTAGAAGTATTTGTCGCCACTCTAGTAGGTGAGCATGGTTACTCAACCTGAGGTTAGGAGCATTCTTCATTGTTTCCTACTGAGTCCCATATTGCAGCTTGGTCACTAAAATTGTCTTGAGAAGGTCTGGTTTTCAAGTAGCATTAGGGAAATGTTAATTTCTTTCAGACGCAGTAGGAATGTAAAAACATCAATGCCAATTAGCAATCAAAAGATAATGACAGGTTCCCTTAGAGCACAAGGAAGTCTCTAAATGATGGTAGAAAAGGAAAATCTCTAAAAGATCCGGTGTGTCTGTGTCTTTGCCTCTAGGAATTGTTTTACTTCTCAAGATGTTCACTGTCAATACAAGAGAACAAAATTTGATAAAAACATTTTTATAGTCAGTGAAACACAAAACTTGGCAAAGCTTTACTCAGGGGTTTAGTATAAAGAAAATATAAAGAGATATACACAGCATTGCTTACCATTGTATTCCATACATCTCTTGACCCATTTTTTGGTTTACATTTCATCTTCATGTTGGTCTACATCTTCATCATGCTGGTCTACCTCTTCATATTGGTCTACATCTTCATCATGTTGGTCTACATCTTCATGTTGTCTACCTTTTCATCATGTTGGTCTAAATAAGAATAAAAAAATTAATAAGAAAAACTTTTGCCTTGAAAAGGAAAAAAAAAAATTCTTTTGTTGCTTTTCTTTTCATGTTAAACAAAACTATTATGATGATGCAGGTTTCACTTTATGGTTTAACTTAGTATTTTATGAATAAACTTTTAAGAAAAAAAAAATACACCCAAGACATCTAATACAGCAGCAAAGAATAACAAACAAATAAAGTTTTAAAAATTTTAAGGTTAATTAAGTCATTTAAGTCTAAGGAACTTATTGGAGATTTTCAATTATGCCAGAAAACAATAAATAACTAGCTATGTAGTGTATCTGGTGTACAGAATACAGAAAGCTTTAATATTTAGAGTGAAAATTATGCTATTAAGTTTGTGCATTTCTAGCAAAATGAAATCACAACTAAGTTCTTTTGCTTGCAGTACAAACTCATTGGTTTTGTTGAGTTGGCAACAGCAGTCTTTCCTTCAAAATCTCCAGGTTTATTCTTTTTTTTTTATATATATTTTTATTTCACTTTATATTGTTTCAGCAAATCTCTTTATTGTTTGCTTTTCTTTTTCTATCCTTATCTATTGTATTTCTTTTAGAATGTACTTAAAAATCAAAAAGTAAGCTAAGAGCAAATTACTAAGTTTAAAATTCCCACCAGATAAGATCCAAACAAATGAAAATTTAGTTTGATTATGATTACCCGGAGGATTACCACTATAGCAACGACAATATAGATACAAACAGGAACAACATTCACACACAAAACATACAAAGACACAGTCATACACAACCACTGGTTAATAAACTAAACCTCTTTGTCATGTGACTAATGACCATGAAACACACTGACAGAAAATGGAGTAAAAGAGTTATAAAATCTTTCTGTTCTAGCCTTAATGAAGAGGAAGCGACCACTTTATCCAGATCTGATGTAACTGGTTTAGTGGCTGCAGATTGTCCTCAAGAATGCATAAATGAGATCAGATGTTTCAACATTACTTACATGTACATTGCACTTGATATTCTTGTCGAATGTTTGACATGTTTTGAATGTTTCTTGAGAGCTGAAGAGAATCTACTTCCTTGACCAAATGTTCAGCAGAATAAATGTCATCAGGCAAGATATGAGCATCAAGATGACCATACACAGTCCAGTGCACATATCACATGACCAGGCAGCCATCCTTTCTTATGAGAAGACAAAGTCTTAGTGTAGTGACCTCTCTTGCTTAAATTTTTTCTTGTAACTTGGTGCACAAAATAATTGAGAACTGAAATGACTTCAACAAAAAATTATGAAAATCTAGGAGAGAAAAAAATTCTAAGTAGAGGAAAAGTGACAATTATAATACACATTTTGTTAATGTTTTATTTCTTTGATTTTATGCACATCTGCACAATTTAGGCCATGTCGTGCCTGCAGTCCCTTAAGGACTACTCTCTCTCTCTACATAACAGGGGCTAAATTCTACACAGTTAAATCATTAAAATCAAGGTCTATTCACAGTTAAAATAGTAAGGGTAGTAACAATTTAATAATTTGGTAAAAATCTAATGTAAATAGTACATGAATAAGATGATAATTCCCCTCTCCCTTTTCAAGTTAGTTGTTAGTAACACCAGGTTAGTAGCAACAAAATCATGTAGAAATAGACATGGCTTTATTTAATTTAGTCTGACTGTTGTTGACTTGTAGCACCAAACTGCTGGTAGGCAACTAAACTGTTGAAGGCATAATATATCTTAGCTAATAAGAACTTGAACAACTTCCTTGTGAACAAAACTAAATATAACATTTATAATACTTGTGATCACATGAAATAAATGTAGTAGACTTAAGTAATAAAATTTCTTACAATCTAACTCACTACAATAACACAACCTTTCAGTCTTACATTCTGGAGTCGTCTCCCCTAAGACCAAGTGACGACAATGCCACTTTTGCATCATTCACATCCAATCGCTTACCTCTTACCACAGTCACCATAAAAACACACACACTCCATAACACTTCTGCTTGTCCAACATTCTTTCACTGAATCAAGCCCCAAGCATCCTACTTGTCCATATGTTAGACTTTGCAATGACCATGTTTTTAATCATACTAGTTACATTTAGCAGACACTCTGGCACATATTGGAAATAATAGTGCAAATATTATGACTAATCAAGCTTTAAAAAACTCTAAATTAGATTCTTATTTCTGTACCTTGATATCTGTCAACAAAAACAACTGATACATTTGAACCTAAGGAAGAACAAAAAGAATCTGAAATATAAAGTTGTGTAACAAAAACTTGAAAGAGTTCAAGGTAACAAAACTTAATATATAGATATAAATTGCAGATATAGGCGAGAACCTAAAAAATTGGAATTTTATTTTGTAGCTTGATATCTGTTAACAAAAAATTAAACTTCAGTAAAAAGAAGTGTGATTAAACATTTCAAATATATAAATTCATATGTTGCTAATGACACTGAAAAAAAAAAGTGTTTCTGGGAGTAATAAACAGGACTACACATTTGTAAAAACACTGCAGATTATGTATAATATATAATAACCATAATCATATATATTTATTTATTTATTTATAACGGTAATCAAAACTAACATAATATAATATAGTATAATATAAAGAGAGAGAGAGAGTTGAATGAATACTTGATGTGCCCCAACAGTTAATAGGACACTTGAGGTGCCACATAAGTTAAAAAGACAAGCAGTAGTTAGGACACTTGTGGTGCCCCAACAACTGATAGGACACACATGAGGTGAACAACAGTTGGTATGATGGATGAGGTGCCCAACAATTGATAGGACAGAGTGCCCCAACAATAAGACCATTGAGTTGTTAGGATGAATGAGATGCCCCATGATAGGATACTTTAGGTACCCCAACAGTTAATAGGAGACGTGGTGACCTAACAGTTGGTAGGAAAGAAGAGGTGCCTTACCAACTGATAGGATATTGAGGTGCCCCAACAGTTATAAGGACATTTGAGGTGCCTAAAAAGGTGCCCTACCAAACAATAGGACAAGAGGTGCCCTACAAATTGATAGGACACTAGAGGTGCTCTACCAATTGATAGTATGCTTGAGGTGCCCTACCAATTGATAGGATATTGAGGTGCCCCAACAGTTATAAGGACATTTGAGGTGCCAAAAAAGGTGTTGAAAAACTTGTGGTGCCCCAACAGCTGATTGGACAGACTTGAGGTGGACAACAGTTGGTATGATCGATGAGGTGCCTAACAATTGATAGGACATTTGGAATGCCCAAACAATTGATAGAACACTTGGAGTGCCCAAAAATAAGAATATTGAAGTGCCAAACAGTTGTTAGGATAAATGAGATGCCCCAACAAATGATAGGACATTTGAAGTGCTTCAACAATAGATACAATACCTAAGGTGCCTCTAGAGTTAAAAGGATATTTGAGGTGCCCAAACAGTTGTTAGGACACTTGTGGTGCCCCAATAACTGACAGGACACACTTGAGGTGCCCAACAGTTGGTATGAGGGATGAAGTATTCCAACAATTGATGACCATATAGGTGCCCAACAGTTGGAAGGTATTGATATTTTGTTTTTTTGGCACATCAGCACAATTAAGGCTATATCATGCCCATAATCTATCAAGGGTTATTCCCCCTTCATAGCTCAAGAGCTAAGTTTTATACGGTTGGGTCATTAAAAACAAGATTCATTCACACCTCAGATGGTGAAAATAGTAAACATTTACATAAATTAATAAAAATCTATTTTAAATATTACATATTCACAATTGCTTTACCCTATCACAAATCAAACACTGGTAGACAGTTGAAGGATGAAAAAGGTGCCGTAAAAATTGACCAGACACTTCAGTTGCACCAACAATTAATTAGTAAATAGTATATTGAAGTTGGACAGTGATTGTAAATTTTGACACAGGCAGACAATATTTTTATGCCAATGTATATTATATATCTCATCAAGTAATAGTCAGTAATTTTGTGCAGTACAAGTATATATATTGCATTGAAGTTGAACTGTAATTGTAAATTTTGACACAGGCAGACAGTACATTTGTGTATATTATATATCTCATTAGTAAATAGTATGTAAACACTTGTAGACAGTTGAAGGATGAAAAAGTGCCCCAAAAAATAAACCAGACACTTCAGGTGCACCAACAATTAATTAGTAAATAGTATATTGAAGTTGGACAGTGATTGTAAATTTTGACACAGGCAGACAATATTTTTATGCCAATGTATATTATATATCTCATCAAGTAATAGTCAGTAATTTTGTGCAGTACAAGTATATATATTGCATTGAAGTTGAACTGTAATTGTAGAATTTAACCCAGGCAGACAGTACATTTGTGTATATTATATCTCATTAGTAAATAGTATGTAAACACTCCTAGACAGTTGAAGGATGAAAAAGTGCCCCAAAAAATAAACCAGACACTTCAGGTGCACCAACAATTAATTAGTAAATAGTATATTGAAGTTGGACAGTGATTGTAAATTTTGACACAGGCAGACAATATTTTTATGCCAATGTTTATTATATATCTCATCAAGTAATAGTCAGTAATTTTGTGCAGTACAAGTATATATATTGCATTGAAGTTGAACTGTAATTGTAAAATTTAACCCAGGAAGACAGTACATTTGTGTATATTATATATCTCATTAGTAAATAGTATGTAAACACTCCTAGACAGTTGAAGGATGAAAAAGTGTCCCAAAAAATAAACCAGACACTTCAGGTGCACCAACAATTAATTAGTAAATAGTATATTGAAGTTGCACACTTATTGTAAATTTTGACACAGGCAGACAATATTTTTATGCCAATGTATATTATATATCTCATCAAGTAATAGTCAGTAATTTTGTGCAGTACAAGTATATATATTGCATTGAAGTTGAACTGTAATTGTAGAATTTAACCCAGGCAGACAGTACATTTGTGTATATTATATCTCATTAGTAAATAGTATGTAAACACTCCTAGACAGTTGAAGGATGAAAAAGTGCCCCAAAAAATAAACCAGACACTTCAGGTGCACCAACAATTAATTAGTAAATAGTATATTGAAGTTGGACAGTGATTGTAAATTTTGACACAGGCAGACAATATTTTTATGCCAATGTATATTATATATCTCATCAAGTAATAGTCAGTAATTTTGTGCAGTACAAGTATATATATTGCATTGAAGTTGAACTGTAATTGTAAATTTTGACACAGGCAGACAGTACATTTGTGTATATTATATATCTCATTAGTAAATAGTATGTAAACACTTGTAGACAGTTGAAGGATGAAAAAGTGCCCCAAAAAATAAACCAGACACTTCAGGTGCACCAACAATTAATTAGTAAATAGTATATTGAAGTTGGACAGTGGTTGTAAATTTTGACACAGGCAGACAATATTTTTATGCCAATGTATATTATATATCTCATCAAGTAATAGTCAGTAATTTTGTGCAGTACAAGTATATATATTGCATTGAAGTTGAACTGTAATTGTAGAATTTAACCCAGGCAGACAGTACATTTGTGTATATTATATCTCATTAGTAAATAGTATGTAAACACTCCTAGACAGTTGAAGGATGAAAAAGTGCCCCAAAAAATAAACCAGACACTTCAGGTGCACCAACAATTAATTAGTAAATAGTATATTGAAGTTGGACAGTGATTGTAAATTTTGACACAGGCAGACAATATTTTTATGCCAATGTTTATTATATATCTCATCAAGTAATAGTCAGTAATTTTGTGCAGTACAAGTATATATATTGCATTGAAGTTGAACTGTAATTGTAAAATTTAACCCAGGCAGACAGTACATTTGTGTATATTATATATCTCATTAGTAAATAGTATGTAAACACTCCTAGACAGTTGAAGGATGAAAAAGTGTCCCAAAAAATAAACCAGACACTTCAGGTGCACCAACAATTAATTAGTAAATAGTATATTGAAGTTGCACACTTATTGTAAATTTTGACACAGGCAGACAATATTTTTATGCCAATGTATATTATATATCTCATCAAGTAATAGTCAGTAATTTTGTGCAGTACAAGTATATATATTGCATTGAAGTTTAACTGTAATTGTAAAATTTAACCCAGGCAGACAGTACATTTGTGTATATTATATATCTCATTAGTAAATAGTATGTAAACACTCCTAGACAGTTGAAAAATGATAAAGGTGCCCCAAAAATTGACCAGACACTTCAGTTGCACCAACAATTAATTAGTAAATAGTATATTGAAGTTGGACAGTGATTGTAAATAGTATGTAAACACTTGTAGACAGTTGAAGGATGAAAAAGTGCCCCAAAAAATCAACCAGACACTTCAGGTGCACCAACAATTAATTAGTAAATAGTATATTGAAGTTGGACAGTGATTGTAAATTTTGACACAAGCAGACAATATTTTTATGCCAATGTATATTATATATCTCATCAAGTAATAGTCAGTAATTTTGTGCAGTACAAGTATATATATTGCATTGAAGTTGAACTGCAATTGTAAATTTTGACACAGGCAGACAGTACATTTGTGTATATTATATATCTCATTAGTAAATAGTATGTAAACACTTGTAGACAGTTGAAGGATGAAAAAGTGCCCCAAAAAATAAACCAGACACTTCAGGTGCACCAACAATTAATTAGTAAATAGTATATTGAAGTTGGACACTTATTGTAAATTTTGACACAGACAGACAATATTTTTATGCCAATGTATATTATATATCTCATCAAGTAATAGTCAGTAATTATGTGCAGTACAAGTATATATATTGCATTAAAGTTGAACTGCAATTGTAAATTTTGACACAGGCAGACAGTACATTTGTGTATATTATATATCTCATTAGTAAATAGTATGTAAACACTCCTAGACAGTTGAAGGATGAAAAAGTGCCCCAAAAAATAAACCAGACACTTCAGTTGCACCAACAATTAATTAGTAAATAGTATATTGAAGTTGGACAGTGATTGTAAATAGTATGTAAACACTTGTAGACAGTTGAAGGATGAAAAAGTGCCCCAAAAAATCAACCAGACACTTCAGGTGCACCAACAATTAATTAGTAAATAGTATATTGAAGTTGGACAGTGATTGTAAATTTTGACACAGGCAGACAATATTTTTATGCCAATGTATATTAAATATCTCATCAAGTAATAGTCAGTAATTATGTGCAGTACAAGTATATATATTGCATTGAAGTTGAACTGCAATTGTAAATTTTGACACAGGCAGACAGTACATTTGTGTATATTATATATCTCATCAAATAATAGTAATTTTGTGCAGTACAAGTATATATATTGTATTGAAGTTGGACAGTAATTGTAAATTTGGACACAGGCAGTAATTTTGTGCTGATATATATTATATAACTCAAGTAACAGTATATATATTTATATATACATTCTATTGAAGTTGGACAGTGAAAAGATTAAGAAGCACTCTTCAAAGTGATGAGCTATATCAGTGCTAGTATTCAATGACATTACAGGAAGATAATCAGTATTGAAATATATTACTGATAATTTTGATTTTCATTTTTAATTTTTATGTTCTATATTTAGAAAGCTGTTGACAGTAATGTTCTTGTCAAAATTTGGTATCACTGATATTGTGTCCTTGTTAAATTTTGTCTTTTTTCAATGTGTAAAAAAAAATATATATATGATCAGAACATAAGGTTTTAGAGGTCGCAGATTTAACACTGTAGATTTTTGTGTTTAGACTATTGTTTATTTTAATGTTTACATTGTATTAATATTGTGCACAATTTCTTGGGGTCTTTAAGTCATTTTTATTTATATTTGTAAGTATATGTAGTATTTCTTGAAAATTTTCTGTCTTTTTCCTGCTGTGCTTGTTTGTTTTTATATATAGACCAAATCATGCTTTTGGAACAGGATGTGCTTTAGGGTAAGAGAGTGAGGTCAATGTGTTGCTCGAATCCTCCTCAATTGAATCAAAGTTTTCAGTGCACTGAGTCATCATATCATCATTTATATAATTGTAACATTTTGGTATAAACTTTGTTACATTTTTTTTTACATTATAATATTTTATTAATTTTGTTTTCTCTTTCTATATGACAAAATAATATATTGTAATGACATAATAATTGATTATGACATTGATTATTAGATTGTTGACAATTTAGTGTGTTATGTTAATCACAATAGTATTGGCTTGATAATATTGTCAGTGATTGTAAACTATAAAAGATATTAGATATCATTATTATCTATAAAAAAAAGTACAGAATGCATTGGTACATTTGATAAGTATTAATAGATACATGGATGGATATACTGAAGTAAAGAAAGTTGCTGAATTGTTTGGTCTTAAAGATGAAGAAAAGAAAGATGTTTTGACATAAATGGAAAGGAAAGAAAATCAAGTTGATATTTTAAAGAGTTGGCGAGAGCACAAAGAGAAGAGAGAAATGCAACTAGATGCTGAAAGAAATTAAAAGGAAGCAAAACCAGACAAAGAATCAGAAATTTAAAAAAAAAAAAACTGAAAAATAAAAGCTGCAATTCAAAACAAGGGAGACAAAACAGAAACTACCAAGCGTGAGCATAAAGAGAATATTTATAGGCAAAAAATGAGGGACCTTAAAGAAACTGATGAAATACTGAAGTTATTTTCAGACTATCTGTAAAACTTGCAATTACAATGAAGATACTTGTTCTAATATATTCATATGTAAACTAAGAGGCAAGACTTTGAGTGTTATTAACTCCTTAATAGAGAGAACAAAGAAAGAAATGCATCCTGTTAAAAGCAATATTATTGGAATCTAGATCACCAAAGAGAAATTTATTATCAACATTAAAGACAAGAATCTAATTCTCCAAAAATATAATGTACCAAGAAATAGATAAGGAATTGGAAATTAGAATAGGTAACAAAGCAATAATGTTAATACAAATGAAGTTCCAACCTACAGTATATAATATTGAAGTAAAACTGGAATTTTTTCCAGCATATGTTAATGGTGTACTAGTGAAATATACCACAGTCACTAATGATAAACATGTTAAAACAAGATACTATGACAGGTATAACTAAGAAAATATAACAGGTATAACTAAGATAATATGACATGTAAAACTAAGGAAATATGACAGGTAAAACTAAGAAAATATGACAGGTAAAACTAAGAAAATATGATGGGTAACAGTAAGAAAATTATGCTGGCAAAACAACAAGATATCATGTCCAATAGCATTTATTGACTGCCCATGGATAACAGAAAGAATCACAGCTATGGTGATGAAAAATGTTTGTCCCCTGATTATTGGAAATATTCACTGTTACCATGTTCATCTTTCACCTCACCAAAAAAGACTGCTTTTGGCATACGTTCATCACCCATATGGAATACATGCCCTGCCCAGCATAACTGTCAGACCAAAAGAAGTCTCTCTATTTATAAGACACAGAAGAGAGCACATGGTTGCATGCGGCTTCAGGGTGAGAACGCTAGAGGTCACTTACAAAGGCAATGATAACTACTGAATTGATGATAGAACTACTCCTGGCTACTCTCCATTTGAATTGATAATTGGATGCAATCCAAAGAGTCCTTTAACAATATTTTTTTAAAAGTTAATTGGAGGCTATATGTTATTAAAGAATGAATTTGAATTTGTAATAAAGTAAGAGAAAACAGTTATTTTACTTCTAAAGTAGCAAGAGCTAATTCAGATAAGCAATGAAGAAGACAAAGGAACATAAAAAGTTAACACTGCAACATGAGAAGGCTGATAGAAGATTAAGTTTTTGTGTGGTTGGATTACTGGAAAAATTAAAAGATCTGAAATGGAACTTTATAATTATAAAAAAAAAATATGAAATGGAACTTTATAATTATAAAAAAAAAAAAGTCAATTATATGATCAATATTCATGTCGATGGAAATGTGGTTCAGTCTTAGGTTTAGTACTATTTTTAATGTACATAAATAATTTACCAAATTGCATGAACAAAAGTCAGATTGTTTCCAGACAATTGAATAATATATAAAACAATAAAAACAACTCAAGATACAGAAATTTTACAAAGAAAATTAGATGAATTACAAAAAAGGGAATCACATTGGAGCATGTCTTTACATCCAGAAAAATGTCAGTTATTTATAGTAACAAAAAAACTAAAACATATTTATTTCACTTATCTCATTTATGGCAATAACTCAAGCTCAGATAGGAAAAACCTACCAAGTGTGCAGCCAAACATTAAGGACTCACCACCCACAAAGGAAAAGTCCTAAGCTAATGACAGTAAATTTATCAATTAAATGTGTTTCTCCACAACTACTTAATTGCAAGTGCAAATGTTGATTAGTGTGCGTTGCATCACGAGCGGCGATATTTCCTTTGATGGACAGTTTCTTATGTTCCTTGAGTGTGACTTAATTATTGTTACAAACCTTCCATCGGAATATAAATGAAGACGTCTAACACAGTTATACATCCTTATGAATTTCTTTTTTAAGCACTCAAAGAATGATTTCACTGGGAATCGCAAATACATTTTGATCACCACATTAAGTGCAGAGATGAAAAATCTGCGAATTATCACACATTTGTACACAAAGGTTTGTAGATATCCACATCACAATTAAATAGAGATGTTTCGAAACATCACTGGTTACATCGCTTCACAATGTCTCAGTGGATGAGAGATGAGCGTGATACAAATGACACAAATCCCAACTGTTCCTGCACAATCATATACATCTGATGGCTTCTATTTTCATCCTTTTTTTTTTAACATTTGTTTTGCAAACGTGCATCAGTTGAATAGCTGGAGCCCAATAAAAAGTTTCAGGCTTGCATTTTCGGCTGACTCCTGTTTTGAGCTTGTCGACCGACAACTTCATTTTGATGAACTGACTGTAACAATATTTGTGATGACGTCGTGTTCAAGCTATTGAAGGTGGTCTACAAGCATCCGGTTTGAGGGCTGAATCAGCCTCACAAACTTCGCACTCAACTAATGTCGAGTGAGTTGAATCAGCCTCAAAGCTTGCACTCAACTAATTATGTCCCAACTATTATTCAACTGAACTGAAATAACCGGTTATTTCACAAACTCATTCTTCTATGATATTTTTATAATGCCTTTAAACATTCCAAGTTATGATGATGCTTTGTCCAAGGCATTGTAGCACGTGAAAAAAGCAAAACAAGAAAAAGGATGTGCACTGCTGGGTTGTCTACAAATGCACACAGACATAACCAACTATTTTGTCTTGGATCAACAATTCAATTGATGACTATTAATACATCTAGTCCTCAGCTAAAAATCCTCATGTTTAAAACATAATACAATATCCTTTCCTATAAGAACAAAGATGGCCACCGAGACCGATCTTCTTTGAAAAAGTCCTCAACTACATCCTTTTAACATGAAGATGGCTAAAGAGCCCAGTCTTCACTTTTAAAATTCCTACGTTAATCATTCCTATGAACACGAAGATGGCTAAGGAGTCCAGTCTTCGCTTTTAAAATTCCTCCATTAATCATTCCTATAAACACGAAGATGGCTAAGGAGTCCAGTCTTCGATTTTAAAAGTCCTCCATTAATCATTCCTATGAACACGAAGATGGCTAAAGAGTCCAGTCTTCGCTTTTGAAAAGTCCTAAGCTAAACATAGTAAAGTCATCAATTAAATGTGTTTTCTCCGCAACTATTTAGTTGGTCTGCAAGTACAAATGTTGATTAGTGTGCGTTGCATCACGAGCGGCGATATTTCCTTTGATGGACAGGTTCTTATGTTCCTTGAATGTGACTTAATTATTGTTACAAACCTTCCATCGGAATATAAATGAAGTCGTCTAACACAGTTATACATCCTTATGAATTTCTTTTTTAAGCACTCAAAGAATGATTTCACTGGGAATCGCAAATACATTTTGATCACCACATTAAGTGCAGAGATGAAAAATCTGCGAATTATCACACATTTGTACACACACGTTTGTAGATATCCTCATCACAATTAAATAGAGATGTTTCGAAACATCACTGGTTACATCGCTTCACAATGTCTCAGTGGATGAGAGATGAGCGTGATACAAACGACACAAATCCCAACTGTTCCTGCACAATCATATACATCTGATGGCTTCTATTTTCATCCTTTTTTTTTTTAACATTTGTTTTGCAAACGTGCATCAGTTGAATAGCTGGAGCCCAATAAAAAGTTTCAGGCTTGCATTTTCGGCTGACTCCTGTTTTGAGCTTGTCGACCGACAACTTCATTTTGATGAACTGACTGTAACAATATTTGTGATGACGTCGTGTTCAAGCTATTGAAGGTGGTCTACAAGCATCCGGTTTGAGGGCTGAATCAGCCTCACAAACTTCGCACTCAACTAATGTCGAGTGAGTTGAATCAGCCTCAAAGCTTGCACTCAACTAATTATGTCCCAACTATTATTCAACTGAACTGAAATAACCGGTTATTTCACAAACTCATTCTTCTATGATATTTTTATAATGCCTTTAAACATTCCAAGTTATGATGATGCTTTGTCCAAGGCATTGTAGCACGTGAAAAAAGCAAAACAAGAAAAAGGATGTGCACTGCTGGGTTGTCTACAAATGCACACAGACATAACCAACTATTTTGTCTTGGATCAACAATTCAATTGATGACTATTAATACATCTAGTCCTCAGCTAAAAATCCTCATGTTTAAAACATAATACAATATCCTTTCCTACAAGTACAAAGATAGCCACCGAGACCGATCTTCTTTGAAAAAGTCCTCAACTACATCCTTTTAACATGAAGATGGCTAAAGAGCCCAGTCTTCACTTTTAAAATTCCTACGTTAATCATTCCTATGAACACGAAGATGGCTAAGGAGTCCAGTCTTCGCTTTTAAAATTCCTCCATTAATCATTCCTATAAACACGAAGATGGCTAAGGAGTCCAGTCTTCGATTTTAAAAGTCCTCCATTAATCATTCCTATGAACACGAAGATGGCTAAAGAGTCCAGTCTTCGCTTTTGAAAAGTCCTAAGCTAAACATAGTAAAGTCATCAATTAAATGTGTTTTCTCCACAACTATTTAGTTGGTCTGCAAGTGCAAATGTTGATTAGTGTGCGTTGCATCACGAGCGGCGATATTTCCTTTGATGGACACGTTCATTTCAGTCGGAATATAAATGAAGACGTCTAACACAGTTATACATCCTTATGAATTTCTTTTTTAAGCACTCAAAGAATGATTTCACTGGGAATCGCAAATACATTTTGATCACCACATTAAGTGCAGAGATGAAAAATCTGCGAATTATCACACATTTGTACACAAAGGTTTGTAGATATCCACATCACAATTAAATAGAGATGTTTCGAAACATCACTGGTTACATCGCTTCACAATGTCTCAGTGGATGAGAGATGAGCTCATCCAAATGTTACACAAATCCCAACTGTTCCTGCACAATCATATACATCTGATGGCTTCTATTTTCATCCTTTTTTTTTTAACATTTGTTTTGCAAACGTGCATCAGTTGAATAGCTGGAGCCCAATAAAAAGTTTCAGGCTTGCATTTTCGGCTGACTCCTGTTTTGAGCTTGTCGACCGACAACTTCATTTTGATGAACTGACTGTAACAATATTTGTGATGACGTCGTGTTCAAGCTATTGAAGGTGGTCTACAAGCATCCGGTTTGAGGGCTGAATCAGCCTCACAAACTTCGCACTCAACTAATGTCGAGTGAGTTGAATCAGCCTCAAAGCTTGCACTCAACTAATTATGTCCCAACTATTATTCAACTGAACTGAAATAACCGGTTATTTCACAAACTCATTCTTCTATGATATTTTTATAATGCCTTTAAACATTCCAAGTTATGATGATGCTTTGTCCAAGGCATTGTAGCACGTGAAAAAAGCAAAACAAGAAAAAGGATGTGCACTGCTGGGTTGTCTACAAATGCACACAGACATAACCAACTATTTTGTCTGGGATCAACAATTCAATTGATGACTATTAATACATCTAGTCCTCAGCTAAAAATCCTCATGTTTAAAACATAATACAATATCCTTTCCTATAAGTACAAAGATGGCCACCGAGACCGATCTTCTTTGAAAAAGTCCTCAACTACATCCTTTTAACATGAAGATGGCTAAAGAGCCCAGTCTTCACTTTAAAAATTCCTACGTTAATCATTCCTATGAACACGAAGATGGCTAAGGAGTCCAGTCTTCGCTTTTAAAATTCCTCCATTAATCATTCCTATAAACACGAAGATGGCTAAGGAGTCCAGTCTTCGATTTTAAAAGTCCTCCATTAATCATTCCTATAAACACGAAGATGGCTAAAGAGTCCAGTCTTCGCTTTTGAAAAGTCCTAAGCTAAACATAGTAAAGTCATCAATTAAATGTGTTTTCTCCGCAACTATTTAGTTGGTCTGCAAGTACAAATGTTGATTAGTGTGCGTTGCATCACGAGCGGCGATATTTCCTTTGATGGACAGGTTCTTATGTTCCTTGAATGTGACTTAATTATTGTTACAAACCTTCCATCGGAATATAAATGAAGACGTCTAACACAGTTATACATCCTTATGAATTTCTTTTTTAAGCACTCAAAGAATGATTTCACTGGGAATCGCAAATACATTTTGATCACCACATTAAGTGCAGAGATGAAAAATCTGCGAATTATCACACATTTGTACACACACGTTTGTAGATATCCTCATCACAATTAAATAGAGATGTTTCGAAACATCACTGGTTACATCGCTTCACAATGTCTCAGTGGATGAGAGATGAGCGTGATACAAACGACACAAATCCCAACTGTTCCTGCACAATCATATACATCTGATGGCTTCTATTTTCATCCTTTTTTTTTTTAACATTTGTTTTGCAAACGTGCATCAGTTGAATAGCTGGAGCCCAATAAAAAGTTTCAGGCTTGCATTTTCGGCTGACTCCTGTTTTGAGCTTGTCGACCGACAACTTCATTTTGATGAACTGACTGTAACAATATTTGTGATGACGTCGTGTTCAAGCTATTGAAGGTGGTCTACAAGCATCCGGTTTGAGGGCTGAATCAGCCTCACAAACTTCGCACTCAACTAATGTCGAGTGAGTTGAATCAGCCTCAAAGCTTGCACTCAACTAATTATGTCCCAACTATTATTCAACTGAACTGAAATAACCGGTTATTTCACAAACTCATTCTTCTATGATATTTTTATAATGCCTTTAAACATTCCAAGTTATGATGATGCTTTGTCCAAGGCATTGTAGCACGTGAAAAAAGCAAAACAAGAAAAAGGATGTGCACTGCTGGGTTGTCTACAAATGCACACAGACATAACCAACTATTTTGTCTTGGATCAACAATTCAATTGATGACTATTAATACATCTAGTCCTCAGCTAAAAATCCTCATGTTTAAAACATAATACAATATCCTTTCCTACAAGTACAAAGATAGCCACCGAGACCGATCTTCTTTGAAAAAGTCCTCAACTACATCCTTTTAACATGAAGATGGCTAAAGAGCCCAGTCTTCACTTTTAAAATTCCTACGTTAATCATTCCTATGAACACGAAGATGGCTAAGGAGTCCAGTCTTCGCTTTTAAAATTCCTCCATTAATCATTCCTATAAACACAAAGATGGCTAAGGAGTCCAGTCTTCGATTTTAAAAGTCCTCCATTAATCATTCCTATGAACACGAAGATGGCTAAAGAGTCCAGTCTTCGCT
Organism: Biomphalaria glabrata; assembly: GCF_947242115.1. Lineage (NCBI taxonomy): Eukaryota > Metazoa > Mollusca > Gastropoda > Planorbidae > Biomphalaria > Biomphalaria glabrata. Next base: position 205,345 of record NW_026602928.1, read on the forward strand.
TTTGAAAAGTCCTAAGCTAAACATAGTAAAGTCATCAATTAAATGTGTTTTCTCCACAACTATTTAGTTGGTCTGCAAGTGCAAATGTTGATTAGTGTGCGTTGCATCACGAGCGGCGATATTTCCTTTGATGGACACGTTCATTTCAGTCGGAATATAAATGAAGACGTCTAACACAGTTATACATCCTTATGAATTTCTTTTTTAAGCACTCAAAGAATGATTTTACTGGGAATCGCAAATACATTTTGATCACCACATTAAGTGCAGAGATGAAAAATCTGCGAATTATCACACATTTGTACACACACGTTTGTAGATATCCTCATCACAATTAAATAGAAATGTGTCGAAACATCACTGGTTACATCGCTTCACAATGTCTCAGTGGATGAGAGATGAGCGTGATACAAACGACAAAAATCCCAACTGTTCCTGCACAATCATATACATCTGATGGCTTCTATTTTCATCCTTTTTTTTTTTAACATTTGTTTTGCAAACGTGCATCAGTTGAATAGCTGGAGCCCAATAAAAAGTTTCAGGCTTGCATTTTCGGCTGACTCCTGTTTTGAGCTTGTCGACCGACAACTTCATTTTGATGAACTGACTGTAACAATATTTGTGATGACGTCGTGTTCAAGCTATTGAAGGTGGTCTACAAGCATCCGGTTTGAGGGCTGAATCAGCCTCACAAACTTCGCACTCAACTAATGTCGAGTGAGTTGAATCAGCCTCAAAGCTTGCACTCAACTAATTATGTCCCAACTATTATTCAACTGAACTGAAATAACCGGTTATTTCACAAACTCATTCTTCTATGATATTTTTATAATGCCTTTAAACATTCCAAGTTATGATGATGCTTTGTCCAAGGCATTGTAGCACGTGAAAAAAGCAAAACAAGAAAAAGGATGTGCACTGCTGGGTTGTCTACAAATGCACACAGACATAACCAACTATTTTGTCTGGGATCAACAATTCAATTGATGACTATTAATACATCTAGTCCTCAGCTAAAAATCCTCATGTTTAAAACATAATACAATATCCTTTCCTATAAGTACAAAGATGGCCACCGAGACCGATCTTCTTTGAAAAAGTCCTCAACTACATCCTTTTAACATGAAGATGGCTAAAGAGCCCAGTCTTCACTTTAAAAATTCCTACGTTAATCATTCCTATGAACACGAAGATGGCTAAGGAGTCCAGTCTTCGCTTTTAAAATTCCTCCATTAATCATTCCTATAAACACGAAGATGGCTAAGGAGTCCAGTCTTCGATTTTAAAAGTCCTCCATTAATCATTCCTATAAACACGAAGATGGCTAAAGAGTCCAGTCTTCGCTTTTGAAAAGTCCTAAGCTAAACATAGTAAAGTCATCAATTAAATGTGTTTTCTCCGCAACTATTTAGTTGGTCTGCAAGTACAAATGTTGATTAGTGTGCGTTGCATCACGAGCGGCGATATTTCCTTTGATGGACAGGTTCTTATGTTCCTTGAATGTGACTTAATTATTGTTACAAACCTTCCATCGGAATATAAATGAAGACGTCTAACACAGTTATACATCCTTATGAATTTCTTTTTTAAGCACTCAAAGAATGATTTCACTGGGAATCGCAAATACATTTTGATCACCACATTAAGTGCAGAGATGAAAAATCTGCGAATTATCACACATTTGTACACACACGTTTGTAGATATCCTCATCACAATTAAATAGAGATGTTTCGAAACATCACTGGTTACATCGCTTCACAATGTCTCAGTGGATGAGAGATGAGCGTGATACAAACGACACAAATCCCAACTGTTCCTGCACAATCATATACATCTGATGGCTTCTATTTTCATCCTTTTTTTTTTTAACATTTGTTTTGCAAACGTGCATCAGTTGAATAGCTGGAGCCCAATAAAAAGTTTCAGGCTTGCATTTTCGGCTGACTCCTGTTTTGAGCTTGTCGACCGACAACTTCATTTTGATGAACTGACTGTAACAATATTTGTGATGACGTCGTGTTCAAGCTATTGAAGGTGGTCTACAAGCATCCGGTTTGAGGGCTGAATCAGCCTCACAAACTTCGCACTCAACTAATGTCGAGTGAGTTGAATCAGCCTCAAAGCTTGCACTCAACTAATTATGTCCCAACTATTATTCAACTGAACTGAAATAACCGGTTATTTCACAAACTCATTCTTCTATGATATTTTTATAATGCCTTTAAACATTCCAAGTTATGATGATGCTTTGTCCAAGGCATTGTAGCACGTGAAAAAAGCAAAACAAGAAAAAGGATGTGCACTGCTGGGTTGTCTACAAATGCACACAGACATAACCAACTATTTTGTCTTGGATCAACAATTCAATTGATGACTATTAATACATCTAGTCCTCAGCTAAAAATCCTCATGTTTAAAACATAATACAATATCCTTTCCTACAAGTACAAAGATAGCCACCGAGACCGATCTTCTTTGAAAAAGTCCTCAACTACATCCTTTTAACATGAAGATGGCTAAAGAGCCCAGTCTTCACTTTTAAAATTCCTACGTTAATCATTCCTATGAACACGAAGATGGCTAAGGAGTCCAGTCTTCGCTTTTAAAATTCCTCCATTAATCATTCCTATAAACACGAAGATGGCTAAGGAGTCCAGTCTTCGATTTTAAAAGTCCTCCATTAATCATTCCTATGAACACGAAGATGGCTAAAGAGTCCAGTCTTCGCTTTTGAAAAGTCCTAAGCTAAACATAGTAAAGTCATCAATTAAATGTGTTTTCTCCACAACTATTTAGTTGGTCTGCAAGTGCAAATGTTGATTAGTGTGCGTTGCATCACGAGCGGCGATATTTCCTTTGATGGACACGTTCATTTCAGTCGGAATATAAATGAAGACGTCTAACACAGTTATACATCCTTATGAATTTCTTTTTTAAGCACTCAAAGAATGATTTCACTGGGAATCGCAAATACATTTTGATCACCACATTAAGTGCAGAGATGAAAAATCTGCGAATTATCACACATTTGTACACAAAGGTTTGTAGATATCCACATCACAATTAAATAGAGATGTTTCGAAACATCACTGGTTACATCGCTTCACAATGTCTCAGTGGATGAGAGATGAGCGTGATACAAATGACACAAATCCCAACTGTTCCTGCACAATCATATACATCTGATGGCTTCTATTTTCATCCTTTTTTTTTTAACATTTGTTTTGCAAACGTGCATCAGTTGAATAGCTGGAGCCCAATAAAAAGTTTCAGGCTTGCATTTTCGGCTGACTCCTGTTTTGAGCTTGTCGACCGACAACTTCATTTTGATGAACTGACTGTAACAATATTTGTGATGACGTCGTGTTCAAGCTATTGAAGGTGGTCTACAAGCATCCGGTTTGAGGGCTGAATCAGCCTCACAAACTTCGCACTCAACTAATGTCGAGTGAGTTGAATCAGCCTCAAAGCTTGCACTCAACTAATTATGTCCCAACTATTATTCAACTGAACTGAAATAACCGGTTATTTCACAAACTCATTCTTCTATGATATTTTTATAATGCCTTTAAACATTCCAAGTTATGATGATGCTTTGTCCAAGGCATTGTAGCACGTGAAAAAAGCAAAACAAGAAAAAGGATGTGCACTGCTGGGTTGTCTACAAATGCACACAGACATAACCAACTATTTTGTCTTGGATCAACAATTCAATTGATGACTATTAATACATCTAGTCCTCAGCTAAAAATCCTCATGTTTAAAACATAATACAATATCCTTTCCTATAAGTACAAAGATGGCCACCGAGACCGATCTTCTTTGAAAAAGTCCTCAACTACATCCTTTTAACATGAAGATGGCTAAAGAGCCCAGTCTTCACTTTAAAAATTCCTACGTTAATCATTCCTATGAACACGAAGATGGCTAAGGAGTCCAGTCTTCGCTTTTAAAATTCCTCCATTAATCATTCCTATAAACACGAAGATGGCTAAGGAGTCCAGTCTTCGATTTTAAAAGTCCTCCATTAATCATTCCTATAAACACGAAGATGGCTAAAGAGTCCAGTCTTCGCTTTTGAAAAGTCCTAAGCTAAACATAGTAAAGTCATCAATTAAATGTGTTTTCTCCGCAACTATTTAGTTGGTCTGCAAGTACAAATGTTGATTAGTGTGCGTTGCATCACGAGCGGCGATATTTCCTTTGATGGACAGGTTCTTATGTTCCTTGAATGTGACTTAATTATTGTTACAAACCTTCCATCGGAATATAAATGAAGACGTCTAACACAGTTATACATCCTTATGAATTTCTTTTTTAAGCACTCAAAGAATGATTTCACTGGGAATCGCAAATACATTTTGATCACCACATTAAGTGCAGAGATGAAAAATCTGCGAATTATCACACATTTGTACACACACGTTTGTAGATATCCTCATCACAATTAAATAGAGATGTTTCGAAACATCACTGGTTACATCGCTTCACAATGTCTCAGTGGATGAGAGATGAGCGTGATACAAACGACACAAATCCCAACTGTTCCTGCACAATCATATACATCTGATGGCTTCTATTTTCATCCTTTTTTTTTTTAACATTTGTTTTGCAAACGTGCATCAGTTGAATAGCTGGAGCCCAATAAAAAGTTTCAGGCTTGCATTTTCGGCTGACTCCTGTTTTGAGCTTGTCGACCGACAACTTCATTTTGATGAACTGACTGTAACAATATTTGTGATGACGTCGTGTTCAAGCTATTGAAGGTGGTCTACAAGCATCCGGTTTGAGGGCTGAATCAGCCTCACAAACTTCGCACTCAACTAATGTCGAGTGAGTTGAATCAGCCTCAAAGCTTGCACTCAACTAATTATGTCCCAACTATTATTCAACTGAACTGAAATAACCGGTTATTTCACAAACTCATTCTTCTATGATATTTTTATAATGCCTTTAAACATTCCAAGTTATGATGATGCTTTGTCCAAGGCATTGTAGCACGTGAAAAAAGCAAAACAAGAAAAAGGATGTGCACTGCTGGGTTGTCTACAAATGCACACAGACATAACCAACTATTTTGTCTTGGATCAACAATTCAATTGATGACTATTAATACATCTAGTCCTCAGCTAAAAATCCTCATGTTTAAAACATAATACAATATCCTTTCCTACAAGTACAAAGATAGCCACCGAGACCGATCTTCTTTGAAAAAGTCCTCAACTACATCCTTTTAACATGAAGATGGCTAAAGAGCCCAGTCTTCACTTTTAAAATTCCTACGTTAATCATTCCTATGAACACGAAGATGGCTAAGGAGTCCAGTCTTTGCTTTTAAAATTCCTCCATTAATCATTCCTATAAACACGAAGATGGCTAAGGAGTCCAGTCTTCGATTTTAAAAGTCCTCCATTAATCATTTCTATGAACACGAAGATGGCTAAAGAGTCCAGTCTTCGCTTTTGAAAAGTCCTAAGCTAAACATAGTAAAGTCATCAATTAAATGTGTTTTCTCCGCAACTATTTAGTTGGTCTGCAAGTGCAAATGTTGATTAGTGTGCGTTGCATCACGAGCGGCGATATTTCCTTTGATGGACACGTTCATATGTTCCTTGAGTGTGACTTAATTATTGTTACAAACGTTCAGTCGGAATATAAATGAAGACGTCTAACACAGTATACATCCGTATGAATTTCTTTTTAGGCACTCAAAGAATGATTTCACTGGGAATTGCAAACACATTTTGATCACCACATTAAGTGCAGAGGTCAAAGACCTGCTAATTATCACACATTTTTTGTTATATTTATTGTTACAAACGTTCAATTGGAATATAAATGAAGGCGTCTAACACAGTTATACATCCGTATGAATTTCTTTTTTAAGCACTCAAAGAATGATTTCACTGTGAATTGCTAATACATCTAGATCACCAGATTAAGTGTAGAGTCTCAATGAATGAGAGATGAGTGTGATACAAATGACAATCCCAAATGTTCCTGCACAATTATATATATGTAATGGATTAAATCTTTTTTTTTTACATTTGTTTTGCGAATGTGCATCAGTTGAATATCTGGAGCCAAATAAATAGATGCATCATGACAGCAACATTTCCTTTGGTGGAAACGTTCATACTGATTGTTCATTGAATGGGCATGCAATTGTATCACATGGAATAGTAGATTTTTGTTTTCACATTAACTCCCAACATGAAAATATAATGCACATTTTTCCACACCTTAGAAATGAAACATTTTAAGAGTATTCAAGTCAACTTAATATGTCATTATATTGCACATAATCACAAGAAACCATAAATGTTTTTTTTCACACTATCACACACTGAAGAATTGAAACAGTTTATTTAGTTAAAGATCTACATGAAGTCAAGTCAACTTGTTTATGCAATAGTACATATCACTGTGAATTGGAGATCCTTTTTTTTTTGTCCAATTAAGTACTGGGGTGTTAAGATCATGCACATTAACACATAGTTGCTACAATAGTAACTTTAATCATCCCAATCTCCAGTAACTTGAATCATCCCAATCTCCAAGTGGCAAAGTGAAAGTTGATGGTGATTCACAACTTTTCATTTTTGTGTTTGAATTCCATATTTAGAATACATTACTATTGAATTAATCCAAATGACAAAGAATCCAATTCCATTATTTGTTGAAATATATTTACATTTATACAGTTGGAATTATTTCAGAGCAATGCAGTTTTTCTGAAAAATTTAATAGGAACATCCACATATTTTAACTGAAATTAAAATGGTATATCACTAAGTTTAACAAATGAAAATTCAGTTTACTTTCATAACTAGACACTACTAAAACAAATACAATACAGATTTCTTTAACTAGACAGGTGAACTTACAAGTTGTGTGTGAAGTGTTTGTGAAGTAATTACTGACATCATAATATACAAAACAAATACAGGAACCATGCATACATATACAACTAATGCAGGATATTTAAAGTATCATGCACATACAACATACAACTAATGCAGGATATTTAAATTATCATGCACATACAACATAAAACTAATGCAGGATATTTAAAGTAACATACACAAACAACATACAACTAATGCAGGATCATCACTTTACAAAAAAATAAATGCTGTGAAGTATAAGAATATTTCTTACCTTATTCTTAATATGGCTCCATTTGAAGAAATGGCAGACGAACTTAAGATAAAACATGTTGATCATTTGTAGATCGGTAGAATCTTTTCACAGTGAGAGAGACGTTTAATGTTCCTTCTGTAGCCTTGAAATGTTCATCCTTTTTCCTTGACCTCATGTTTAATTGACCATTTAGTCTATAAGTGAGATAAGAAAAATGCACTGTTTAACAAATACATCACATTTAAATGCATAACCTTTAAATGCAATATTGATAAAATTTCTTTTCATTCAAGAAGAGCTTTTTCTGTCTCAGACCTAATGTTTAAAAAGAATGTGTTTTTAGTGATGGTCATTTTGTTTTCAAATAATAGTCATACTATCTCACTGTGTGATGGAAAAATAGAAAAGGTTTATGAGACTTCATGGTATTTTAATGTCAATTTTTTTATGTATCTCTCTTTGATAGGAGGTATAGTGGTTGAGCGGTAACACACTTAGCTTATAAAGTTGAAGTCCCAGGTTTGAATCCTGATATTTTAAATTTTGGGACCTTTGGGTACGTCAAGATTCTACCCAACTCTAATGGGTACCTGCATTAGTTGGGGAAAGTTAAGGCGGTTGGTTGTTGAGCTGGCCACATGACACCCTGGTTAACTGTGGGCCACAAAACATGACCTTTACATCATCCTTCCTATAGATCGCAAGGTCTGAAAGGGGAACATTTTTTTAAATAAGAAAATCACATTCAACTTTTCATTTGGCTATATACATAAATGTGCCACGAAGAATGAAGCAAATTGCTTATTTTAAATTTTTAGGAAGTAATGCAGTCTAATGTGAGTTCATTAATTTGTGTTTTTAACCCAAAAGCTCCATCTTTTAGGTTTTGAAATGCTATCCAATTAAACAAAAGGAGGTAACTAATTTTTTTTAAAAATAATAATTAAATAAATAAATAAATAAGTAAATAATACAAACAAAATAAATAAATTACATAAATAGAAAAATATAGCTAGTTTTAAAATACTTCAAATATCAAAAGTATAAGTACACATTTTAAAAATATCTAATTTCACAAGTAGGCCTTATAAGCTACCCTATCTAGACTTTTATTTAAAATATTTTTAGAAAAACAAAAGACTATACAGATCTGGCTTAAGTTTTGTGTTTTGGTTCTAAACTAGCTCTTATTGTCTGAAAGTTTAAGAAACTATTGCTAGGGTCCTAAAAAAATACATCAGAATTAGGCTCCTATTGTAAAAACAATGCATCTTAAAGCAAAAGCTCTTGGGTTATAGTGTAAAAAAATATTTATTACCTTGATATGTAGATCACTAGATAAACTTTATGACAATAAAGTTGACAGTGGAGAATCAAGGCATCAGTGAAGAATCAGTGCACAATGATTGAGCCACTAACCTCCAGATCAGTAGCATGTAGAGTCTGTCTTTAAAAAAAAAAAACTTGAATGTTGAAGCAAATTTACAAATTGAAAGAAAAATGTCAATCTAAAAAAAAAAAAAGGAAACAGTAATAGCCCTTGCCCAAGTGTATTAATATATATATATATACTAGATATATTTTACCAGCGACCTGCAGGTCTTTATTTGCTTATTACTGTCGATATAGTGTTTTTAAAACATTTAAACGAAATAATAATGTAATAAATAAAGCGAATGTGTAAATGTAAAAATAGTATGAATGAAGCCATCAAATCAAAATAGCTAATCTACTTAAATCCATTTTTTCAAATTAAAACATTTGCTTGTAGGCCTACATATATTTGATTAAAATTTGAAATGAATAGACTTAATTTTGTATGTTCATGTGTTAAAGTATAAAGTAGATCTTGAGGTAGACAAAGATCTAGATCTAGACTAATCTAGAGTTAAAAATTGGCTTTTATAGAGTTCATTCTGTGCTGCGCATGCATGAACTTTTTTCATGAATGAATATAGGCCTATCTCAACACGGCTACGCAGCTTTAGCGAACAGCGAACGAATGTATTAAAAAAATTTAAATGTTACTTTGATTAAAATATGAAATGAATGGACTATAATTAGTATGTTCATGTGTTAAAGCATAAAACTATCTTTGCAAAAAAAAGTTTTATCATCTTAGAGTTCAATAAGAGTTTTAGACCTAGGCATAGACTATAACGAACTAATGTAAAAATGATTTTGTAACACAAATTTGAAGGTTAATTTTATTAAATAATGAAATAAATAAACTATATTTTGTATTTTCATGTGTCAAAAAAAAAAAAAATAATAAGTGCAAAGTTTAGTTCTAAAAATTAGATCTAGATCTAAATCCTTTCGATCTTTTCTCATGTCAACATTGTAAACATCGCCTAGATCCATAAAATACTATAGCTGTAATAGAGCTGGTCTTTTTTTTTTTTTTTGATGGTCTTAAGTTTGTTTTAGGGCCACAATACATACACTATGGTCTAAGTTGGTACCCAAGGAACATTTCTGCCAAGTTTTATCAAGTTTTTATTTCTATACTGGAACATACATACATACATACGCCAAACATTCTGCTTTATATAATATATATATATATATTAATAAAATATCAATCTTACAAATCAGAAGGTAAGTTATTATAAAAATGTATGCACCATTCAAACAGTAAATGTGAAGCAGCTCTTGTGTGGTTGCAACTACACCACCTTATTAAAAGTTCACATTTTGGTCCTAATTTGTTAACTTTAGAAGAAAACATGTAGATTATAAACCTAAAACTAGAGCAATGTTTGAAAATTTGCTGGCCAAACAACCCATGGTTAACCAATGGCCATAGAAACAGTTGAGCTTGACACTATCTGACCCATGATCACTTGGTCTGAAACGAGTACTCTAAAACTAGTACTCTAAAACTAACATTTTATGTTTTTATAACAGATTTTTATATGCTTTTAAAATTATTTTTTTTTTTTACTTTGCTTTAAGATATTTGACTGGTACACTAGAATTCAACTCACCTATTGTTCTTAGAGAATTAACTAAGTAACCTTGGACACAAACTTGATCTCCTTGGCCTGACATATCCAGACTCATGACAGTAAAGTGGGTCACTACCAATGCAAGAAAGGTGTACACACTGTTTGGCAGAGTGACTTGGCAATGAAGACTTGTGTATCATAGGGGTGCACTGCTGATAGCTGATACCCTGAAAACAGTTTGTGATTACATAATCTTATTTGATTGACCTAAATTAGGTAAATTAATAAATGCCTTTTAATATTATATTAGTTATGATGATGCATTGTCCAAGGCTAAGTAATGCATCAAATAACAAAGATAGTTATCTAACAAAATAAATACCTATAGCTTTTAATATTTTCTTCTTTTGTAAAATTTGTTTGGTGAATGAAAATAAAACTTTGTACTCACTGTGTAGCCATCTTCATAGTCTTGAGAAATGAACCAGACAGACCATTAGACATTTGTTGATATGCAGATCAGGGTTATGCTAACCAAATCTAAGGCTTGACCAAAACACAGAAAATAGTTCAGAATAATGTTTAAAAAATTTGAATAAATTGTTTCTGAATTAACTGTTGAAGAAAAAAAATGTCTTACTTTGGCTTTGAAAGCTTTAATTCATACAAATGCCAAAGAGAAAACTGTAATCATCTGATAGCAGATTACCAAGGAATAGTAGTTGCTTGGATAGGATGACAAATTGGTACTGTTGGCAACAGAATGTTTTCTTGTTAAGATTCTGAAATATGGAAACATCATATACTGAATTAGAATCTCTCTTAAAATACACTATCTCATGATATTAAAATAACATTGTTATATAATAATAGTAAAATAATATATTTAATTTAATTTCCATTATCTTTTTTGTAAAATGTGATTTGAATGAAATTAAAACTTTGTACTCACAGTGTAGCCATCTTCATAGTGTTAAGAGATGAACCAGACAAACCATCAAACATTTGTTGATATGTAGTACAGGAATATGCTAAGCAAATCTGAAGCTTGACCAAAAACAGAGAAAAATGTATAACAAGTTATTTTTAACATGCAATGATAAATTATTTTAGAATTAGCAGTTAAAGAAAAGAAAAAAATAAGTCTTACTTTGGCTTTGAAAGCTTTAATTCATAAAAATGCCAAAGAGATAACTGTCATCTGATAGCAGATTACCAAGGAATATTTGTTGCTTGGATGACAAATTGGTACTGTTGGCAGCAGAGAATGTGCACTTGTTAAGCTGATTAAATATGGAAACTTGAACTACAATATCTCTTAAATACACTATCTCATGATATTTAAAATAACATTGTTTCTATGAAAACAATAGTTAAGCCTATAAGTATTGCATGGTTTGACTATGTTAAATAAGATATGAAGGAAAAATACTTGCCCTATAATTAGACTTCCCATGATGTTTACTTCTAGATTTAATTTCTTCATTCATATATTTACCTGACCTGTCTGTTTACAGCTTTGGCTTTTATCTTCCAGGCTAGTAGTTGATTAGTAATCAATACTCAACGTCTTGAACTGATTAAAAAAACAACTACAAGGTAAATAAATAATTGTATAATTACACATTAAGATGCAATTATTATCATTTGAATTCAACCAGATATCAAGTAGCTGAGCATTTAAACAAATAAATGGCATCTAATAAAAAATTGCTATTTAAAAGTCTTAGTGAAGATACTGGGATTTTGACTAAGCTTCATAATGAGATAATCCCCAATTGGATCTAGCTCTTTAAATGTTAAAGTGAAGAAAATTTATTAAAGTTGTTATGTATACATTTGAAACTAATTACCATAAGGCTAAGAGATAACAGAAAACAAATATTCTTAAATTGTTAGGAAAATATTTAAAACATTTTCAATTAGCATGCAATAAAAAAAAAAAAAAAAAGAAAAATGCAATTAAAATATATAAATACATAGAAAAAAAATATACTTGCTTTGATAGGTCTGTAGTAAGAAACTGGTTCTTATTTAACATTCATGAAAAGAAATGAATTAAATTAAAGTAGTTAAATGTAACATTGGAAAGAACCACTTGCCTTAAAAAGAGAAATATGGTACAAGCTTGCTACAATTCTGATTATAGGTGCTTTTTATTTCTCAGATGTCTCTTAGTCATAGTTCTCATAATCTAGATCCCATTTCTAGATCACTTGGCTGTAAACTGCATTTGGAACTGAAAATGTTATAAAATATGAGAATATGGATGTTATGACTGCAAAGAGAAAGAGTTTATTTTGAAGATATTGATTTTATTACCAAGTTAGTAAGGCTAAACCTGAGTTTACCTATCTCATAAATAATACATCAATCATAATCAGGCTTTTCTAATATGCATATATTTAAAACTAGTTTCCAAAAACTAAGATAACAGAAAAATATACAAAGTGTTATGTTAATATTAAAAACAAGTTTAATTAGCATGCAGTACAAAGTCAAAAAAACTATACTATTACTTACTGTGCTGCTCAATATCTATATATACCAACTGCCTGCCTATTCTTTATTAAGCAAGCATCAAAAGAAACTTAAGTCTAAATTACATAAATTATAGCATTTGAAGCAATGTCTTTGGAAAAAAAAAATTGATCATCTTATCTTCACTACTTTCCATCACAACACCCTCACCTGTTCCTTTGTTGAACTGCTGGGGCAACACACACAATCTGTCAACTGTCCTTCACTTCGCTCACAAGGCTGTACACCTTAATATCTCGTTCTGAACATTTTTAATGTGATATGAAGCTTGTGTTGAAACTTTGGCTAACAAAAAAAAGTTTGAATTCATTATTTCGAAATGCACATCAAGCATTATGAAATTCAACCATTGTTATGCATATATTTTTAATTACAAAATGTTCTATAAAATCAGAAAATTATTCTTTAAATGTTATATAAACATTAAAAATATATTCTCAAATTGCATGCAAAAAAAAAAAAACAAAGAACATAACTGAAACATTAAAAAAAAAACAAAAAAAAAACAACTTGCTAGATCAGTAGTTCCACAGCTTTCCTGTTCCTAATTAGCATACTTCAAATGAAACAATGAATTTAAATGAAAAATGCATAAATCACAATGAATGGATTACTTACCTTAAATAACACTTTGTAGCATAACACTTTACACATGTTTTAACTTCTGACCAGTTCCTCACAAGTGATGGTTATAATCATCTGATAACTAGACATTGATCTGAAAATGTTCACAAATTTAATTATGATAATGAATAAATAAAACATTGGACTATGAAATCAGAGTTGTTAAGTTTTTTTGAAGATAAAATTTCAACTTAACTATTAAAAATAGATCTATAAAAACTATATGAAGCTTAATGAGTTATTAATTAACATAATTATTCTTTAAATAACTTCAATTAAAAACATGCTCAATTTGCATGCAATAACACAAAAGATAAAGCAACACACAAAAAAAGAATGAAACTTACAGATATTTGCTTTGCTAAATCAGTGGTTTAATAGCTTGCCCTTGCTTATTAGGAAAATTTTATGACAATGAAATTAAATTCAAAATTGTTAAATTCTACCTTTGTCAATGACTACTTGCCTTAAAGAATGCCGGCATCCTTGATACACCAATTTTTTTAGCGTTTTTATTTACTGTCTGCTTCTCAGAGGCAATAATTTCTAGCAATCTGTATGATGTTCCCTTTTTATATTACAAAGAAAGAGATCTGTGTTTTGATCTAAAAAGAAAAGTTAAAAACTATTCATTACAACACTCCTGTTTAAAATATAATTGGTTGCTAAATTTTTTAAACACTATTATTATAGCTTTTATATAGCGCTACTTTCATGCCTATAGCATGCTCAGAGCGCTTTGGTCCAATCTTATTTGTGGACCAGTTGGGGGGGGGGGGGGGGGGGGTATCTAGGAATTGGTTTTCCGTGCTGCCTTTAGGCGCTCAGTAAGCGCAACTCTGCCCGAGTCGGGTGTCGAACTTCGAGCCCCCTTCTAAGTAGCCAAGACAAGACAAGGTCAAGCACACTTAGTCTCTCAACCACGCTTCCCACTAGATCTAAGTTACATTTCTAGCATAATAAGGCACCATCTTTAATACAAAGGACTGTGAAGGTTATGGATAAGCAGACAGTCTTTAATACAAAGATTATGGATGAATGACACCATCTTTAATACAAAGATTATGGATGAGTGATACCATCTTTAAAACAAAGATTATTATGGATGAGTGACACCATCTTTAATACAAAAATTATGGATGAGTGACACCATCTTTAATACAAAGATTATGGATGAGTAACACCATCTTTAATACAAAGATTATGGATGAGTAACACCATCTTTAATACAAAGATTATGGATGAGTGACACCATCTTTAATACAAAGATTATGGATGAGTAGGCCTGCAGTATTTCACATGGCTATGCAGACCAAGTCGTCAATGCATATTTCGACACAAATGAACAACTTAAGACCTAAAATCTAAACTAAGTAACTAGTTATGTTATTAAGGCAGCATTTTCTTTTCACAAATATGATAAGTACAAAGTAAGACTGGCCTAGGATACACTTGATGCAGGTAACAATAACACAACAGTAGTTAGATGTTTACTAGATCTAGAATTCTCTCTCTCTCTATATATATATATATATATATATATATATATATAAAGTAAAGTTCCCCTTTTAGACCTTGTGGTCTATAGGGCAGATGATGTAAAGGTCATCTGATTCTGTGGCCTACGGTTAACGAGGGTGTCATGTGGCCAGCACAACGACCAACCGCCTTTACTTTTCCCCAACTAATGTTGATGATTTGATTTTTGATTTGAGGCACATCGGCACAATTTAGGCCATGTCGTGCCTGCAGTCCCTTACGGACTACTCTCTCTCTCTAAACAACAAGGGCCAGATTCTATACAGTCATATAATTAAAATCAAGGTCTATTCACAGTTAAAATAGTAAAGGTAGTAAAAATTTAGATATTTGGTAAAAATCTAATGTAAATAGTGCATGTTCACAAATTCAGAAATCACATCTTCGTAGATAGCCCCACTTCCCGAATAAAGCCCAGTACCTTCCCAGGGTCGACATTATTAAATAGTGTTTTTAGATTAGTGGCTCTAAAATATTTCGCCCTGACATCCTGGTATCTGGGGCAAGCCCAACTAATGTCAGGTACCCATTAGAGCTGGATGGACTCAGAGGCGCCCAAGGATCCCGATATAAAAATCCCAGCCTTCACTGGGATTCAAACCCGGGACCCCAGGTTCAGAAGGCAAGCGCTTTACGGCTCAGCCGCTGCGCCTCCATATATATATATAGATCTTTAGCCTAGAAATATATAGTAATAAATATGTAGATCTAGGCTTATAGACCACTAGAATCTCAATCTAGATTAGAGCTAGATCTATCTAGACTTCTAGATACTAAGAGTCTCTAGATCTAGATACAGATGAGCCGGTTATCGTTATCGTGACGTAAGCAAATTTACTTTATCTAAAAGGCCTATATTCCCTATAAGAGTGAATAGTCTATATCTATAATCCATATTATAGTCTATAGCCTATACATCTCTAGAATCTAGACATAAATTAATCATGTTATAAAAGTTATTTAATCTTTGAAAGAATTACCATAAAGTTGATAAAGAGTTAGTTGCCAAAGCAAGTAAATATTGACTAGATAATAAGATGGCATTACTAAATTTAAATTAGATCTAGAAGACACTGCAAACATACCTGGAACCGAAGATTAGACACAAGGGACATAACGAGATAGGCAATAGATAGGATTAGCCTCATAGGAGCGTCCCATTTCATTTGAATGCTGGCAACACACTGAGCTCTATTCACTTCGACCGCACGTGACCAATAGGCTTCTGTGTCAAAACTTGACCGAGATTAGGTCTAATAGATTGGGATTGGCCAGTTTATCCAAGACGTGCATTTGTTACATCCGGAACTAGATAGACCCACACTTCGACGTTTAGTTGCTATGACACAATAGATCGCTTAAATTACTCTGACCCGTGACCCCTCAATACACATACACACAATATACTAACCAGTGGTGGGCAAACTCGTCATCCAAAAGAGAGAAATATAAACAATACAAAATTGAAGTTTGATCAGAGTTAGTAGCCCTGGAGACACTTTTATTTGAAATAATTAGGATTTAAAGTACAATCTCGCGACTACCGTTACCTTTGTCTTAGGTTGGGGGGCCTACATCAAATTAAACTTAGTATTATACCAGGGCCGGATTTACCTATAGGCAACACATGTTAGAACTATAACTTCCTCACAAGCTACGGTCTG
The DNA here is from genome assembly GCF_947242115.1 of Biomphalaria glabrata. Taxonomy (NCBI): domain Eukaryota; kingdom Metazoa; phylum Mollusca; class Gastropoda; family Planorbidae; genus Biomphalaria; species Biomphalaria glabrata. The sequence continues at coordinate 221,811 of NW_026602928.1, forward strand.
CGGGCAATTTCTGTGCACGGATCAAAGGTTTGGAACTCACTCCCCATTGATCTCAGACAGACATGCTACACTAAATTCAAGAAGAACATTAATAAGACATATCTGTTTAAAACTTTTTATTTAGATTAGTTTGTGTCATTTTAGCTCTCCTGTTAAAGTTTGTAATGGCCTTGAGCCTACATTTTTTGTTTGTTAACTGCTCGAGTCGGGTGTCGAACCTCGAGCCCCTTTTATAGGTAGCCAAGCAAAGTTAAGTTCAAGCGTTCTTAGTCTCTCGACCACGCTTCCCAGATGTGCCGACAAATTCGATGGTTAGATTACACAAAGGATTGCGTAATAACATGTCCTTTTTTTTCACTAAATTATTATGTTTGTTTGTAAAATGTTTTACATGTTTCGGATGTTCATTCAGAGTTGAAGATAATTTACTTCCTAGTCCAAACCATCCTCAGGGCGACGGGAGAGGGGAGCGGGCTGGGTTTGAACCCGGGACCATCGCGAACGACAGTCCAGCGCGCATACCGCACGACCATCCTCGTAAATAATCCCCCATCGTAAATAATTAATAACCATTCCATCAAATATTGACTATGTTTATGACGTTGTTGATCTTTTTTAAATTAGCATTACATGTTCGTAATAAAAATAAAAGAGCTGTCATCTACAGATCGTTCGTTATCTCTGCACAGTGAATAGTGAATAATAAGATGTTTTTTTTTAATCGGTAAAAATTGTAGATTAAAATGTTTCTCTCTATAACCAACGAACTTTGTCATAGAGCAGAATATCTGCATCATAGATACACACACACTCTCTCTCGCTCTACTTCAATTAAAAATTCTTAAAATGTGCGAAGATTAAGATCACTAGATAAAATTCAAGTAGGCCTACTTTGCGAATTTCGGGAATTGTTTGCGCACTTAGTGATTCCTAATTAAAAAATCTCGTGATATATTTTTTTCTTTCAAAATTGAGACAAATCACAGACCTATAGGCCTTTATATTAACACCAATTTCTTCCACCTTTCTACTGTTGAAATCTAAACTCTTATTTTCCTAATGGAATTATTTTTTGTAAGCACTTAGTTATAAAATTTGCTAAATCTACCTCACGTATTATTCATTCAATTGGAAATTAATCCCAAAATTATTCTATTATATATGAGTATTGTGTATTGGAATGATTGCATGCCAAATGCAATCTTTAAATTAAGCGTAATGAAGGATGGCGTAACAGAGACCCACCCCCTCCCCCATGCGCTATAAAGATCAAATGAGGCGCCATTTTGATCGAGGTGACAGAGAAAAACAACTGCCAGAAAAGAATACATTTGATTAGAGTAGCACAATGATCAAAATCACTCAGAAGGTTAAAAAGTAAAGTAGCAATACTACATGACACTAGCTGTACCATAATTTACAAACACGAAAGGTCATCTGTCTTCATCGAGAAGTCCATACAAGTCTAACTTTTAAAACGCTGGTTGTGAAGTCAATAGAAGTCTAATTTATAAAACGCTGGTTGTGAAGTCGATAGAAGTCTAACTTCTAAAGCGCTGGTTGTTAGGGTGTATGTGTTCCGTGTGTGAATGGTGTTCGCATTTGCATCTATATTGTTATTGTTACAGTAGTTACTTGAGGTGGTCAAAGACAAAGACAGTTCTAGACAAACAATTTCCATTTGATTGGATCAATAAAAATTATCTAGTCTTAAAGTTTTCTGAAAACAAAATAAAATACTCAGAAAGACAGCAGGGTAAAGCACATTACTTGTTCCACGTGCTAGGACAAATGTGTACAAGTGCTCCTTCTTCAATGGTGCTATTAGAGCATGGAATGGGTTGTCTGAATCAGCCAGGAAAAGCAATGACTTGGAAAATACTAAATCACTAATTAACTAGATAACTGGATTCTCAAAGGCCGCAATTTTCCTTTGAAGTAACGTCTGTAATTCATCAGATAAGACAGGCGCAGTCGACGAAAAAAAAAAAAGAACGTAGGCCTCAGAGAACCTGCTTTTTATGCATAAGTTGTGGCAAAATATGCAGGTCGCAATTGGGTCTGCTTTGCCACGTTAAATGGGGCATTCATCTTTAGTCACACAATCTTCGGAATCAAAGGCAAAGAGATGAGTATGTATAAAGTTACTATGAAGCAAGCAGCTGGTGATCTCGTATGATGTAATCTTTTCTCACTGCTCGCTGCCACAACCGTGACCTCCGTGACCCCACAACACACCTGACCAGAGATTGATGTGCTGTTAATGAACAGATGCCCACTGTTGCAATAGGCCTACTTATCCATTCTCGCCCCATCTCTTCATTTGTGTGCGGCGAAAAAAAAAGGGCGCGGGTGGTCAACACTACGAAATAGAGACGGAGGTCGGTCTGCACGACTGGTTTAAAGTCCCCGAGATTGTGGGCGCCTAGCTGGATCTCAGAATTCAGGGTCAGGTCTAAACTTGTATCAACTACATGTTATAATAATGGGGAAATAAACACAAGTAAAACATGTAGGAAGCATAATTAGACTTTTTTTTTTAAAACTGAATTTGTGGAACTACTCAATGAAAGCAAACATGCTTTCTCTCCCTTGTTTTTAGTACCGGTATTAAAAAAAGTATCTTTTCAGACCTCACCATTTGTAGGTCAGATGATGTAAAAGCCATTGTTTTTAGGGCCGGATTTAAGTGAGATCATGCCGGGCTACAGCCTCTATAAAAAAAAGAAAAATATTACCGAATTATGACGGGTCTGAACTTTTTTTTTTTGGTCAAACATTCTATTTGTATTTTAGCCACCACAATCTTAAGTCGGTTGGCAACATTGTCGTGATTAACAAGTGCCCGCTTGTTGCATGCTCTTGAGTCTTTAATAATAATAATAATATGTAAATATAGCTCCGGATTTAAGTACCGGTATTGTTATTCATAATTATCATATAAGTCTTTTTAAAGCTTTTCGAAAAAGTGTATGGGACAAAATCCTGCCCCGGGGCCTGGACGCATTTTAATCCGGCCCTGTCTGTTTAAAAAGCCAACGCTTAACGATAGTGTCATGTGGCTAGCACAACGACCAACCTCCTTTACCCCGCCCCATTAATGCCAGGTACCCATTAGAGTTGTGTAGACACAGGCGTCATAATTATCACGAAATTAAAAATACCAGTCTTCAGAAATTCTTGCTGAGAACCATAGGAAGCTAAGTGCTTCACCACACAGGTATTTATCCCCCCCCCCCTCTTTTGGAGTTTTTAGAGCGGATAAAACAAAATGGAGCTGGGGTTGTAGCTCATAGTGCACCCACCCACGTTCACCTGTGTCGACCAACTGACATTTATACTGTTACGAAGTGTCCAGTTCGGTTGACCCATCGAACAGTTCCGTCTTAGTGTTACAGGTCTTCCCGCGCCACAGACGTCTGCCAGTCTACCATCACAACCGTCTATGAAGTAATCTAAGCTTGAGATTTTTTTTTTCTGGTTGCGCTACATCGAAGAAGGCATAAGTCACGGAGAGTTCATAAGGCTGTCTTTCCACAGCCAACGTGACACGGAGGTCACGGTCTTTCCCGAGCGGGTCCTTCGCGATCAGTGCAGAAGTTGTCTCAGTGCAAAACATCGTGATTTAATATGGACCACGGCGACTCGTGCCAATAAGTTAATGGTCTGACCCAGTGGTTTTTATTTTTGTAAAAAGAAACTAGATGCCGGCACTCAGTGATGGATTGCCTTACTTTTAACTATTTATAAATTAATAATAAACGTTAAAATACAAGAAAAGCAATTTTTCGCCCACATTGAAAAAGTTGCCGGTACGCCGTAGCTTCAAAAGAAAAGTAATGGTTATACCATATCGCCCCCTTTCCCAAAATAAACTATTCCAAATCAAATCAAAATAAACTATTCCAAATCAAATAATCTTTTACCTACAATCACTGACTGGTATATTGTTAATTACTAACACTGATTCATTGCTACAATACTGATTACCAACAATTGTGTAATCATCCTCTTTTTTGAAGCAACGTCTGTATTAGATAAGATAAGAAAGATACGAATTATTGATTGGTACATTACCTAGTAGGCTATTTACAATCATTGATTGGTACACAGCCATAAATTATGAGCCGATTTTTTTTATTTATGTTTTTAAAGACATTTATTATAAACTTGTTATCTCGTCTCTGATTGGATATTCTAACTCCCCCACCCCTAGCGACGACACTAAAACTTGACACTCAGACATGACAGGTAGAAAGAGTTGTCTGCGTGGGTGTGCAGACGTCTGGTGGCCTTATTCTTTACCCTACGTGTACTAGCACAAGGTCAAGGTTATTAATGGTTGGAGATGTCGTTGCATACTTGGTGTTGCTTTGCAAGAGACATGGAATCTTTCCAACCCAATAATATTACGATACCGCTACTACAATAAATTGTAAAAATTTCATATTTTAAATAGATCTATATTTTCCGGTGTTGAAAAACTGAAAACTAAATTTCTAATATGTAGCTTATTGTTATAACAATTAGATCTATAATATCCCCACACCTTTTTTTCAAGTCTAGATTCTAGACTAAATCTAGGTCCATAATTTCCCGGGTACGCTGTTCTGCCTCGTCGTGGCACCTGGGTGGAAACGGCTACTTGAGGGGGTAGCTAGGCTAAATGAATGGCGAAACATAACTCCTGTGGGGATGCCCACGGGTAGACGAGAGTCCACCTCTTGAACGGGCGGGGTTTTTAAAATAAGTCCCCACAAACCTGTCACACATCCATGCATCAAAGGGACCGTTACATAAATGGCGAGTCCCCCACGGTTAGCTTGGTATAACGAAGGAAAATGGCGGAGGCTCCCGGTGTCATCGGCCTTCGGCCATGTGCAGCCAAGCATGCGTCGGGGGCCAAAGGCATTGGAAACAGCAATGCTTTACATAGGCATTGACTCGGGTCTCTCTCAAACAGAACTGTGTTCTCACAGGGTTTTTTTTTTTTTTTTTACTGTTTGGCGTCCAAACATGTTGTTTTTTTTCAAACTTAGAGCTCGAAGAGCCTTCGGCTCAGCCCTTTTGGATATCAACAAGGTCCATAACTTAACACATAAATCAATCTTCCTAGCTTGCCTTTATAAGATTCTAAATAAAGTGGATCTTGTTGCGCAACCTTATATTATCTTATATCTCAATATCTCAATCAAAACTAAAGTGTGCACGACCGATATTGAACTACTATGTAACAGTCTCAGGCTATACTACCTGCCGAGAGAGTTTACACAATTTTACGTCATACTTGAGTATATAAAACCCACAGCCAACACAGAGAAAGCAGCAAAACATATAACCGGTACTAAACATTGTACATATACTTGGGACAAATAGTTCTGATGCTGCCCGACTAGTTATGGGAGATTTCGATCATCTTTCGTTAGCTCAACACTTGCCAACATAAAGTCAATATGTTAATTGTCCCACAAGGCACGATAAAACCTTGGACATGTGTTATAGCAACATAGAAGTGGCCTACACATCTCGATCGTTATTTCCCCTCGGAGAGTCGGACCACACTTACACCCGTGTACAAATCGGTTTTAAAAACAACAAAACCCGAAGTACAGTCCATTCAGTCATGGTCTGACGACGCTGTTTTTACAGCCACAAAGTTGCCTGGAGCAAACAGATTGGGACATGTTTGTAAACAACTGCCCAGACAGATGAACTTACCACAACTGTTAATTCGTACATCCAGTACTGTGGAAACTATAATTATATCAAAGAAGAAAATTAAAACATTCAGTAATAATAGACCCTGGATGACTAACATAAAAAAAAAAAAACATTCTGTCATCGAGAAGTACATAGAAGTCTATTTATAAAGCGCTGGTTATGTGTATGTGTTTTTCGTGTGTGAATGTTGTTCGTGTGTGCATCTATATTGTTATTGTACAGGAGTTACGCTGAGGGTGTCATTTGTAGTCAAACTGAATTTCCATTTGATTGGATCAATAAAGTTATCTTACATATTACAAACGTTACTTCAAAAAGGAAAATAATTACGTCATATCACGTGTCAATCTAGTACCAAGTGTCTGCAGTCAACACCGCAACGTGTCATACAGCCCAAAAGTATCTCCGTGCTTCAACACAGCCATCGCGTGTGTCCATTAGCGCACGAGTTTCTCGTCAAAATAATGTCAACATTGGCAAGACTGCACTGGGTCGGAAATAAGGGAAGTAATTCAAGACATTATAATAGGTTAATGAAGGCCTGCTACCACTGTAAAAAAAAAATAAAAAAATATTGCAGACAGAGAAAGCGATTAGAAAACAACAAAAAGAATGGACGTGCCTGTCTTAGGAAGAGATTTTATACTAAGCAAAGGACAGAGAGGGAAGGAGGAAGACGGTTGACCGATCATGAGTGGTGCCCCAACGGGCTAACAAACCAAGGGATAGGTTGCGGTCAATAAAGGCGCCACGACAAATGGTGCATAGACAGCTGGTTCAATGACACCGAGTTAATTCCAGATCCCCCTGACCTTTAAGGTGGCGCCTCGGTAGAAATGTTAGTGGAAGCAGATAGGCGAACATCGGGTAGTGAGCCTCGCCTCTGTCCGTTTTTTTGTTTTGTTTTTGTTATGTGTTTTGTTTATGTTTTTTTTTTACTCTCCTTTTACTCTCCATGTTGAGAATGAAAGGTACACCTGACACACACACACACACCCCAGTCCCAGTCCAAAAAGTCCGACACGCCGTTCCACAAATGGGGCCGTCATCAGAGACACGTGGCTGGAGTGGCGGTCCCCGTGGTCTGTGAACGTGTGCAACTGGCTCTCCCACGCCTGTCCGTCAAATATAAAACGTATGTTAACTCTGAAGAAGATTCAATGACAATTCTTTGAAAACAATAATTAGTTCACTGGACAAAGAGTTTATCGACAAATGGCTCACGTGACAAATGGCGCGAAAAGCATACCAGGTCAAGACTACAACGAGAGAGAGAGAGAAATAGAGAGAGAAAGAGGGAGGGAGAGAGAGAGTGGGTCAAAGAGAGGAAAAAGGAGAGAAATAGAGAGAGAGAGAGAGAAAAGAGATAGAGCGAAGGAATGAGATAGAAGGGGGAAGAGATAGAGAATAAGAGAGAGATTAAGGCTTAGAGGGAAAAAGAAAGAAAGAGATTGGAGCCCCACCACAAAGAGAATCTTTCGACACCTTTAGTCCATCGTACAAATATTCGTGTCCCTTTTGGTACTCGCCCAGGTCCCGTGCAATGCTGAGACGACATTGATTATTTGCTCTTGTAGCTATCTTCGTTTTTTTTTTAAATAAAGTTTTGTAGAAACAAAGGGAGGATAGTAGAATCAAAGCATACCGAACGACGAGAGAGAGAGAGAAACACACAAAGAGAGAGAATAAGAGAAAGAAAAATATAGAGATGTTGACATTGTGTTTATGTCTTTGTATATAGAGCTATTCCCCTCGGTAAGCAAGCTCATATTGTGTGTTATGTGTTATTAAAGAGTTTGATGTACCCAGCATCGAGTGTTAGCGTCGCATATAGAAAATCTAATCGATCACCGGCGAACAATAGTTATGCTTGCCCTGAAGTGGCAAAATATGTAGGTCACAGCTGGGACTGTGTATCCACGAGAAATATTGCATTCCTCGTTAATCTTCGGACTCGAATACAAGCCTTATTATTTTTATTATTATTTAAGCTAACAAGGATGTCTGGAAATTTAGGCACCGGATAATTAGGCAACCGGATAATTAGGCACCCGATAATTAGACACTTTTTGACAAGGCGGAAAATTAGGCACTCTTTATTTAGCGACCTTAATTTTGAACATAATTAAACAATTTTAACGGATATTTTATCCTTAGGCTATGGGCTATCGTTGACCTAAAAATAAATATAACGATTCTTACTACTTTTCATGATACAAAAGAAAACCTGAAACAAAACGGGGAAAAAAAATAATCATGAGAATGTGTGGCAAAAAAAAAAAAGACTCCCAATTAAGAGTCATTATATAATATAGACATCACATGATTCAGGGGAGGGGAGGTAGAGATGATTCTCCGCTCATTGCTTCACCTCCATCACCAACCCCCATGGTTGTCGGATGAGTTTTTGAAATTGATAATTACGCGATTTGTGTACATGTTTAGTTACCAATGTAAATACGTTAGATTAAATAATATTATAAAATATTTATTGTATATTATGTCGGAGAGTGTTGGTGATAAATATAATCGCTCTCTCCTCATCTACTTTAACCCTTAAGAAGTGCTCCTGAAAAAGGAAAGGGGGGCTCGTACTTTTGAAACGGGGAGGGGGCGGTAAAAATGTGGATGTTGATGATCGGCACATAAACCTTTATTTCTTGTGAGATAGTCGCCTGTGTAAGGGAGCCTGATTCATTGGTTATTTTTTTTAAGAACTCAAGGTAATACTCATAGTAAGAACTCTACCGCTGAATGAGGTAGTTCCTTATTTCTGACCTACTTTAACCAAAGTCACGTGATTGTTGGACAACAAAGAGGAGAATGGCCTTGTCTTCTTATAATTCCATTGCTGTTGCTCCTCTATTTTTACGAAATTTTACACTTACAAACATTTTAAAATATATAGAGTACATCAACGAACTCCCTGAATTTTCAAATAACTTTACAAATGTTTTCATAAAGGGCCAAGAACTGTTTAAGGATGGGTTTAAATCAGGGGTGAGCAAATTACGGCACGCCGAAGTGTTTTATGCGGTCCGCCGACGCCTAATTCGATCAGATGTTTCCACACATTACACATATAAAAATGCAAAAAATATTTAAATAAATAATTGTAAATATCTATAGTTCTAGAAATTATTGAAACTTTTGATTCTTATCACTTATCACGAAGGGGCAAAATAAACATTGTCTTTAAACGTCATTCTAAAAAGTTTAAAGTAAGCGAAGATTATTTAAAATGGCAATATTTCGAAGCATTCAGTCAAAGACAAACACGGGCCAGTATTTATTCAATTCTATCAAAAACTGTGTTGAAAGTGTTGGGTCGGCTTGTACAAGATGGCAAGTGTAACAACTAACGGAGCTCGTGCTTTGACTAAGAAAAACAGGCTTTTTAATTAAATAAAGCATTGAATATCAAATATATTGTTGGAATTGATTTCTCAATGATCTTATTATTGGCACAGGGCCAGCCTTAGGCATAGACAAACAGCTTAGGGTCCCCAATTGGTGAGGGCCTTGCACTAACTACTGTTTTATTATTTAGAGAAGAAATAGCTAATGAAATGTTAGTGTTGAAGAACAATAGGTTTTTAATAAATTGAATTGAATATTTTACTGTTGTCACTTTGCCAAGGGCTTCCAATTATCTGCCGGCCATGACTGGCAGTTCCGAGAAGTACTTGACGATTTGGAAACAAAACATTCCGATGTTCGGTTACATCCGCTGGACTAGAAGAATATGGAATCTCAAGGAAGAAATAGTTAGGTTCATTGAAGGACATTGACTGTGTTACTAATATTTCTAATGAAAAGTTGAAGACAAACTTCATGCTTATCATTGGAGACATTGCAATGTTTTGTTTGCAAATGAAATGTATCTGCATCTTAAATTTTTTCAAACAAAGTTATTCCACTTCTTGAGGCAGCGAGTGAAATCGGGTCTTATCATTTTCCTTAGCTGAAAGGTGAAACTATTTCTACTGAAATGGTTGAAAGTACAAGACTTATTTAGATTCCTTTATTGTGGAATTTAAAAATAAATTTTAAGAATTGGAACTAGTTTTTATACCATCAGCTCACCATTTAATGCAGAAGCTGATTCAGCTCCAGATGACATACCTCCAAGCAAAATATGACATGAAAGAGAAATTCCAGTGAGTTCTTCCACAGAAGTTTCATGACTGCCAGAAGCTGTATTCCTATACTTATGAAAACTTTGCTGCGAAGCTTTCATATTATTCTGAACCTGATTTATCTGTGAACACGCTTTATTTCGTTTGTTTCAAAATTATCAAGTGTTATAACAGGCCGATGCTCACTGACTGTAATTTGACAGCAGTCGCAAGAATAAAAAAACTAGTGAGCTAGTTCTACAGTTACAGATGCACGGATGTAAACATTTAAATGCTTCACATTAAGTACAATTGTACAATTGTGGTGAAATGTTGTGATGTAAAAGGACAATACCAAAATTTAAAAAACTATTCATAAAATTAGTTCAAGATATTGCTAACTTTTTTTGTAATTCCTCAATTGAGAGTAAAAAAAAATTATGCGGCACGCCAGTCCCCAATAGTTTTTAATGCAGCCCTCGGTAGAAAAATGTTGCCCACCCCTGGTTTAAATTATCAATCATTCAATGATATTTCCTTTATAGTCCACAGCAAGCGTCAACAAATTGCCGATGATACATACAGAAAAAGATGTTTTTACAAACGTTCTTGTAAGATTAAAAAAAGGCTTGGTATAAACTACACAAAACACACACACACGCATGCACGCACACACACACATACGTGTATATTTTTTTATTAATTTTTTATTTATTTATTTATATTTATAGGCCTATATATGGGATAATATGCATATTAGTTGAAACATTGTTATTTTCATAAACTCTCAGCTATTTTTTAACGTTATATGTATTTCATATTCCGCCAATCGTTAATACATTATGCACATCGATAACATTAAGAATTATTTGTTTGTGTTGGATACATGATGCATTATTATGTTATTAAAAGTTCTAGCATTTTTAAGAAATTCACAAAATGTTACATTAAAGTTTCAAAAATGCGTCGACGAAACAGATCTAGATCCATTTTATTACTTAGAAACCAAATTTAACAATGAAAGGGCGGGGTAAGACACATTTGGCCTGTGTAACTTTTAGAGTAGATCTAGATTTATCCTTGACTATCAGATGTGTTATTTGTTCGCTAAACAACTCAAGCCTATTACGCACAAGGAAAACCCATGGCAGTCTTTTTATCTTTTATAACAACTAGTCGACATATCGACTACATACTAGCCCTAGAGCTATCTGACCAATACACACTGGTCTGCTGTCCAACTTTTAGTGTTCTACTCAAGTTCAAGCTTGTTTACTTTTGGGCAGAGGAAAAAAAAAAGGGGGGGGGGGTGGTGAAAGTGTAACTTTTTTTTTCTAGGACTGGTTACCCGAATACTAAGAACTGTAAGTGTAATCATTCATTGTAGATCAAGTAATCTTGATCTCAGTATGGCAGATTATAGGCCAACGTAACTATTTGTTTTAGTTGAAACTGTTTAAAAAATGTTTCTCTAGATTCTCCTGTTATTAACAAATTATAGTTTAGCGCTAATGAGTAAATTGAAACCACTAAATATTGACTTAAAACGCTTCAGAGTCCCACTACAAACTAACTAAAACTAAGCACGGTGCGCGTTGTATACACACAACCAATTGACTCGGGGGGAATTCGGAACTACCTCTTCCAAGTAGAATTGTTCATTTTTAATTAATATAAAAAGAGAGAACTATAGATATTTGGATTACTATTGTATATTGTATATAAACTAAATACTTGTATTAGTTTATTAACATAAAAACCGAGACATATTGCCTATTGTTATAGCGATAACAACGATTGGTCTTGTTTAAACCTCGAAGTAACGCGCGTAATGTCCTTTAGCCCCCCCCCCCTTTCCACGCACTCCCACTAAAAGGAGAGGATTAGTCGTGGGTAGTTGTTGAACGTGGCCGTGAAAATTACGTAATGAGTCTCAAGGCTACACGCTGGCGGTGTAAGGAAAGTAGATCAGCATATAGTACAAATGGACGTTTGGGGTTCAATTTTATAGGCTTTGCAGAGCTTTCAAAAACTTTGGTAGACGAATTTCAGTTTTAACCATCATAATGTTAATAACAGTAATACAAATAATAATATAAAGGAAATGCAGATAGTTACATTTCATTGGGCAGTGTTGAAAGGGAAACGAGTGTTTTGTTGTTGTTTTACTCATATATGTGTGTGTGTGTAAGTGTTTGTTTAATAATGTGTGTATGAAACCTTTTTTGACTTATTTTTCATTCTAAAGAGCAAAAAAAATTGTACGTGGTACTGAACACAAAAGGAATGGGGGAATTGTAGTAAATAGGTCATATATTAAATTTGGTTTATGATAGAGAAGGCGGGGTTAAATTGGAACATCAACAATCTGCTATAAGCAGACTAAGTATTAATAAGAGACCAATATTCCATTAAAAAAACATGACATAGAAATGTTTAACTCATCTGTCTTTTCAAAATATATTTGATCGTGATTTCTAGCCGTTTTGCAATTTCCAACCATATACCTTTTATTTAAATATTATATTACATAAATTTACATATATATTCAATAAAAATTAATTATCACAAATAATATTTGAAGGAGGTAACACAACTATACACTCACACAATAGATCTTCGTAAAGGGGCAACCCATTAAAAATAGAAAGAAGGAGTGTTGATAATGGAGATTAAGACTGTTTATAAAATATGAATACTACTTAAGTTGATCAGTATATTTTAATTCCTATAAGTAACGCGCATAAAACCTTCCTCCCCATTCCCACTCTAATTTTAACACCTTGGTATACAATGCTGTTCCCTGCCCTTAACTCCAGTGTGTAGCCTTGAGACTCATTGCGTCATTTTCACGACCTAGCTCAACATTCTACCCGCGACAAATCCTCTCCTTTTAGTGGGAGTGCGTGGAGGGGGGAGGGCTAAGGAGGTGAAGAAATGAGAGGAGAATCATCATTTTATAATGGCTCTTCATCCGGATTTATTTTTTTCAAACATTCTCGTGATTGTCATTTTCCCCCGTTTTGTCAGCTTTTCTTTTATATCAAGAAAATTCAGTAAGAATCGTCATAGATGCTATTTTTTTTTATAACGTCACCGATAGCCCATGGTCTAAGGATGAAATATACGTTAAAATTTTAAAATTATTTTCAAAATTAAGGTCGCTAATTAAAGAGTGCCTATTTTCCAGTGCCTAATTTTCCGTCTTGTCAAAAAAGTGCCTAATTATCCGGGTGCCTAAATTTCCTAAATTCGCTTAACCGAGAGGGAAATAGAAAACCAGAAAGAAAAAAATTTTTGTAGGAACCAAAGGAGGATACAAGAATAATTGCATACTAAACGACGAGAGAGAGAGAGAGACAGAGAGAAAGAAACACAAAGAGATAATAAGAGAAAGAAAAATATAGAGATGTTGACATTGTGCTTATGTGAATGTGTTTGTATATAGAGTTATTCCCCTTGGTAAGAAAGCTCCTATTGTGTGTTGTGTGTTAAAGAGTTTGATGTACCCAGCGTCGCATACAGAAAATCTAATATCGACTACCGGCGGACAATGGTTATACTTGCCCTAGAAGTGGTAAAATATGTAGGTCACAGATGGGACTGCGTATCCACGAGAAGTATTACATTCCTCGTTAATCTTGGGACTCGAAGACAAGCCTTATTATTATTATTTAAGCTAACATAAGAGGGAAAGAGAAAAGGAGAGAGATTGGAGCCCCGATGATACTCGCCTAGCGCCCCGTCCAATGTGTTATTGTAGTAATGCTGTCCTCATTTTTTAAAAATAAATTTTATTAGAAACCAAATGATTACTAGACTCAAAGCATACCAGACGAGAGAGGCAGAGACAACGAGAGACAGAAAGAGAGAGAAAAAATAGACATGTTGACATTTTATTTATGTGTTTGTATGTAGTTGTTCCCCTTGGTAAGAAAGTTCATACTGTGTTGTGTGTATACATATATTAAACATAAATGAATAACAGCACCAGGGACCAAGTTTTTAAGAGAGAAAGTAGTGAACTAAAATGCTACGAAAATAAGGGCATGCGCCGACCGAGGCTCGAACCTGTGACACTGGTTTCGACACCACCGCCTAGCGATAACGCACCAAGCGAAACTAGCCTCTAGACCATCGGAATGTCTAAAAAAAACATTCTTCTGATCCAGAGTCATTTCGCCCGTATGCAAATTACCACCCCAGTGGTCAAAGCCCAGCTAGCCCCTGCCTCATCCTCGCAGCATCCGTTCACTAACAACTTCAATAGAGCCGACACAGACAGCCGTTAGGCATGTATTAGACAAACGATGGCTCTATCTAATCGTTTATCTACCACAAAGACAAGTGGACAACATAAACACATTACATATAGAAGCTTCAGTGGGTACGAGCAATAATGCTGTAAACGTAAATGTAAGAGAGTGTGTTATGCAAGAGTCTCATGTATCTAGCGTGCTTTAGTGTTATATTAGGCTAATGAGTGTATCATTATTTTAAGATAACAAGAGAGGGAAAGAAAAAATAGACATAGAAAGAGAAAGATACAGAGGGAAAGAGATAAATATATATATATAGAGAGAGAGAGAGATCGGAGCCCCACCACAAAGAGAATCTTTCGTCATCTACAGCTCATCAAACAAATATTTGTGCCCCTAAAGACACCCGATCAGGGCCTCATCCAATGCTAAAGTCGTCTCTGAAGACTGGCCACCCTTGAGAAATAAAATACCATTTAAAGATGCTTTACTCATTTTAAAGATTAGAAGTAGTAATACCATCTCCCAATAGAACTAGGCCATCGCAATAGGACGAATTATAAAGACTCAAGAGATGCCTACATGCCAAAATGGAAATGTGTCCTGAATGTTAAATACTAGAATCTAGAATTCTAGATCTACTACTAGACTAGTCACTAGACCTATATTTGCCCAATTTTAAAGCTACAATGTACCTAGTCAGTTAAATTTAGCCTTTTTTTTTAGGTCGATAAATAAAATACTAATACTTAGACTCTTAGTACTTACTTGTACTACTTGTAGTAATGCTAAAACTAAAAGAATTTAATAAATAGATCTAGATTTTAGATTCAAAATTTCAATCTAGATAATAAGATATACTTTGTGAGGTTGGAGTTAGATTCATATAATATATAGATCTATACTCATATGGCATAGTCATACTCATGATACTCAGGATACTCGATACTGGTAACTGGTTCTACTTTTCTAGATCTATATTAACTATATATATAAATATATATATTAGATCTATATCTATATTATATTGTCTAGTATATATACTAATAAATATAGACTCTCTAGTTCTAGTAGATCTAGTACTAGTAGTTAGAATAGTAGTAGACCTATCTATCATAATCTATGATCAGGATCAGATCTATAGCTATAGCCTATATACTAGAATTAACTAGAATGCTAGATCTACTAGTATTCTAGTAACTAGATCTAGATCTAGTAGTAAATACTACTAGATCTATTTACTATTACTAGGAATTACTTATTACTAGGACTAGAGTTAGAGTCTAGAGACAGAGACACTAGATGACTAGATAGTAGAGTCTAGATTACTCTAGATCTAGACTCTAGAGTCTAGATCTATAAATTCTATATAATATAGATCTAGATTCTAGACATATATTATATAGATTATAATTATAGATCTAGATTCTAGAATCTAGAAGTAGATCAGATCTAGATCTAGACTCTAGATTAGTCTAGGAGTCTAGATTTGACTCTAGATTAGTCTAGATTTAGATCTAGTAGTAGACTATCACTATGATCTATATTCTATCTAGTCTAATAATAATAGATCTAGACCTAGATCTAGTACTAATAATATAAAATAAAATTAAATATTAATATACTAATTATAGATCTAGTCTCTAGAGTCTAGTAATATAGTCAAAATAGATAAAAATTAATTTAGTCTAGTACTTACCATTAGATAACAAGTCTAGGAATAAGCTGACACATTGAAAGGTACTCCACTTTGTTGGCATCAGCAAGATCTAGATATTCTAGGTCTAATTAGATCTATTCTA
This sequence comes from Biomphalaria glabrata, assembly GCF_947242115.1. Classification (NCBI taxonomy): domain Eukaryota; kingdom Metazoa; phylum Mollusca; class Gastropoda; family Planorbidae; genus Biomphalaria; species Biomphalaria glabrata. The sequence goes on from NW_026602928.1 coordinate 237,711, forward strand.
GTAATAATTAGTTGAAATCTTCGCGCATCTGCGCAAGAAGAGAAAAAGTTAAATCTCGTGGTAAGAATAATCCACTTCCGGCATGGATGCACTGATCTATATAGTTCTATATGATTGAAACAACTTTTTGTTTTTGGTTTTGTTCTTTTTGTTTTTGTTAGTTTGTTGTTGTTGTTGTTTTTTGTATTAATTTTTTTTATAAATTTTTATAAAAATTTTTAAAACTTTTTTTTTTGCTTTCGCGGGAGGAATGCGCATTTCCTTTTCAGATGTTAAACCGTACTCGCGTATTTCCGTGTCCATTTGCGTACAAAAATACGCAAGATACTTGTAGGCAACACTGTGAAGATATAATTTTTTTGTGTCAATTTTGTACACCAAAAATTAGGTGATGCTTTCATTATCTGCTGGTGTGTGAGCATTTTAAATTACACAGACTAAGATTTATAAAAAAAAAAATTAAAAATCTAATTCTTAATCAGTAAAAAACAAAATACAAAAGAAAACTTCGGTGTATTCATAAAGTTGTTTCTGCCTTTTTTCAGAAGCTAAATCCTACTATAGAATTTTATAGGGCCTATTGATATTTTAATATATAACTATTAAATTTTTGACATCATTATTCTCACATTGTGTGTTGCTATGTCTCAGTGGCGTAGCTACCAATGTGCGGGTGGTGCGGGCCGCACAGGGCACCAAGTGGAGAGGGGCACCAAAATTCCCCCAGTGTGTATTAATTTCCTATTTCCCTGAGCTTTTCAGTAAAAACGACTAATTGTATGGACACGAACAAACATAAACTACTGTATTGTAAACATGAACTAACGATTTATAAACTAGTCATGTCGCTATTTTGTTTCATCTCCTAGACTATTTCTTCAATACAATGTAAGCTATAGAACAGTTTGAATCTAATTTACTACATTTATTTCGGACACACGGTACATGTTGTTACTACACTGATCAATGCTCTGTAATATAAAGAAGAAGAAGAAGACAGGCCAACCTTTTTTTTTACTTCATTGTTTAGTCCATTGGTTTAATCTAGATATTGAGTTTACAAATATATTTCTAAACTCTAGCTCTAAACAATTGTCTTAGTTTATTAATTTCTTTATGATTCTTAATAGTTTAATTTTTGAAATAATTCTATTGTAATGTCAATATTTTTAAATAAGCTAACCTTTGTTTTCTACGAGTTTTTTTTTAACTAACTAGTTAATTGTAATACTGTAACGTAAACAAAATGATGAACAGTGCTCAAGACTGGCTAGTCTGGCTGGCGCCTCAAATCCTTTTAAGCTCAGACGGAGAAATCGGCATCTCTGGTTCTGTCCAGTCTGTGTAGTCTATAAGGGCCCCATACCCAGATCTATCGGGGTCCCTCATTACCGACCCATCGGTGTAGCAGAAAATGGCATCTGATGGGTAGGACTTTAGTGTAGCTGATGCCAAGTTTTGGAGTATGGCAGGTGTTAATCGCCTCTTGGTGGCTCCCTCTTGCCCTATAAGGGACATGTTTATTTGTGGGGCTGGCAATCTCCTCCACGGAGGGCAAGTATTAATACTTCTAATAGGAATTCTATCAGTGGAGAGCCCAGATGATTTTGACAAATAGGCCGCAATGTGAAGGAACGATCGCATTTTTATGCGGTTCCTCTCTCTCCACTGTTGCACTAAGATTGTGGTGGGTAGCCTGGAGTCGCCCCTTTTGTAGCGCTCGTAGGCCGTAAGTACCGCCCTCTCCCTCCTTAAATGTAAAGGGGCCACGTTTGTTAAGATTTCATCATCTTCATTTAAATCCAAAGATGGATTCAATGAGTGGTGGAGGTTATCCCCGAAAATAGAAAAACATGAGACCAGCAGAGCTCACATCGCTTGCTTGGAGGGATCACGCTAAAAAACAAATCATACAGCAAGTAAAACAAGCCAAATATTTCTCTATTATTTTTGACAGTACACCTGACATCTTAAAGCTGGATCAAACTTCCCAAATTTTACGGTACGTTGTCATGGAGAATGACGGGGTGCAGGTTCGTGAGTCTTTTATTGACTTCATCGACACAAAGGACAAGCATGCTGCATGAATCGCTGAGATGATTCTAGAGAAACTGCGTTCGGATGGCTTAGACATAATGGACTGCAGGGGTCAAGGCTATGATAATGCTGCGGTCATGAAAGGTCAAAACTACGGTGTCCAAAAACGTATTCTAGAAGTCACTATTCATTGCTGTTGCTGTTCAGTCTTTTAATTTTCTCACCTATCTTGGATTTTGGGCTCCTGTATTAACTGAAATTAGTGATGCGCAATTCTACCTTCAAAAACAAGGATTGTCTATTCGAGACTGCTCACTCAAACTAAAAACATTAGATACATTTTTAAGTAGTAATCGAGAGGACATCGCTGAAGCCAGCATAACCTTTGCCGAAAGTGTGTGTTCAGATCTGAGAATCAGTACAGAACCTCAAAAACGTATTGGCCATAAGAAAAAGATGTTTGGTGAGAAAAGAAACTACTCTGTACTTACACACAAATAAGAGCTACGAAGGGAAATTTATTCTACCTTGGACAGGATTGTTCAAGAAATAATCACCCGATTCGAGCAACTTCATGATGTAGCAGATAGATATGAATTTTTGTCGCCTTCCCAGCTATTAAATCCTCAGGTCGAAATCAATCTCGATAGTACTCCTAGCGACATTGCTAAAAACAAATTTCTGCTGGAGCGAAAGAGGCTTCAACGGTTTGTCACAGTTTCATCAGAAGCCTCCGAACTTCCAAAACCTGTTGAGCTCTTGAAATTTATAAATAAATATCAGCCTGATGATTCAGTCCCGAATATCGTCATCATGATTCGCATATTTTTGACTATTGCGGTAAGCGTCGCTACATGCGAGAGAAGTTTTTCCAAACTTAAACTGATCAAGAATTACTTGCGATCAACGATGACTCACTAATTTGGCCTTTTTGTCCATTGAACAAGAGCTGGTGGAAAAAATGGATTTCGATAAAATTATTGATACTTTTGCCAGCAAGAAAGCGCGTAAAATTCATTTGTAGTATGTTTATGTAAAAGTGATTTTTTTTTTAATTAACAATATTTGATTTATGAATACATATTATTTTGAACAGGCTTTGCAATGTTATTAATTAGTTTTTTTTTTTTTTTTTTTGGGGGAGGGGGGCATCAAGATGAGGTACCGCACCAGGCATCATATACTCTAGCTACGCCACTGCTATGTCTCGCCTAGATTGTAATTTGGTTCTAGATGACAATTTCAATTTTCGTGAATCGTGTGAAATTGGGAGGGGAGGGGGGAGATTTATTACTAGTAGAAGAGGAAAAGAAACTAATTATTCAAACAAAGTAAACTTATCGCGAATACCGAATAATTGTAAACAGCTGTATATGGGACGTGAGGCGAAGGAGGTGGGACTACACATTAATTCGGTGACGGGTGCAGATTTAGCCAAGCTATGGTAGGCCATTTAAAACAGAAAACTATGCTAAAAAGAAGAACTAGAATCTATTCAAGTTCTAAGATGATACAGGGTGAGTAGGGGAAGGGGGAGGGGTAGACCTACATAATAAATATGTAAGGCTTTCAAACTTTCAACTTTCAACGGAAAAGTCAGGAAATACACGTAAATAATGTTTTAATCCATGTCTCTGTTGGATAAATTTTATCGGCACCAAAAGAAATAAATGCACCGTTCTAACATGATCCCAAAGCAGATCATAGCCCAGCGACATAGAGGGGCTCGCGCCTTAAGGGAGAATACGTTCTCACTGTCAGGACATCGTACGAATATTAGTGTCTGATATGACACTCGTTTAGCGACCAAAGCAAAAAATGTCCATGTTGAATAAAAGACTAAAAAGAGTTTTTGTAAAAAAAAAAATCCACATTGCAATGAAAAAAAAAAGTAGATAAAAAAAAAAGTATTGATAACAATTAGGAGTTTATAAAATCTAGATCTAGTAAATAAAATGAAAAATGCATTTGCAAAATGTTGGATTTATTTCTCATCTTCTTTTTATTACATTTACTTAACATTAAATATGAAACTTGTCTTCGAGTCTGAATATTAAAGAGGATTTCATAATTTCTCGTGGATACAGCTGTGACCAACATATTTTGCCACATCCAGCGCAGGCATAAAAATTGTCTACTGCGTGTCGATTTAGATTTTCTTTACGCCGTCTACGTCTGTCATCGGCAGCGGATTTTCTTTTGGTCTGAAATATGTATCCCGAGGCCTTTGTAAGTGATCTCCATCTGTCTCGTTCCGAAGCCGCCTGCAACCAGGAGCTCTCTTCTATGTCAGTTAAAGTAATTTGGTGCCTAAGCAATCTTTAAAGCGTTTCTGCGGGACATCTCTGTTACGCTGACCAATTCAGCTCAACAAAAAAGATTGCCTTTGGCATACTGTCGTCCTCCATAAGGGAGACGAACTCTGCCAAGCAAAATTGTCGGACTATAAAAAGTCCATCTATACTGTCCATACCAACGTCCGCAAGAATATCGCTGTTTGTAGTGCGGGTTTAACAGTCCAGCGCGCAGCCATCCGTAGCGACATGTGAATACCCACTTGTTCTCCCCCCTCTTGTTTTTTCGTGGGGTTACTATCGGTGTAAACGCGTCACAGATCAGCTCATTAACACAGCCAGCCCGTAACGTCATGCGATCAGAATGCCTAGTTACGCTGTTGTTGTTTTTTTCCACCCACATTTTTAGCAAGAAATAAGCAAAATTCTAATTTAAAAAAAATTATTGGGTAACAATTTTAGGAGAGTGGACAACATTTTAGGAGAATTCTGGCAATTTTTAGTAGAATTTTAGGAGACTTTTAATTTTTTAGGAGATTTTAGGAGCGCTAAGAACCCTGTGATAAGGAGAGGGGAGTTTTATTAATGTTGCCAGGGGAAAAAAATAATTTTATTTCCATTTAAATTATAAATAAATTTTGGAACATAAACCTCAAAAAAAAAAAAAAAAAAAAAAAAAAAAAAAAAAAAAAAAGTAAACAAAGACGTCTTTTGAGTAAAAAAAAATAAGACCTTGCTATACTAGATAGGCTCGACAGGTCGACCTTTTTTGTTTCTTTTTTTTTATTTTTTATTTGAGAACTGTCAAATTTCTAGTGATGAGCGGAAGTTGGTTAAAAAGTTGGTAACTTTTAGTTTAACCATAAAAAAATTAGTTAAGGCCAAAGTTTAATTTAAAAAAAATAGTATAATCAAAATCCTAGTTTGATTAATTTTTTTTAGTTACAAACTAAAAAGTTTAATTAAAATTTTACAAACATTTTTAACATACATACGGTCATACCAATAAATATTTAGCTATATGTAATTCGGAGAATCCTATACTCTTAAGCGAGCAATTCTTGTATGTATGTATGTATGTATGTATATATATTTATATTTATATATATATATAAATTTTATTTCGAAAACGGCTCTAACGATTTTCTTTAAAAGTTCATGGTATGTGCATAATAGTGAGAAAAAAATTCTCAACTCATTGGCCACATCGGGAAAACTCGAGGTCGACCGTTATATCGGTTTGAAAATGCCTCATTATCGAAAAATTAGTTTTGGCTAGAATGTTTTATGAATGAAAATTTTCCATGACGTAAACGGGAAAAACGCTGCTTACGTCACTAGGCTTACCGCAGTATACTAAAATATTTCTTTGCAAACAATAACGAGTTCTAAAGAATCAATAGACCTAATGAAACATTTGCGCACCATCTTAATGTAGATTGATTTATTATAGAACTATGAAAGAAAAGTAATGAAATTAAATGTGCCGATATATGATTAGTTATTGTGTTTTAAGTGCTTAATAAGTTGTTTACACTTTAATTGTGTAGAGCGGTGTAGATACCTTTTACTTTGTTGTTTATTTTGCTGGTGACCTCCAGCTGTCTCGTTCTGAGGTTGCATGCAACCATGTGCTCTCTTCTATGTCAGCTAAGTCAAGTTTGCGCCATAAGCTGGTCTTTTAAGGGTTTCGGTGTTACGTCAACCACTTTTTAGCTCACCAAAAAAAACACTGCCTTTGGCATGCGTTCGTCTAAGATTCGTCTCCCATATAGGATACTGCTCTGTCCAGCGTAACTGTCGGACTTAAAGAATTCCCTCTATACAAAGGCCGCGGATACACATTTGAGACCAAAAGAAAATTTGCTGCCGAGGACAGACGCAGACGCTAAAAGAAAATCTTAATCGAGCATCGCGGACAATGGTTATGCTTGCCCTGGATGTGGCAAGATATGTAGGTCACAGCTGCAATCCTCATTAATTTTCGGACTCTAAGACAAGCCTTATTATTATTATTATTTTGCTGGTGAATTATTACCATGTGTTCATGCTTCAGTGTCTACCTCTCCTGTACCAAAACAAAGGAACTGGTCATAACACAGCTTCTCTACGCCTTACTTGCTCACACTAAACATGATATCCATCTAGCGGTCAACGAGTTTGAGTACACTGCAGCCTCTTTTGATTTAACTATAAACCTCGGTAAAAAGCTTGGAGTTAGGGCCAGGAGAGATCTGAATGGATGGATGTGTAAAAGCAGGCCATAGTACCACAAGGATGGATGGATGGCAAAAGCCGGTATGAACTTCCTATAGTCCGACTGTCAGGCTGGGCAGGGCACGTATCCCGTATGGGTAACGAGCATATTGTTTGGCGTAACAGAGGTGCCCAACTGAAACGTTTCTTTAGAAAACTAATGCCATGATTTAAGTCTAATAAGAAAAAATGCGCCATTTTACTTTGTCACTAAGTGCATGTTTTACCCTATAACGTAGAGAAGTTACATTGCAAAGACTTTCTTCCAAGCCAATAATAGTAAGCCTACAATAGTTTTACGCAAAAGATAGATTGTAAAACTATAAGACGGACGTGAGCTGTAGTTTGTCTAGACTGTAGGAGGACTTAAAAGACTTTAAATTTAATCGACATGTACAATTAGGCCTACAATTAGAACTAACAGAACACTAAAACAACTCTTCAGATTAGTAGTCTTTATCCGATCGTTCATTTTCGTAATTACAAGAATATTCCCAAAATGACTTCGGGTATATAACCTTCCGAAATTATTTAACAGAGCGAGGTTCGGCCACCTGGTACAAAAATATTCTCAAAATGACTTCGGGTATATATCCTTCCTTAACAAATTATTCATCCGAGCGAGGCTCGGTCACCTGATATTATATATAATGAAGGATAGAGAGGAGAATAAACTAGAGGGTGCACAGGTCACTAGAAAGCCTTTTGACCTTTACCCTATGATGGCCGCTATTCCCGCCTTTAAAAAAAAATACATATGTTCATTATATTTCTAGCAAGTTTCGCTGCTTGATAAATCCTGATAATTCCTTGCTTCTATAGATCTACATTTTGCTGCTTTTTTTTTTTTTATTAAACACCAGTGTGTTCCTGTATAGCTGCAGGCAAATAATTTTGCTTTACTATATAGTTCTAAAAGAAATGTCGACTCTTTTTATTTAAAAACTTTTTACTAGAGATCTAGATCTAGATAGATCTAAAGTTAGAGTCTAGACTAGTGACGTCTAGTCTATTACTATTAGTATTAGTCTATTACTACTATTAGATCTATAGTCGTAATAGTCTATATTTAATTATTTTAGTCTCTTAGTCTTAAGTAGAGTCTAACTCTTAGTAGTCTTAGATCTAAATGTAAATTTAAAATTATAAGTCAATAATATAAATCTATTTTAGACAGAGATTCTACTATTCTAGAATTAGAGTCTAGATTAGATCTAGACCTAGATATATCTAGAAAATTCTAGATTACTTATTAGATTATTAAATTAACTAAATCCAGACTAGATCTACATCTAATTCTATTATAATTTATACTTATATCTACTATCTAGAATCTAGATCTATTAGAATTTATTAGATCTAGACTAGTATTATCTACTAGAGTATATTATATTATAGTATATTATAGATCTAAATACCCATATCTTGTTATAATCATAATTATAATAATCTAAAATTTCTAGATAGATGAGTTACTAAGATATCTACTAGACTCTAGTAGCTAGATCTAATTCTAGATCCAGATTATATTTCTGATCATTTCGTTTGTAGAAGATATTAGATCCAGAATATTCTAGAATCTAGAGTTAGTTAGCGAGTCAACATGCAGTTTTATCATTACTTCTAAAAAAGTAACTTATATTAGAACTTGGACAATTACTTCTAATTTCTTTCTATAATAGTATCATTCTAGTTTAATCTAGTGATTCTATTAAGATGTACATCTATCCCATAAAGACATTTAAATCTTTTTTCATGTGCACAAGTAAATGTTTATTACATTTTGCTAAAGAGATTGGTTGTTGTTTATATTTTTCATTTTTGGCTGTTTCATCCTTAAAAAAGGTCAAAATAGTTAGTAAAAGTTTAACTAAAGTTTCTTAGTTTAGTTAAACTAATTTTTAGTTTTAGTTTAACTAAAAAAATTTAGGTTAGTTCCCATCACTACAAATTTCTCTCATTACATATTTATAATAAAGAAAGCAGACAGCTGGATTTTCTCTTTCAAAGGCCGCGGGACACACATTTAAGGCCAAACGAAAATCTACTGCCGAGGACTGATGTCGACGGCGAAAAGAAAATCTAAATCCACCAAAATGGAAAATGGTTTTGTCTACGCTGAATGTGGCAAAATATGAAGGCCGCAGCTGGAACTGGTTAACCACGGGAAATACTGCATACCTAATTAATCTTCGGACTCGAAGACACGCCTTATTATCAGTATATTGAACGAATTCCAACTGCTACATTAGTTTTACACGTAACGTAATTCATTCAAGCGAAGCAAAACATTGCATTGACCGGAAGTTAATAGTTTGAGGCCACCTAGATAGATCTAGAATAGACCTACTTTGAGTGGAAGCAGACGTGTTGTTGTTATTGGTGTTCTTGTGTACAATATTTCTTTTTTGGATAATTTAATGTGATTCAACTATTGGATATTCCTTACAACTTGGATTATTGAAATAGCACGGATTATTGGAGCAGATTGGATTATTTATTACTCAAAGGTAGGACTCTTCTTAGAATCAAAAATAGAAGAAAAAACTAACTTTGAACCTCGTAAGTTTAAAATTCATTCGCATGACAGATGACTACATCTAGATCTAGATTCTAGATATATAGAATCAAGATAGATCTAGATCAACTGACTTGTCGGGAGAGCTTGTAGATCTACATAAGGAGAATCGAGAACTAGATTCTAGATCTAGATTAATAGATCTATATATATCTAGATGATTGTAGATCTATTATCTAAATGATTAAATGTAGAGACTAGAGTAGGCAAGATTAGATCATTAGATACATACTTTACATAGACTGATAGAGTCTACTAGCTTCTGGATCTAAATGATTTGTCTATAACATTAAGTATTGATGAAATCTTACAAATAATGAAGAAATTATATAAACATACTCATTATAGACTCTAGATCTATGAGAGATTTATTGTAGATCTAGATATACTGATATAGTCATATAGATCTAGATCGATTACTAGATCTAGATCTTTTACTTTTAGCATTTTCCAGTTTTCATTTGATGCTCAATGAAATAAAGATCTCTAGATCTACATCTACTAGTTTAACTAGATCTAAATTTATATATTTAGTCTATCTACTAGAATCTATATAGATCTTCTTCGTTCTCTAGATTTAATTTATAGCTAAAATGCAGAAGATTTTTTTCTTCTATTTTTCTTCTTTTTAAAAATATAATCGAATGCATCTTACCCGTCCCAAGAACTTTTAATTATTTAAATTACTAATTATTATACGCACGCACTTAAAACACATATATCAGGGTCGGCCTTTGGCATAGGCAAACAAGACAGCCGCCAAGGCCTAGGGGGGCTACAATTGGCGGGGGGCATCGCACAGGACTTAAAACATTTTTTAAAAGAAAAAATAGCAAAACTTGTGCCCAATCTTATTGTTAGTATACACTAGCCAGGCAGCCTGACTAGGTTTTAAATAAATTGCTTAATTTTCTTTTCTTTTTCGCTGTTTTTTTATTTTTTATTTTTCGATTTGATATGGGGATACCAAATTCACTTTGCATAAGGCCTGCAATTATCTAAGGCCGGCCCTGGACACACACGTACACACTTAATGCACTCACATACACACACACAATGATGCTTAATCTCCTTAATCGTGCTGCAATTGACGTCTGCCACTGTAAGGTTGGAAAGAGTAATCCAATTAGCCGTAAGGTAAGTGAAACTCTCAGACATTCACAACAGTTGTTGCTGCATCAAAAGTTTCAAGCAATGACTGCACATACAACACCACACTTTTAATTCCCATGTATCTCTAATAACCTTACCCCGATTTTTATGTTCTCTTCTGCATGTTTCTTTTTTTTTTTCCTTTGTTCTCTTTTTTTTGTTTGTGATCAAATTCTCACGTTTTCACTTTAGTTTTATTATATTATTGTGTTACATTATTAGTTTGAATGTTACATTTAAATCGTCAACGTCTCTTCAATCCTTTTACGTAGTAAAAATACAACTCTTTGAATCACATGTTGCCCCCAAGTACTACAAACATATTTGTACCCGTAAATTACTGATAAGTAGATCATTGAAGCTTTGCTCTTAACACGGAACAGAAATAAGAACCGATTCGCAGCTTAGTCCATTCTTTACACATTTTTTTAAAAATATTTTGTCAGTCATTAAGAAAAAAAAAACAACTCCACAAACCGCATTATACACCCCCCCCCCGTTTTTTTCCAAAGAAAAAAACATACACATACTTTTTTTTGGCTCATATATTCACTGGGACAATGTTTTAGGATTTATAATTATTGATTCAGAATAGAGGCCAACGTGTAGGTCTAGATCTAGTCGTTCTAAATTGTTCAGCAAGTTAGTGTTAATTAAACTCTTGACATTTCAATCTGTAGACGATTTATTCACTCAAACACACACACGCTTTCTCACAGAGTTTTCCCACAGATGTTTCGTATTGTTTGCAAAAAAAAATTGATAATCACTCTGATCTAAGGAGGATCACTAGATTCACTCTGAGTATTATCTAGATCAGTGCTTCCCAAACATCTTCCTTAACGGAACACGTCGGAAATTCTGATTATTTAGCGGTCTGTGAAGCCTTAAAAGTCATCGACTCTCAACTCGGCGAGGGACATTTGAGGGCAACACAGATCGTTGTGGTCACTGACTCAAAATCTGTATTACAGGCTTTGCAAAGCCCTGGACCATGGGCACCCAATATCGACACTGTCATCATGGCCTCACACAACATAAAGCAGCGCTATGGCACTCCTGTAATAATGCAGTGGGTACCGAGTCACATAGGTGTGACTGGCAACAGACTCCTTGGCCCACCAGGGAGGGCAAATTCCACCAACTGAACACGCTGTAAGTTTTCATCATGCTCTGGCTATAATTTAAAAAAAAAACAGAAATGAAAAAGTGGTTTGAGTGCTGGGACAAGTCCCAAAAAGCACGTGGAGTCTGGGAGCGCATGAGGCGCCCTGACAACACTTCCCAGTGGTGGAGGCTGTCCAGGCCTGAGCAGGCTATTATAGCACAGTGCAGGACAGGCCACTGTTCTGTTGGCTCATATTTCTCGCGGCTATGGCCAAATTTCGATCCACGGTGCCCCCGCTGCGGGGAGGAAGAGGAAACCGTGCCTCATATTCTGTTTGACTGCCCCAGACATGCTGATCTCCGCCTCAACAGGTCTGGGAAACCAAAAATTCTCGACCTGTATGGTGACGTGTATGCACAACGCAAGACAGCAGGGTTTCTGTCCAGGGCTTTTGCAAGAGAGGATTTAAGCCTCTCAAGCCCTCACTCAAATGGAGTTTGATGATGATGATGATTATTATTTAGCGGAACAATTTACTTATTTTTTTTAGAGAGGCTCATTCCCTTAGTAGCATACTCGTAAATTATTCCAGTAGTCTGTGGACCCCAGATACCAGGATATTAAGGGGGGGGGGGAATATTTTAGAGCACGCAACTTAAAATACTGTTTGATAATGTCAACCCTGGGAAGATACTGGGCTTTGTCCGGGTGATAGGGTTGTTTGCGGTGGTCTTATTTGTGATGGAACAGAAATTTATGAATATATACATTTATAGCTTTTATATAGCGATACTTTCATGCTTATAGTATGCTCAGAGCGCTTTGGTCCAATTTCATTTGTGGATCAGTTGGGGGAGGGGGGCGGGGGAGTTGGTTTTCCGTGCTGCCTTTAGGCGCTCAGTAAACACAGCTCTGCCCGGGTGTCGAACCTCGAGCCCCCTTATAGTTAGCCAAGCCAAGTTCAAGCGCACTTGACCTCTCGACCACGCTTCCATCTAATTACAACAGATTTTTACTGAATTAACAGATGCCAAAGAAGGTTCGAAGAAGGAAATATAAGATGCATGCAATTCTTGAGTAATAATCTCCCCTAAAAGCATTTATGAAAAACCTTTGGGTAATATTGCCACTATCGGAAATAACGCGGGGAGTAGATATATAGCAAAAGTGCCAGAAAACTTAAAAAAAATACATCTGATTCTATTAGAAAAATATTACCTCGATTTCAACATGCGAAACTAGAAGCAATGTAATTGGTAATAAAGATTATCAATTACATTGTAGATAAAGCTCACTACCATTACCCAATTCAAAGAATATCTACATGATTTAGAGAGTGAGTATGCAGATCTTCTGATGCTCGCGGGCAGGGTCGGACTGGGTATCAAAATCGGCCCGGGCATTACCACAAATGGCATGTCATATATTTTCGGTCGGGGGTAATTTTTACCCCACTCCGCAATTTATATATATATTAGTGTGTGTGTATATATGTAATTAATCTTCATTACATTCTGATCTTTCATTCTTTCAAACTTTTTTTATACCCTAGAATACTATCTTCCTATAATTAGTGGAAAGACAATACACACCGCCAAAGGGCAGCTAGGGAGTCCGGGGGAGCGCTGCGAGCTCCCTCCAGTGGGGTCCGGGGCGATGCTCCGAATCAAGCATTATTTCCGTTATTTTAAGCTTTAAAAATGCCAATTCTGAGGTATCTACAGTGCAATTAGCCTGCTACTCTTCCGATAAAAAAAAATCAAAAACCAAATCTACTATTCAATGGAGTCCAGCGACTGGTAGAAAATGGTAAAATGCTTTAGTTTTTGTATTGGAAAGGGAAGGGAAACTACAAACCCCCTTTTGGCTACGCTCATGAAGTTTGGAAACTGTAGTTTGCTTACGTTGGCTGCACTGGGGCAGTAAGTAAAGTTTCCCTTTCAGACAATGAGGTCTGAGGCAAGTGATGGTTTGAAGACCCTCCCCTCCCGGCTACGCCCATGTGTTATATTATAGGTGTAAGCCTAATTCTCTACAAAATATATAAAGTTTGATATGGCATCGAAAACTAGATGTATGCATTCGTATGATTACATAATGTATTCTATTTATACATGTATGTAGTCTGAAAACTATAAACAATACAATATTAGCCTAATGAGTTTGAAGCTTTTTGGTATTACTTATAGATCTAGATTACAGACTTTTCTTCAAAAAATAAGATTGTTACGTCTTACGCATTTCATGTGTCAATCTAGTCATGCATGTTGATCTGTGACTTAAAATATACTAAATCATTGGTTTTCCTGGCTGACTTAGGCAACCCATTCCATTAAAAGAGAAAGCAGAACGGTTAGAGAGGCACTTACTTAATGTGAAATGCTCTTGCTTCCTCCTAGTACATTCTCAAAAACGCGATTTGTATATGAATATACCATGACCCATTATTTAAAATATAAATCTCCTTTCATTAAATATCGGATGTGGCAGAGCTATATAAATTCTTGTATTTATTGTAATAATTTTCATCATTAATAACTTCATACTAATTAAAATTTTGCCATTAATTATAATAGTATAAAAATTGATTTAGATCTAGATTAAATATTTTTTTTTGTAAGCCTTAAGTGTAATATTAATAGATCTATGTTATTAAAAATAAACAAAAAGAAACTTCATTTTTCTTTTCAAATCGCAGAAAGTAGAGCTTTATACCCATATTGAGCTGTGAATAAGTTGGGTGGTCTGCAATTTCCCGGCTGTGTGTATGTGTTAAAGTTAATTTCTATTAAGTATTGTTAAAGAACTAATTGTCGCTCCTATCTTTTTTTTTTTTTTTTGCTGCGTTATATCAATGTTTTCTCACTTAACCTCTCTCATCCCTCTTTTCGGTTAAATTTCATTGGAACCATTAAAAGACGGGGGAGGGAAGGAGCAAAAAAAAAATAAGGGAGTGCCATCAAAGGCCCATACCAACTAGAAAAATGATTAGGCCAAACACAACCTCGAAGACATCAAATCAGTCCATGCCGCTCGTGCATAGCAGAAAGTACTGTCTAACATTTGCAAATGATAATACGTACAGTGTATAGTGTATTTTTTTGTTATTCTTATTGAATTTCAAACAAAATTAATTGCAATAAGAATTAAAAAAAAATAAAAACAACAAGAAAACGTGTTCGGGCCTTTGTGTCTTGCTGCTGTCACTTTTTTTTTTTTTAAAGTTGTCTGCATTGAATTTTTTTTTCTTTGGTCGCGACCAGACCGGCCCATTTGGTACCGGCCCACCGGGCATTTGCCCGTTTGCCCATATAGCCAGTCCGCCCCTGCTCGCGGGCCAGATCCGGTGTTAAGCCTCTAAAATTTGTAGGTTTATGAAATGAGAGAGCCGCAGAAACTACACGTGGACTCTGAAATTTGAATCCTAAAAGGAAAAGTGAACTGATCTTTACTTTTTTTTTTTGTGGAACATGAAAACAAGCCGCCATATTTGTTTTATCAAGAAAGTGTAGCTGTGTAAAAAAAAACAAAAAAACAAGAACATCAACGGATTAGAAAACAATAATGGTGGCATTCTTGGTTAGAGCCGCGAATAAAAGAATGTGAAAAGATTAGACTACGCCTAGACATTGGAGGATCGATGGGAAAAGTTACCCCAAAAAAGAGGCAGGAAAATGAGACGTTTCCGACACGTAAAAAAAATATAAACATAAAAAATAATTAATGTAAGTACCAGATCCACAAGTTTGTAACAAAATAGTTTCGGGTCAATTTCGTGTCGTTTTTTTTTTTCGTTCATGTGGCCCCCGACACGAGTGTTGGAAATAAAAAATGGCCCACGGGTCGAATTAGGTTGAGAATCACTGCGTTAGAAGTTTCGTTGGTTACTAATGGGATAAGATGTAAAGCATCTCGCGTCAGTGTTGACTCAAATAAAAGCATTTCTTCTTGAGAAAACTATTGGCAACAAAGTTGGCTTTAACATCTCATCTATATCATCATCATCAACATCATTTGAGTGAGGACTTGTGAGGTTCAAATCATCATCAACATCATTTGAGTGAGGACTTGTGAGGTTCAAATCATCATCAACATCGTTTGAGTGAGGACTTGTGAGGTTCAAATCATCATCAACATCATTTGAGTGAGGACTTGTGAGGTTCAAATCATCATCAACATCATTTGAGTGAGGACTTGTGAGGTTCAAATCATCATCAACATCATTTGAGTGAGGACTTGTGAGGTTCAAATCATCAACATCATTTGAGTGAGGACTTGTGAGGTTCAAATCATCATCAACATCATTTGAGTGAGGACTTGTGAGGTTCAAATCATCATCATCATTTGAGTGAGGACTTGTGAGGTTCAAATCATCACCAACATCATTTGAGTGAATACTTGTGAGGTTCAAATCATCATCAACCTTCTCAACGATAAATGAAGAAATCGGCTTATAGACGTTAAACCAAAATTGTGCCAAAAATTAAAAACATTACTAAACAAAGCTGTCTTACGTTTCGTTTACCTAGGAAGAGTATTTGAAGTGTTGTTTTTTAAAGATATTTTTTATGTTATTTATATTGTTATACTTTAAAATAAATATTGTTTTATATAAGTATGACTTGAATGAATTCTAAATATTCCAATAATTATATCTCATCGAGAGCGAAGCTTAAATTATAATAGTTATCTCTTTCAATCAATTTAAATTCGGTAATTTAAAAAATATGTCTCTTTCGGATTACGAGTTTGGCGACCACTGGTCTAGGTGATCATTTTTATGCACTATGTAGCGCTGCGGATGCGAGGTGGCTGAGGGTAAAGTGCTCGGCTTCCGAACCTATGGTCCTGGGTTCGAATCTAGGTGAAGACTTGTTTTTTTTTATTTTGGGATATTTATGGCGCCTCTTAGTCCACCCAGCTCTAATGGGTACCTGACATTAGTTGGAGAAAAATAAAGACGGTTGGTCGTTGTGCCAGCCACATGACACCCTCGTTAACCGTGGGCCACTGAAACAGATGACCTTGACATCGTCTGCTCTGTAGATCGCAAGGTCTGAAAGGAAATTATATTGAGCATTCTAAGCTCTTCTGTTTACATCACAAAATGTATATTCTGTCTGACTCAGGCAACCCACTCCATGCTCTGTTTATAGTACAAAATATATATTCGGTCTGACTCGGGCAACCCATTCCATGCTCTAATAGCACTAGGGAAGAAGGAGCATTAGCATAGATTTGTCTTATCATGGGACAAGGAATATGCGTTTAGTTTTGAGTATTTCTGGGTATTTTATTAGGTTTTGTTTACAGAACATCTACACTGGTTTTGTCTTGCCAGTTGCTTGCAGCTACGAACCAACGATGGAGTAATGAACCATGAGAGAATGTAACGGGTTGCCTGAATCAGACAGGAAAACCAAAGACTTAGCAGAGTTTGAGTCATTGATGAACACGCATGACTAGATTGACACATGAAAAGAGTAGGACGTATTTATCTTCATTTTTCGAAGTAACGTCTGTAATGTATAAGATAAGATAAGATAAAACGAACATGTTTTTTTACGAAACAGTAGTTCATTTTGTATCGTCTGCTACTAACATGTTCAGACTTTTAATTGATGGATTTTATAGAACTTTCGAGTTGAACTAACTAAAACTTGAAAGTAAGAAAAGTTTATTTCCCCTTTTCAGACTTTGCGATCAATATGGCAGATGATGTAAAGGTCATCTGTTTCTGTGGCACACGGTTAATGAGCGTGTCATGTGGCTATCTTGATAGTAAGTTTAAATAGAAATAACTCACAAAATAATACTTTTAAGGATATTTACAATGGTCATTTGTTCCGCTTCTTTTTTGGTTTGTTTTTTCTACAAATCTTTTTACATAAAAAAAAATCTTTTTGTATTTACATTTTAGCGTTTGTATTTTAATATCTTTCAGCAGTCTCTAATCTAATGAGCTTCAATGTTAATCAGCTAAGTAAAAATCATTTCACCCGTTCCATGTAAATATGCACCTGCAACTCAACTATACGTTTACCTTGCTTATTGAGGTAATTAGTAAAACAGTGGACAGTCGTCAGGAGATTGACTGTAGAATGGGGTTGATTTCGATACTTTACGATTCTTTCCGATTACCCGGCTGGTTCGATTAACCGGGTGTACACTACTGAATCACTATTTTTTCCTCCTCCTCTATAACGCGTATTGAGCTTACTTCAGAAATCTATAAGTAATGTAAGTTCCCCTTTCAGATCTTGCCATCTATAGGCCCCATGGTTAACAAGGGTGTAATGTGCTCAGCACAACGACCAACCGCCTTTACCTCTCCCCAACTAATGTAAGGTACCCATTAGAGCTGTGTATTCATCAGGTTCGAACCAGGGGCCCCGTTTCGGAAGACAAACGCTTTACCACTCAGCCACCGCGCCTACTGTTAAGAGGATTAATTTTTACATGGTATTACACTTCTTAGTGTGAATTATAACTAATACAATGTACTAAACTATAAGAACAGAACTAGGGACACACACACACACATCTCTCTCTCTCTCTCTCTCTCTCTCTCTCTCTCTCTCTCTCTCTCTCTCTCTCTCTCTCTCTCTCTCTATATATATATATATATATATATATATATATATATATATATATATATATATATATATATATATTGCCTTGATATAGTTCTATATTAGTACATTTCAAATGCGTTATGCATTTCCAAAAGAAAGTTTACAAAATAAGATTCACATTTATTGAAACATTGTTAGACCTTTTTTAAAATGTACACAGGCTAGTACATGTAATACAGATATAACAAATTTGTGTACTGGTCAAATCTTTTTGCTGAATTGCTGCAATCGGCAGACCTTATCTTCACTAATTTGTTAACATATTAGTGACTATCAATTCCAAATCTTCACATTGGCGCATACCACGTTAACAGGCAGCCATCCATACTCAGGCGCACACACACACACACACTTGAAATTGTAAGAAGTATAAGATGAGAGAGAGAGATATTTATAGAAAGATTAAGCGAAAGAGTAGCACCTTGAGTAAAATCACTAAATTTAGAAAGCCTTCAGGAGAGAAGATTCAAAAGTAAAGCAGCATACATAAAACACTGAACCATAATCTTCAAATACAAAAACAAAATGTAATAAAATACTCAGAAAGACAAAGATAAAGGCACATTCCTAGTCCCATAGGCTAGGACAAATTTGTACAAATGCTCCTTCTTCCCTAGTGCTATTAGAGCATGGAATGGGTTGCCTGAGCTAGCCAGGAAAACCAGTGACTTGGCAGAATTTAAGTCATTGGTGAATATGCATGACTAGATGTAGAGACATGACTCGTAGGACGTAATCATCTTCCTTTTGAAGTAGCGTCTGTATTTTATAAGATAAGACAATAACATGGATGTAAAAAAAGGAATGTAGAACCTCACTTCTATCAAAATTCATTTTTTTTCAATGTCATGGTAAAGCCAAGAATAATCATACCTATGACGACTATTTCAAATATAGTTTTTTCATCTTCCAACACATGTACCGGAAGCTCTAAATTGGAACCAGTGAAATCTGCCCGTGTGGAGTATAACCAGAGAATGCTGACCACTTCCTCCAAAACTGCTCTCTTTACCAAGAGGCCCGTATAAGACATTGGCCCCAAATCACCCCAATAGAAAGAAAACTACATGGAGAGCTCCCTGATTTGGAAACCACTGCGCAGTTCATCTCATGTATTGGTCTAGTCATCTGAACACTCCAACATAACAATGAGAACGAAGGAGAAGAAGAAGTTCATCTTCCGGGATCAAGATGTATAATCAACTAAATAAGCGGATCTACACGAATAAAATAATCTTATTTGACTCGACCTACGTTATCATTGAGAGCAAATGTCGACAGTTTTTAGCGATGTAGATACTGCATTTACCAGCAGAATGTTTTAAAATTAAGGAATTTTTTTTGGGGGGTGGGGTGGGCTTGTTAAAAAAATACAAAGCTAAAGATGCATCCTCATTTTTAGACAAAAATTATTTCCGGTCATAATGGCAATGTCTTCGTTTTCAGATATGAGTGCAATGATTCACAACTCAACTAAAACTGGGAATTTTGAGAAATGTTCACTAGATTATATACGTTACAAAAAAGGCTTTAAAAAAAGCAGCAATTAATGCTACTTTTTGGAACACAAACATTTTCTTTGAGAAATATATACGGATTTAATCTGCATGTTTACTCAGACAATCAAAATAAAGGGGGCTAATTCAGCTTGTACCACCACTTCAGTCTAGTACTATTTCTTTCCCTTGTTTGAAATACCAAAAAAAATTCATTAACAATAATTATTTTTAAAAAAATTGATTTTTGTGTTGTCAAGTTAAAGTAATAATTGTGAAAAAATGTCAGCTTCATCCCCGAGTGGAGTCGGAGAAATAAACTTTTGGCCAGACAGACGGATGTGGTCCACGGGTCGTAGGTTGGGCCTCAGTGGTGTAATTATGTGCACTTTATTTTACAAAAGAGTAGTGAAGAGTGCACCGTCCTTACAAACATATTTTAGTCTTTGAATTGATTGATTTTAAAGAATGTTCTGGTAGAACTTAATTAAGGCCTGAGGGAAGGCTGACTGAAAGTTGAAATAAAAACATTAACGAAAAAATACTTGAAAACGAAAATCACCTCCGCATGTTTGTTTCGCTAAATTTTTGTTTTTTACAACTTTTTACAAGCATTATAGAATAACTTTTTTTTTTGGGACGGTATTTACATGCTAGCGTTTGTGTTTTAATCTTAACTCTTTCTCTCCCAACTGACGATACCAACGTTGATTCCACTAGAATGTGGTAAATAATTACGGAGAGAAAGAGTTAACATCTTTCGCCAGACCTCCTAGTAGGCTAGCGACTTTAATTAGCTTACTTAACACGTTCTACATGTTCCATATAGCAATTCACCTGGAATTTAATGGAGACTCGACTCATTTGTTGTAATGAGGTAAACGTTTGTTTCAATGTCAAGGTCGAGAATATTTACCGCCGAGTCAAAAATAGGTCAAGATCAATAGATGAAAATGAAAATTGCTCCACAGAATTAGTGCAGATCTTTGAGAAGTTATTTTTAGTGTTTCTAGATATGACACATTAAGAGAGAAAAAACGTTAAATTTTGATGGAAAGTGCTATTTTCTACAAATATCTTTGTTACCCAATACCAAGGACATTGTATTACAATCTTTTTATAAAGTAAAATGTTTAGTTGAAGACAAATATACCCACGCAAAGTTCTGGAGTTTTGGAGTTCAAGTCCTGGAATAAGAAAAGGAAGTTTCGTCATCATCATCCCTTGACTTAGTCATAGTGGTGCTCTGACGTAGTGGTGCTGTGACGTAATGGTGCTCTGATGTAGTGGCGCTGTGACGTAATGGTGCTCTGACGTAGAGGTGCTGTGACGTAATGGTGCTCTGATGTAGTGGTGCTGTGACGTAATGGTGCTCTGATGTAGTGGTGCTGTGACGTAATGGTGCTCTGATGTAGTGGTGCTGTGACGTAATGGTGCTCTGGTGTAGTGGTGCTATGACGTAATGGTGCTCTGATGTAGTGGTGATGTGACGTAATGGTGCTCTGACGTAGTGGTGCTGTGACGTAATGGTGCTCTGATGTAGTGGTGCTGTGACGTAATGGTGCTCTGATGTAGTGGTGCTATGACGTAATGGTGCTCTGATGTAGTGGTGATGTGACGTAATGGTGCTCTGATGTAGTGGTGCTGTGACGTAATGGTGTTCTGATGTAGTGGTGCTGTGACGTAATGGTGCTCTGATGTAGTGGTGCTGTGACGTAATGGTGCTCTGATGTAGTGGTGCTGTGACGTAATGGTTGTGACGAAATACGTCCTCTCAATACAGAAGTGACCAGTGCGGAACTACCCCCCCCCCTTTTTTTTTTTACCACTAGTTAGCATTGTATAGCCTACCCTCAACACTAAACTGACCAGTGTAGAACACAAACATCCTATTACACCAAGGTTAGATCCAACCACCATATTATAGGCCATAAACACACATCCCAAATTACGCCCTAAACGCCGAAACAAACGGACGCAGCCATTAAGTCCAGGAACATTAAATTTGAAAGTTACGCCCCAAACGCCAGAACAAACACACACAGTCGTAAAGTCCATGGACATTGAAATTTGGTGTCCACGTAATCCCTTTGAGTCGACACTCCTAACGCCCATGGCTATTCAAATCGCTCCCGTCCGCTGTGCCATCAAGCGATGATCCAGTCTGATAATTGTTACATGGTTCCGCTTTCATCCTTCCCCCCCCCCCCCAGGTCGCGGGTTAAAGAAGTCAAATGAGTGAGCCCCAAATGAAACAATTCGTCCAATTTAACAATTTTAAATTCGAAAGACTCGATGGCCATTGGATCGTCACTACTCTAACGTACCGCTCGGGAACCTATAAATGCCGGAGACGAAAGTTTCAGGTTAATGCCATTCTAGATCAGAATCACTGAGAAGTCAGAAGACTCTCAAGTCAACGATTCGTTTGGGAACTTGTGTGAGGGCAAAGCGGGTGAGTTGTAAACACTTTATCATTATTATTTAGTGTATCTTCGCCTGTAACATTTACGTTCATGTATCATTACCATGTTAACACTGGTTTGCTCCCAAATTTTATATTTGTAAATCTCTATGAATATGTGCTCCTCATTTACTCGTCAATGTTGACTGTACTCCCAACGGTGGACATCCACCTTGCAATATAGTTAATCCTAATGTCTATTTATGCATTTGTTATTTATTCATATCCATATTCATCTGGACCTACTCGCGTCTAGATTATTTCCTTACCTGTGCATATGTACCTGTATATGTGCACATATATATACATTATAAGTATGCTTGTTTTTGTTAAGCACATACTGTGCTGTTACCATGCATCCTTAGGCCCGAGAATCAGTCTCGTCTAACCCCACTATTTTCGGCTTGTCGGCCTGCATAGTTATGTGCCCTTTTCTACCCCCCTCCCTTCTTCTTGTCACGGTCCTCTGGTCACGAGCGACCGCGGGCTTGTTTACCTGTTGGTCAATAAGGTCACAGGGGCTACAACACTGTAATACGGTCCCCCTGTTTCCCTCCTCATTTATGCCCCTGCCTTGTACATTTATATATGTATTTGTATTATTATTATTGTTATTATTATTATTATTATTATTATTATTATTATTATTGTATTATTTGAACAGCAATCATTACTAGACCTAGTAAAATGTTGTTGACATGTATCTTAGTTAACCTGAGGGAGACGCTCCTACCCAGGATGCGCCCCTCGCCAACCAGCCTGTATGGTTTAATAATTCAGGCTCCACTCATGTCTCATTTCACACCAGGGCTGGCGTGTTTTTCTGCCTGAAGGCAGTCCTCAGCCGCTCTCCACACATCCCCGTTGAGAGTGAGTCACTCATCCCCCTCGACCAGAACTGAAGGCATTCCAGGCTGAAGTCCCAGGAGTAAGCCCACCGCGTGGCATCCTCATCCTCGTCACACTAGTGCCTGCCTACCTGCAGGGCACCAGCAACTGGCTGCCAGCACAACGGAGCTTCAACTTACCCCACCCCGAAGTAGAACCTTGAATAACAGATAAGTGAGAGACAGCCGAATAAGCAAACCATACACGAATTTTTATGAGCAACATCCCAGTGATGATATTATCTTAAACGTTACCATAAAATTCTGAATCATTCTGTACACTCCCCCCCTTACTCACTGATTGTATTTCTTCTTAATTATCCTTTATTAAATATTTGTTCTTCCACAAAATCATTAAGCTTTGCGTTTTGCTAGTGCCTGTCTACGTGCCTATACAATACCAACAAAATATTTACCACGTTGTGGCTCTAAGACTTTACCCCCTAGGAGTCGCAGGCCATCGTCCCCATCGGGAAGTGCAAACGGACCGATCGGCGGACTTATTCCACCACAGTGGTGCTGTGACGTAGTGGTGCATCGACGTAGTGGCGCTGTGACGTGGTGACGCTGTGACGTAGTGGCGCTGTGACGTTGGGCTGCTACGACAAAGACAGCTGTAATCTTTAACGTAGTGGTGCTGTGACGTAGTGATGCTGTGATGTAGTGGTGCTGTGACGTAGTGGCGCTGTGACGTAGTGGCGCTGTGACGTAGTGGCGCTGTGATGTAGGGGTGCTAAGACGTAGTGGAGCTGTGACGTTGTGACGTAGTGGCGTTGTGACGTAGTGGCGCTGTGATGTAGGGGTGCTAAGACGTAGTGGAGCTGTGACGTTGTGACGTAGTGGCGTTGTGACGTTGGGCTGCTACGACAAAGGCAGCTGTAACGACGTAACGAATCTTTAACGTAGTGTGCTGTAATGAAGGGCTGCTGTGACGTAGTGGTGCTGTGACGTAGTGGTGCTCTGATGTAGTGGTGCTGTGACGTATTGGCGCTGTGACGTAGGGTTGTAAAGACGTAGTGGTGCTATGACGTAGTGGCACTGTGACGTTGGGCTGCTACGACAAAGGCAACTGTAACGACGTAACGAATCTTTAACGCAGTGGTGCTGTAATGAAGGGCTGCTGTGACGTAGGGTTGCTAAGACGTAGAGGTGCTGTGATGGTTCACTTAAAACATTTTAAGCTCTTCTCTGTCAGCAGCGATCCTTAGCGGAATATCATTGAAGAGGCCGGTCCATTTTTTATCCAACAAAACCATGGAGTCTGGCGGCACATGCACCGCCCCAACCGAGACGACCCATTGGTGCATAGTTCACTTCCGGGAACATTATGCTGCCCGTCGCCGACACTTTGGGTTATTACAGGAACCAGTGGTGCATGTCTTGCGAGAGTGTCCGGTGAGGGGAGGCGTATCTGAAGTGTCACCTGACCTGTAAGGGAGTTATGCGGCACAACAGCAGAGTTTCTTACCGTGAGGCCTAATCCTTCCAGACCTGATACCAAATGAAGTTCATACCAGGTCCAGCAATCTAAAAACTAAACGTCTCAATACTGATTTTTCTCCTCCACCCCCCCCCCCCCCACCTTTCTCAACAATCTCTTTTTTCTTAAACAATCAAAATACAAAAAAAAGCAACAAAAAAAAAACACAAACAAAGCTTATATTAAGTGTATCAATTAATTTGGATTAGTCATGTAATTAAATTTGTAATAAGCCTCAGACGACAATCTATAAAGAGTCAAGTACTATTTCTTTCCCTTGGAAAGGGGACTAATTCAGCTTATACCACCACCTCATATCGTATCATAGCGTGGTACCTACGAAAACTGTTTCCAAAACAGACTTCATGTGTTCATACTTACAATATTGGGTTGTTCAAATCTGAATATTTCTTCACGTTACTTGGCATGCATGGCCGCTAAAGTGATTTGAACCCTTGCCAGACGGTCACAAGGTGCAATACAATACATGGACTTTAAAACCAATTTCGTGTTGTATAACTCTTGAGTGTGGTGTTGAACTTTTGGCATTAACAGAACCAACAAATATGCAATGCTAATTGATTATACGTACAACTATAATATTCTTTAATATGCTTACTCTCATGGATTAATGTGGTGGCTTGCATGAGCAAACTTGGTAGAAAGTAGATAGATAGATAGATAGATAGATAGATAGATAGATAAATAGATTAGATAGATAGATAGATAGATAGATAGATAGATAGATAGATAGATAGATAGATAGATAGATAGATAGATTGATAGAACCATGAACTATGAACGATTTCAGTTTTGTGGCCAGACTTTTGTGCCGTGACAAGCTAACCTGTTTGTCTTATGTGTTATTGTAATTGAAAGGAGAATCGGATTAAAATATCATAAATCCAGACACAGAAAATATTTCCAATAACTTTTCATTACATCTCCCAAGTCAACCAGAGTAGTTACACATGGACTTGGACAAGAAGGAGAAGCAGACATGAAAAGCGATGGGCAGACAACATAAAGAATGAACGAGCCTGGCATGGAAAGATATTCTTGTCATGGCCAAAGAAAGAGGAATGGAGAAAGACGGTCGACTGATCATGAGTGGTACCCCAACGGTCTAACAGAATAAGGGATGAGTGATGTTGAGGGGAAGATGGTGTTGATGCTGAGTGTGTCTTTATCTCTCTCTCTCTCTCTCTCTCTCTCTCTCTATATATATATATATATATATATATATATATATATATATATATATATATATATATAAGATAAGATAATTTTATTGATCCAATCAAATATAAAGAGAGAGAGAGAGAGAAGGATGTGTTTGTATGAAATAGATAGATATAGATATATTCAATGTTTTTTTTTTTTTAAAATAGGTGCCTGTACTCTGTGATGGATTGCCTAACTTAATCTATTAATACTTTAATAATAAATGTTTGAATACAAGAAAAGTATAAAACTTTTCCCTACATTGAAAAAAACGCCGGTACGCCGTACCGGTACGTACCGTCACAAAAAAGCACTGAGTAATATATATATATATATATATATATATATATATATATATATATATATATATATATATATATATATATATATATATATATAAATGTTTACTTTAAACAAAGTGGTGAAACAGAGAAAGACAGTGAAACAGTCAAACTTAAAAACAATCAATGTCTTTCACAGTTGTATGTATCCGTAAGAAACCGATCACCCAGAGATTTTCTACCTTTCGATGGCCAGATAAGAAAAAAATATCAAGATGGCGCCAAATCTCGTTACCGGTTTGCATCTCGTGAGAGACCTCCAGCAAGCAAGCGTCAAATTACGTCACACAAGGGAATCATTTCCTGTTGTCACAGTCCAGTTTTAGAACCTCTGTGACATGAAGTGACACTCAGTCACCTATTGTAACATTCCGTGCGGGCAAGCACGAGGTTATGTGAATAAGTTAAAGGACTCTGAAATAAGGGTCAAAGGTAGTTAGTGAAGAACTCCAGCAGAGAGTGGATGTACGATTTTCTCTGTCTGTAATATGTACGTTAATGAATTTGATTTAATGTTAACTTGAGAGTTTCCTTCGGACTTATATGTTGAACATTTCATTGATGTGATTGCTTATTCCACATGGCATGAACAGCCAGTATTTATTGGTGTATATTTTGTGACGGCTGAAGTCGCCAGTATTTTCTGTAATTTATCCTATATATAATAAACTTTACGTCTGCTATTAGTGTGTTCATCAGTAATTCTAAATGTTGTCGTTAGAGACCTTAGTATACTAGTAATGTTGCGCACTTGCAAATCCAGTGCGTCTAATAAAGTACATCGCCAAGAGGAGCATTATAGCCGCACCAGAAGAGGTACCTACAACACACGGACACACCCACGCCGCTACGCCTACAGCCAAAACCAGGTAGCGACATTTGGTGGCCAGTATGTTGTGTTCTAGACACGCACGGACTCAAACACCACTCAAGCAAAACCAGTCACAAGTATTCAAGTAGATCATCATTGAACTAACCTGAGCCTGCACTTTTTCACCGGTTGACCTAGAGTCCACTTTATCATTGACCAATTCGAACTTAACATCAATAGCTTGTTTATTTAAAGATGGTCAATGCCCATTTCTCAACTATTGTCGACATCTTGAGATTTAGCACGGCGTGACATCACCATCGGCAGAAGACAGCTGATACATTTGTGTGGGTGAAAAACTGAAGGCGTCGCTCGAAGACAGCTGATACATTTGTGTGGGTGAAAAATTCAAGGCGTCGCCTGAAGACAGATGATACATCGTTTCCACGTGAGCGCTCGTCACCAACGTTTGACACGCTCTTGCATTGTCAAGGTTCACCTTACATTGCTATACAGAAGGTCCTCCATTTAGACCTCTGTTCACTTATGGCCATTCTGTTTTGTTTTTTTTTGCAGAGACTTTACATATTTGGATTATCTAAGCTGAAGTCTTCCACTTAAGTACTGTTGGATTATTTGGATTATTTTGTGGATTACTTTGGAGTACTTGACAGAACTTATCTGTATTGTAAATTTGAGCATTTGAGCCATCTTATGGCATTGAACTGGATTATTTTTCTACTACCACTTTAATGCTCATAGTGACGTGTATTCTTAAATTGGATTACTTATACATGGATTATTATTCTTAAATTGGATTACTTATACATGGATTATTAGCGAACCACCCAAACTGTATTTGCATTTGACAAGCTACAAGAGAGAAGAGGATTAAACTACACTAGTCGACAAGAAAAGAGTCTGTAAGTCACTATTAACAAATTAAATACATGCATATGATTATAAAGTACATGGATTTTGCTTTGATGTAGCAGTAATTAAACTTGATTGTTAGTAGAGTTAGTAATTGATAACTCTTGGCATTTTTGAAGCCATATTTTGATTTCATTTTTTCTAAGTATTTTTTTAAGGGTGGCTGGAGAGGGACTATTTTATGAACTATCATAACAATAGGATCTATTAGGGTCTATCCTATTTGTTCTTTAACCTCTATAAGGCCCAATGCGTTTGAGGCTCTCCTTGTTGGTACGGAGGTCATAGAATATAGTGAGAAATTATTTATTTAGCTGTTGAGTCTTGTTTGTATTTCTGTCAGTGTACTTAATCTGTATCAATATTGTTGTTTGTTTAAAAGTCTTGTATCCATATATCTGTATTTCTCCTGTCATATTTCTACTTTTTATTAATTTCTTTAAAAGCAGACTGTGTTGTTCTCTATATTGTTTCTGTGTTTGTCTTTTTACTTATACTGTACATATATTTTTCTTTCTCTTACTAATTTACATTTTTTTACTATTTTACTCTGGCACAACAGCACACATGTATAACATATATTGATATTTGTGAATATTGAATTTGAATAGTTTATAATTGAGCAACTGAGTAAATTTTGATCTAGATCTATACATTGGAAAATTATCACTACATTCTTTCATTACATTGTAACCATTGATTGAATTTTTTCTATTATTGTGTAATATACACATGTTAAATAATTGACACACACTGTATTGACAAGTACAACACAGTACATTTTTTTTTTCTCACTTAATTAACTACACAAAGCATTAAACATGTCTTCCTATGACAAAATTCTAGAGCTAGTGAAAGTCATGGAACTAGAGGGGGACAAAAAGAGGGAATTCATAGAAAAAGAGCTAGCCAAAATAGAAAAGAAAGAAAGGGAGGAAAAAGACAGGGAAGAAAGAGCTGCTGAAAGAGCTCATCAGAAAACATTAAAAGAACTAGAAACTAGACAAAAAGAACTAGAACTAGAAGCTGCCAAAACAAATCCCAACATTAATACCCAACAGTCTACAACAAAGCCATTCATCTCTAAATTCCATAAATATAATTCTAAAGATGAAACACTTGAAAACTATTTAGTCCAATTTGAGCATATAGCCTCAACCTATAGTCTTAACAATGAGGACATGGCCAAACACCTACTAGCAAATTTGTCCGGAGAACCCCTCAACATCATTTCCACTTTAACTGTAGACCAAAAGAAAGACTATGCAGCAGTAAAGACTAGATTATTAGAACACTTTGGAAAAAATTCAGACTTCTATCGTAAGCTGTTCAAGGACACTAAATTGAAAAAAGATGGGGACTTCAACAGAATAATATTCGACATGAGGACTAACATGATAAAATGGTTAGAGCTAGCAAAATGTGACATCA
This sequence comes from Biomphalaria glabrata, assembly GCF_947242115.1. NCBI lineage: Eukaryota > Metazoa > Mollusca > Gastropoda > Planorbidae > Biomphalaria > Biomphalaria glabrata. The sequence continues at coordinate 266,838 of NW_026602928.1, forward strand.
AAGACCCGACACAAATCCTAGACATGCTACTCATTGACAATGTCCTCAACAACGTGACAGACTTAGTTTTTACTTTCCTTAAAGAAAAGAAGATCAAGACAGAGACTGAACTGATAACGAATCTAAATCTATTTAAAGACAGTCACCCTGGACACACGATCGACAAAAGAGACCTACACCAACTAGTAGCCACAGCAACAACATTCAACAACAACAACAATGACAAATTCAAATGGTCCAACACCAAGACTTGTTTCAATTGTGGGAGAAAAGGTCATGTAAAAAACCAATGCAAAGCTCCCGTAAATTACAATAACAATTACAGATACAGAAGTTACACTAGTTTCTACAACCCAAACAGCTACAAACAAAACAAAAATAATTACAATAATAGACCATATAGACTACACCAGAGTGCAAGTCCCAATGAAAGAAGAAATTTTGCAGACAGTTACCAACACAATAACTATAATAGAAACAACAGGCAATCTAGAAGGGACCAATATAACTACCACACAAACAACCACCCAAACAACTACAATAGAGGAAACAATAGAAACAACAGTGGCAATAACACCAACACCCATAGAGAGGAAAATGTAGCCTACATGCAATCAAATAAGTCCAAAATAAAAGTCTTTCCATCCTATGTTAATTCTAAAGAAGTAGGATCAATTCGCGACAGTGGAGCCACGGCAATAATAGTTAAAGCCTCTTTAGTCGAACCAGGACAGTATCTAGAAGATACAGTAAAAGTGACCTATGCAAATATACAAAAATTCGATATTTGCAAGACCGCTAAAGTCCTAATAGAATCACCCTGGATTACAGGAGAACTAGAAGCCATAGTCATGGACACCCCAGCACAAGATCTAATAATAGGCAATGTAGATGGTGTAAAAGATCCAACACTAGAAGAAGTTATGCAATGGGCGGAAGATAGACAAAAATATTCCCTATTTAAACATGAGGCACTATTAGCTCAAACCAGATCACATAAAAAAATAACACCAGAAATAGAATGCCCCACTGTATTACTCAATGAAATAGGCATAACTAGGGAGGAACTAATAGCTATGCAGAAAAATGACACCACAATACAAGACCTCTTAAGCAAAGATTATAACAAGATAAATTTAAATAACCACCACATAGAAATTAACAACTTAGCCATTAGATATAACAGGAAAGAAAACTGTACTAGACTTCAAATCCTGATCCCTAAAACTTTAAGAGCTAAAATATTAAATATGGCACATGATGACCCCACAGCAGGACACTTAGGAAAAAAAAAGGTATATGCTAAGATAGCCAACAAATTCTTCTGGCCAAAGATGGGAAAGGACATCAAGAACTATGTAAACAGTTGCACAGAATGTGCCAAACAAAAAAACAGTAACTAGAGCCCCATTAGAGAAATCAGATAAATCTCACTATTTCTGGGACAAAATTGCCATGGACATAATGGGACCCATAACTACCAGCAGTAAAGGGAATAAATATATTTTGGGTATCATTGACATGTCCACTAGATGGGCAGAGGCATTTCCTCTAAAAGATATAAAGGCTATTGACATATGTAATTGCTTAAAAACACTTTTTCTAAAATTTGGATTCCCCAATAAGTTACTGTCAGACAATGCATCAAACTTTAAGTCCCACCTTAACCAAGCATTTGCAGAAATGACTAACATCCGCCTAGTCCATAGCACTATCTACTCACCACAGGGAAATGGAGTCATAGAAAAATGGAACAGAACTGTAAAACAGATGATATATAAGCTAGAAAGAGACTCAATGAGCACCTGGGACCAGACTCTTAGTTATGCTATATTTGCCTACAACACTAGCATCCATGAAACCACCAAATTCAGCCCCTATGAGCTTGTATTTAACAGAAAACCTAAAGGACCGTTAGAGTTATGGGCTGACAACATGTTAGACTTAGAAAACATAGAACAGTACCATCCTTGGATAATTCAGACCAAACAACAGCTTAGACAAGGAATAAAACTAGCAGAGATAAACATGGACAAAAATCTAGAAAGGCATAGGAAAATAAAAAACAGAAATAGAAAACTAAGAACACTAAATGTAGGTGACCAAGTTTTTGTTAAGATAGAAAACAAACACTGTAAAGATAAGAATGAGGGACCATTTAAAGTTATAGAGAGAATTAATAACAAAGTGTACATCATTGATAAAGATGGTAGAGAATGCAAACTCAATATTGACAAACTTGTAAAATTGGATAAGAGACAAATAACTGACACAGATATAATTGAACCTGATGTAGAAACCAAACACAATATACAAGAACATATAGTAAGCACCATAAACACCACACACAACAGTAGTCCAAACATTGAAAATGATATGTTACAGAATTTGACAGTTAAATATAGTGATGTAATTACACAAAAGCTAGGATGTACCAATCTGATAGAACACACAATAAAACTCAACAAAGCACTACCAACTAAGACAAAAACCTATAGTATACCCAAAGCATATGAGGACTTAGTTAGAACAGAAATGACCAACTTAATTAAAGATGGGAAGATAGAGAGATCAGAAACATGTAAATATGCATCACCCATGGTCATTGTAAAAAAGAAAGACAGTGGAGTAAGAATCTGCTGTGACTTTAGAGAAATAAATAAATGCACAGTCATAGACCCAGAACCCCTACCAGACACTGACAGCATAATTACAACTTTAAGCAAATCATCCCTATTCACAACAATGGACTTAAACAGAGGCTTCTGGCAGATTAAAATGGACCCTGACTCTAAGGAATATACAGCATTCAAATGCACTATGCCAGGCCTAGAAGGTATCTATGTCTGGAATGTCATGCCATTCGGCTTAATAAATAGTACAGCCACATTTCAGAAATGCATGTCAAAATTATTAGAAGGCATAAATAATGTATTGTCTTATGTAGATGACATTTGTGTTTTCACCAACTCACAACAGGAACACATTCATGTACTAGAGCAAATATTTTCAAGACTAAGAACACACAACATGACATTAGCCCCCAAGAAATTAAACCTAGCTAAGCCTGAAATCCAATTCTTAGGATATTGCATTACCAATGACAAAATTACACCCACTGAAACAAACCTAACAAAGATTAAAAACATAAAAGAACCTAGGACTAAGAAAGACATGAGATCATTATTAGGACTTTGCAGCTTTTATAGAAAGTTTATTCCAAATTATGCACAGATAATTGAGCCCCTTGTTGAATTTACTAAAAAGAAGCATGGAAACACAATTTGTATAGATGAAAAAAGTAGACTAGCATTAAGCAACTTAAAAGATAAATTTAATGAGAAACTAGAATTAGCCAGTATTGACCCAACATCAACACTATCACTATACACTGATGCCTCCAACACTGGTATTGGGGCATGCTTACTACTGCATCACCCATGGTCATTGTAAAAAAGAAAGACAGTGGAGTAAGAATCTGCTGTGACTTTAGAGAAATAAATAAATGCACAGTCATAGACCCAGAACCCCTACCAGACACTGACAGCATAATTACAACTTTAAGCAAATCATCCCTATTCACAACAATGGACTTAAACAGAGGCTTCTGGCAGATTAAAATGGACCCTGACTCTAAGGAATATACAGCATTCAAATGCACTATGCCAGGCCTAGAAGGTATCTATGTCTGGAATGTCATGCCATTCGGCTTAATAAATAGTACAGCCACATTTCAGAAATGCATGTCAAAATTATTAGAAGGCATAAATAATGTATTGTCTTATGTAGATGACATTTGTGTTTTCACCAACTCACAACAGGAACACATTCATGTACTAGAGCAAATATTTTCAAGACTAAGAACACACAACATGACATTAGCCCCCAAGAAATTAAACCTAGCTAAGCCTGAAATCCAATTCTTAGGATATTGCATTACCAATGACAAAATTACACCCACTGAAACAAACCTAACAAAGATTAAAAACATAAAAGAACCTAGGACTAAGAAAGACATGAGATCATTATTAGGACTTTGCAACTTTTATAGAAAGTTTATTCCAAATTATGCACAGATAATTGAGCCCCTTGTTGAATTTACTAAAAAGAAGCATGGAAACACAATTTGTATAGATGAAAAAAGTAGACTAGCATTAAGCAACTTAAAAGATAAATTTAATGAGAAACTAGAATTAGCCAGTATTGACCCAACATCAACACTATCACTATACACTGATGCCTCCAACACTGGTATTGGGGCATGCTTACTACAGCAAAGAGAGTCATTTTTTAAGCCAATAGTACACATCAGTAGAACACTGTCTGAAACAGAAAGAAAATACTCAGTGATTGAGAAAGAATTATTAGCCATTGTATGGTCAGTTGTAAAACTCAAGAATTACTTGTTAGGTAGATTTTTTAGCATCAAGTGTGATCATAAACCATTACTGGCACTAAAAAGAAAAGATCTAAAAAATGACAGGATAAACAGATGGACACTCATTCTCTCAGATTACAAATTTGATTTAGAAAGCATTCCAGGACATGAAAATGTAATAGCTGACTTTTTATCCAGATACATAATACATGAAAATGAAGCAAGTGAAAATAATGACATTAAACACATCAGCCAGGACATTCTGATAGAATAAATAACCAGTACAAAGCACTTAGAAACAAGTAGTAGCAGTCAACTAAGTTAAATTAACATTCTACACATTTTTCAAATAAGTCATGACACCTTATTGTCACACTTTCCTTCTGGGTCATGATGACATCTATGCTTATGATCAATAACAGATCATCTATTTGCTCATTGTATTTTATTGTCAACTTGTAATATGACAAATGCCAGATGTGTTTATTTTGTGTGTATATATTGTATTTCATTACTGATTGTGCACAGCAATGTAAACAATGAGATGTAAACAACAGTGAACTACTTGAACTGTTGACCTGAATCTGTTTTTCATAACAACTCACAGATGTAAATATTGTCTAAAATTTTTTACACACCTGAATACTACGATGAATGTTTATAAACATGGAAATTTGTTTACTATTGTACTTCAATACTACACTCAGACTATTTATAGTAGTCTTATGCAAGGTCAACCTTGAACTGGATTGACATGTATCTGAAAATTTTTTTTTCATTTTTCTTGATGATGGCAAAACCTAGAATAATATTTTGACACAGCACATCACAGTTGTAAATAAATATGACATTTTTTCAGTAATCATTTTGAGTAAATTTACTCAGTGTGTCAAATGATACACATTGATAATGTTGTGCATCTACAATTATAGTAAAACATTGGATGTGGAATAACTTGTATATTTTTTCCTTTTTTATATTGATTAGCATGTGATTGTTTGTACAAATTTTTTTTCAGTACAAATGTATGCATAAAGTTTGTTAACACTTGATGGAGGTACTTTTCATTACAATTAATGTTACATTTCAGTGATTTTGCTCTCAGTGAATTAAGTATATAAATGATTTTTTTTGGGACTCAGTAATTTATATGATGTTATACATAATTACTAAGATTATATAAGATGATATGAGCAATTGGAGTGAACTTACAGCACTTGATAGAATAATGGACCAAGCTCATATATATTTGTACAGTGATATTAATGTAAAATATATTTGTCAAAGATTTTTGGTCAAAAATCTTTTTGGAGTGTGGGGCGTATGTCACAGTCCAGTTTTAGAACCTCTGTGACATGAAGTGACACTCAGTCACCTATTGTAACATTCCGTGCGGGCAAGCACGAGGTTATGTGAATAAGTTAAAGGACTCTGAAATAAGGGTCAAAGGTAGTTAGTGAAGAACTCCAGCAGAGAGTGGATGTACGATTTTCTCTGTCTGTAATATGTACGTTAATGAATTTGATTTAATGTTAACTTGAGAGTTTCCTTCGGACTTATATGTTGAACATTTCATTGATGTGATTGCTTATTCCACATGGCATGAACAGCCAGTATTTATTGGTGTATATTTTGTGACGGCTGAAGTCGCCAGTATTTTCTGTAATTTATCCTATATATAATAAACTTTACGTCTGCTATTAGTGTGTTCATCAGTAATTCTAAATGTTGTCGTTAGAGACCTTAGTATACTAGTAATGTTGCGCACTTGCAAATCCAGTGCGTCTAATAAAGTACATCGCCAAGAGGAGCATTATAGCCGCACCAGAAGAGGTACCTACAACACACGGACACACCCACGCCGCTACGCCTACAGCCAAAACCAGGTAGCGACACCTGTCGAGAGAGAAAATGAAGGGAGGCTATCCCAGCAGTCATCTCTTATGTGTAACTGTCTGATCTATTATATTATCCTTTAGTTAGAAACCCAGGAGTTCCCAGAGCGTGTCCAGGTCTATTGGTTCTATTTAAAATGGCCACATCACAAGGTCCTCAGGGCTTGCAAAAACCTTCTTTCAGGGAACAGTACCAGGAAGAAGAAGAAGAAGAAGAAGAGAAAGACAGAGGAAACGATAGGAAGAGAACATCGAAGAATGGACAGGCCTCTCATTGAATGAAATCCTAACCAAGGCAAAGGACAGAGAGGAATGGAGAAAGACGGTTGACAGATCTTGTGTGATGCCCTAACGGTTCAACAGACTAAGGGATAGGTGAAGGGGAGTAGAAGGGGATTTAAAATTTCTGCAAAATTGACGCTTCATATTAAATATTCGCAAATCTATATCCATTAAAATATTAGCTTATTATTTATTAGAATACTTCCTAGATATGCATACCTTCTTCATGGCTGTTTTTTTAAACTGTTTTTTTTTCTTTAGCTTTGTCATCTCTATTGCAATTTTTTTAGTTCAGCTTCTAAATAAATGATTTAATTTTGACTAAAGTTTATGGTTCTATTATTGGATACTTTTATTCTCAAGAGGACCCATAGTGATGCCAGCCTCCTGCTGTCGTAGATTGACTTGAAAACTAAATCGAGGTAGTTCCTCTTGTTGAGCGCTTTGTGACAGTAGGGCCCTTCACTGGGAAGACATTCCCGTTCATATACTGGCAATTACTTAGGCTGTAGAGAAAACAACTGATTTTATTTTGGCTAGCTTTTCTTCAGGAGCTGAGGCTAATGTTTTATTTTACTGTTTATGGTTTTCTTGGTCACCATCTCTCTCCACATAGTGCAGTCTAGGGCTATGTCTTCACAGAAGTTAGTATCTCTCTCCACATAGTGCAGTCTAGGGCTATGTCTTCCCAGAAGTTAACATCTCTCTCAACATAGTGCAGTCTAGGGCTATGTCTTCCCAGAAGTTAACATCTCTCTCCACATAGTGCAGTCTAGGGCTATGTCTTCCCAGAAGTTAACATTTCTCTCCACATAGTGCAGTCTAGGGTTATGTCTTCCCAGAAGTTAACATCTCTCTCAACATAGTGCAGTCTAGGGTTATGTCTTCCCAGAAGTTAACATCTCTCTCCACATAGTGCAGTCTAGGGCTATGTCTTCCCAGAAGTTAACATTTCTCTCCACATAGTGCAGTCTAGGGCTATGTCTTCCCAGAAGTTAACATTTCTCTCCACATAGTGCAGTCTAGGGCTATGTCTTTTCAGAAGTTAACATTTCTCTCCACATAGTGCAGTCTAGGGCACGGGTCGGCAACCTTTTGAGTCAGAAGAGCCACAACAAATTATATAATATACATATCATGTATTAGATAATTATTATTTTTTTTATTTCGGTATTAACTAAAGAATTTCAACATTTACTTACAACACTAACTTGTACTTCACTAACAAACAGGTGAGCAAATAAATTCATGGGGGAGGGTTGTGGTGACAGGCGAGTACAAGTGGCTCAGAGATAGAATCGGCGCCTAATTTTCGTTAAACGATTCGGAACTATTTTTTAAAAATGTTTCGGTAAAATAAATAATATTTGCGTATAAACTTGAGAGCCGCAGCTTCACATCCAAGGAGCCGCATGTGGCTCGCGAGCCGCAGGTTGCCTACCCCTGGACTAGGGCTATGTCTTCCCAGAAATTGATATCCACTGCTTTAACTACATCCAGATATGACGACCTGATTTAGTTTGGCTCAACCCGAGCAGCTCATAGAGGATGGCTTTCAGAATAGCCTGCGTCCATACTCTATCGTTAAAAATGTTGGTTAAGGCCACGCCTTCAATGATGTAGGCCTGCTTTGTTCTTATAAACCGCAAGCCGTTCTTCCATTTACATAACGTTAGCGTATTTCACTGGTTATTTTTCAGATGGCTATTGGATTATTTAATTATATTTATTTCTCTTATTTAAATGGCATTAATTTTTTTTTTTAAAGGAAACCTCAGAATTTGCGCTATTCAGTTTTAGCTTTATCATCATAGGAATCATTGGGCCTTAGGCCTCTTTTCTTTGCCTCTTTTTTGGGCTTTATGTGCCTCTTTTATGGGCCATCTTGCCTCTTTTGTGGGCTTTTTTTTTTTTTTTTAATAATATGTTTTTATTTGTAAGTTATCATAATTCACAAGTATTAAATCATAAACAATTGAAAAGTGATTAACCTAAAAATATAATAATAGTAATAGAGATATTATTTAATATCAAAGACATACTACCTATACCTAACCAATTGAACCCCCTAAAGACAGAAAAATGATACAAGTATACTCTACTCCAGAACAATCAACACAATATCAGATATCCCTGACCCCCAACACCCTATTTTTGAAAAACTACATGAGCATTGTACATTAACATGTACATGTGCAGTAAATGACATTAAAGGTTATTGTAAAGTTATTTGCCAACTCGTTTTGATCTAAAACAATCGCAAAGGACCTACTTTAAATGTAACTTAAATATGAAATTAAAGTTAGTTTTGTATATTAACCTGCTGAAAGAAATGTTATCTGTTATTGATGCAATTATTTGTGAAAATGAAAAATATATAAAGCTATTTCTACTTTATTAGAAGCTAAAAATATTTTGTTTTATTGTTTTTTCTCTTGCTTCCTATCAAATAACGTACAATCTAAAAAAAAAAAAAATAATTACCTCCCTTATGTCCGTGCTAAAACGATTCATAAAACTATTTTCTTTTATAGTCAAATTCGATTAATCAGCGCACCGGTTAAACGGGCCAGCTGCTTATTCGAATCCCAAAGTACCTAAAAAATCTTATTTAACAGTCCAATCTGGTTAATCGGATGACCAGCAATAGCTAACACAATCGCGTCCCGATGTGGTCCGGATTAACCGGATTATATCTCAAAGATTCTTTCATTAAAATAAATAGAAGGAAAACTCTTTTACTTTCCTAAACTAAGTGGAGGTAATCATTAAAGTTTGGATGACGTCCTGACAATCAAGAGTCCAGTTTACAACGGGGTTCGTATTCATAACTTACCGGTATTGCAGCCAAACCAAGATGCCCCCTAGACTTAGATTTATCATGTAGGGAAATCGGATTTTTTTTAAAACGTGTAACATCTGAGAGTTAAACTTGACAGACTGACGGACCAACAGACTAACAGACTACACAAAACCAAAAGCGGGAAACTTGAGGAAGTGTGACGTCTTAAACGCGATAGAAAGTAACAAAAAAAAGTAACAGAAGATGTAGGAAGGTAAGTCCCACAACAGGTGCAAGACCAAGAGGACATTCTAGAACCCTCGAGATATCGTTGTATCGTCTGCCCATCAACAACAACAAAAAAACAACAAAAAAAAACAAAACACAAGCACGTGATTAGTTCAAAAGCCAATAACCAGATTCGACTTCGTGAATGAGGCTTTTAGCTGTACAGGAACAGAAGACTTCCTAGAGTGTTTCTCAATAATGCTCTAGTGTAGCAGTCAAGATTTGAAGGGGGCTCATTGTGGCTTGGGCCCATTATTAAAGGTCCACAGGCGGTCCTTAAAAAAAATTACTGCAAGAATTTGAAAGCACATTATTTTTCCACACTTTTGTTTAGCCCCCTGTCTATGTACAGTTGTTGTCGCTATTGAGTTAGAATCAGCCAAGTGTTTTAATATTATGTAATTGTTACGACTTGCTGCTCGTTAGGCCAGAAAAAAAAAGCCGCTTTTTTTTTTAGGAAACAAATAGCATTGATACAATAAAATGTTGATTGTGACATGTTGGGGCTTTTGTCCATCCCCCGCCAGTGCTATGGTGTGTGTGTGTGTGTGTGTTTGTGAATGTTGCAAGATAAGCGGCATTGTCGTCAGCGGTCTTAGGAAAGACAGACGACTCCAGGACGCCAGAGCGAAAAGACGTGTTTTTAGCGGCCCCCGTAAGGGGAAAAGCCGCTATTAGGTTTGTGCAAAATGTCCGTTTGTCCGTCTGTTCGTCTGTCAAACTCAGATCTCGAAAACTAGAAGAGATATGAAAAATATTATTTCATCATTAAATGCGGATTGAAAAGTTTAGGTGCAACGGCTACTTTTGGTTTTCTAAAAGCAAACCGTTTAATTTATAAAATTAATTATGCAAGCGTTTTTTTTCATAAAAATGCTCCAATTCTAAAACAATTACGTAAATGTAAGGGAGGCAATGTTACAATATGCTAACAAAGATAGACAATTTTTGTGTATTTTCAGTATCACTGAGTCAAATATATCTATAAAATGTACGGAAATGTTTACAACAAATATAAATAATAGTTAAAGATGTTTTTTTTTCTGGTCAAATAGCTGCTAAAATTAAAAGATAACTTTTCTGTTTGTTTATAAAGGCTATTTATATTGAGTTAGATTTTGTTCAGAACAGTATTTTATACGTTTACTAAAGTCGGCTATATGTATAACATTTCACCGGCTACATCGGTTTAGTTGTCTACCAGCAGTTTGGTGCTATAAGTCAACGACAGAGAAAAGCAATAGGAAGACAACATCAAGGAATGGACGGTCATGTCATTGAATGAAATTCTATCAAAGGCAAAAGACAAGATGAGAATGGAGAAAGAGGGTCAACAAATCATGTGTGGTGCCCCAACGATTCAATTGGTTTTTGACCTGCAGGCCATTTTAATTTCCGACACTCGTGTCGCGGGACAAATGACCGAAAAGGTACACAAACAAAATGAAATTGACCTGGAACTATTTGATTAGTGACCCGTGGATCTAGTACTTAATGGGATATTTGAAGTTTACTTAAAATATAAGAAATCTTATCTTTACCACAGACTCATTTTCTTGTCTTTTTTTATTTTTTGGTAAATATTCCCATCAATCCTCCTGTCTCTAGGAATTTAACTATCTTTTATTCGCGGCTTGTTTCATCGCAAGGTCTGAAAGTGGAACTTTCAATACAACTTTCGTTCTTACGAATCAAATATGTTGGCTTATTATGACGTTCCTCACAAAAAGTTAAAATCCGTTCACTTTTCCTGGTAGATGTTATATTCAAAGTTCCATTTTATAAACGCACAAACGTTAAAGGACATGGAACCTATCCATCAGAGAAAAATTGAGGGCCCTAACTAACGTTTCGGAGGGGGAGAAAATTCTCCACTTTGTGCTGACATTTCGGAACCATGTCGCTTTCCGGATCTGGCCCGCTGGCCGTATTTTGGGCATCACTAAAGGATAGGTGAAGGTGAATGGGGGGGGGGGGGGCAACCAGTGTTCTTGTGTCAATAGCAGCATGCGTGAACTCCTGGTGGGTCGACCGATTTTTGTACTACATAGTGTTTATGAAAGGGGAAAGCACTCCCCACTACTTTTATTGCAAGTTGATAGCTCCTTTCATTACTAGAACCTCCCTCGTTTGCGAGTCTGACACAGTGACATCACACAGTGACGTAGCTAGCCATGTGCGGGTTGTGCGGGTCGCACAGGGTATCACGTAATGAGGGGCATCAAGCTAAAGACAAAATTTGTCAGTAAAAACTACACATTTGTATAACTCATGAAAAAACAGAAACAAATGTATTTGTTTCGATGCTTAGTTTGTCGCCTATATGCTTTCTTACATTTAATGTAAGCTGTTTATTACCTTAAATCCAATTAATTACATATGTTTAAAGCTATGAAGGCAAGGCACTTTTACACTGTCTTCAGAGATACATGGTACAGTTTTACTTCACTGTTCAATGCTCTGTATTTATAAGAGGGACAAAGTTGTGTTGGTACATTTTTTACTCAATTATTCAGTACACTTTTTTTGCTTCCCCTGCTTCCCCTTCTCAACAAGATCAAGTACTACATCTCATATACATTTAAATCCAACACTGCATTGAATGTGTGATGGAGGTTATCTACGAACATTGAAAAGTAACGAGACCAACAGAGCTCACATTCAGTCATCGCTTTCTGGGAAGGAATTTGTAGTTCAACTGTAGGGAACAGTATTGGCAGCAAGGCGCAAGATTTAATTCAAGAATAGGGAAAGAGGGAAGAGATTATCCAAAGAGAATCTTGGACATCATTTGTTTTCTCTCAAAGCAAGATCTGGCACTCCGTGGTCATCGCAAACAAGTTAAAGAAGTATTAGAAGGTCAAACATCAAAGCAATTTCTTGGATTTAGTGAAACTATTATCCAAGAAATAAGAACCAATCCTGACATAACTTGTGCTTCGAACCAAGCTTAGTTCTACACCAAATGCGTAAATGTCACCAAGAACACAAAGCGAGTTTATTGTGATTTAGGACGATTACGAAATCATGATGAGAAAAAAATCTTGATGGTGTTCCAAACAATATTGACAAAAACAAATTTCCTATGGATACAAAGAGACTTCAACGGTTGTCGCAGTTTCTTCAGAAAGCCTCCAACGTATGAAACAAGGATCCGTTAAGCTCTTGAGTTTGATAAAAACATATTCACTAGATGAATCAGTCTCGAATATCACCATCTTGATTCGCATATTTCTGACGATTGTGGTAAGCAAGCGAAATAGTTCTAAGCTTTAGTTAATCCAGAATTACGACATACTCATTAAGGCAATTTAGTCTATTGAGCAAATGCTGGTACAAAGAAAAAGGTTTTGATAAAATTATTGATAAATTGCTAGTAAGAAAGCAAGCACTAGGATATATCTGTAGTAGGCTATCTTTTTGTAAAATTGATTTTTTTATCGAATCAGCGTACTTGAACATTGAATACACATTTCTTTTGGAGAAAAAAAAAAGAACGTTTTACTGTTTCATTTTTTGGGGGGGGGGGGACATCATGAGAGCCTGCCGCACCGGGCATCAAATACTCTAGCTACGCCACTGCCACGAGCTAATCGCTAGAACGTCTCTGACACTGGCAATATATTCGATTTCCTCGCATTATTACTGCACATTACATTTAGGAAGCTGAAGACGCCAGAGGACCGTGTACTTAATTTGAAGCAATTACACGTTGAGCATGTTGTGACATGGAGCGTTCTTGTCCAGGAATGGTTCAGTCACGCGATGTGTTCACCCCCCCCCCCCCCAATTTCCCCACTTTACCCTCTTTTTTTTTTTTCTTTTTTTTTTTGCCACAAACTTAGAATACGTAAGGGAGTCATGTCGACTTGCGAGAACAATGACACGCTGACCGAGTGGTGAAACCCAAGTGTCTCACGTTCAAATCCAGGTGATCCAGACCAGGACCAGGCATTTGTGATGGTTTCTGGTTCGCACTCTGACCGCCACCACTCCCTGCCCACCCGCAGAATGAGCTGGGGTGTAATAGTTGTCAGCCAGGAAGAAACGTTAGAAATCAACCACTTTTAAGGGGAAAAACTGAGATTCAGGGATTTAAACACAAACATTAGGAAACTGATCGCCCCTAGACGAGAGGTTCTGAAACTAATTTGACCCGAGACCTCAATACAGTCAAAACCTGTTCATGGACCCCTATGTGAAAAAGCTAAATAAATGCACAGTACAAAAGTGACAGATGTACAAAAAATAAATACAAATAAAACATTTTGTTGAAGGAATGTGTACTCAGATTGTAACTTTCTGTTTCAAATAAAAGTGTAAAAAAAATAAATGACTCGAACGAAATTGATGAGATTTTATAAATGCATCTCTTGTCCGCCACAATCTTTGTAACTAGCAACCGTGAATCTCCACGAGCATGAATTTCTTGTCGGCTTACTTTTATTTGTAATGAGGTTCATATCGGCACTCAATCCACGTTCCACCAAATAAACAGTCAAATAAACAGTCAAATAAACAGTCCAATATACAGTCAAAGAAATAGTCAAATAAACAGTCCAATAAACAGTCAAATAAAAAGTCAAATAAACAGTTAAATAAACAATCAAATAAAAAGTCAAATAAACAGTTAAATAAACAATCAAATAAACAGTCAAATAAGCAGTCAAATAAACAATCAAATAAACAGTCAAATGAACAGTCAAATAAACAGTCAAACAGTAAAAAAAACAGTTAAATAAACAATCAAATAAACAGTCATATGAACAGTCAAATAAACAGTCATATGAACAGTCAAATAAACAGTCAAATAAACAGTCAAATAAAAAGTCAAATAAACAGTTAAATAAACAATCAAATAAAAAGTCAAATAAACAGTTAAATAAACAATCAAATAAACAGTCAAATAAGCAGTCAAATAAACAATCAAATAAACAGTCAAATGAACAGTCAAATAAACAGTCAAACAGTAAAAAAAACAGTTAAATAAACAATCAAATAAACAGTCATATGAACAGTCAAATAAACAGTCAAATAAACAGTAAATAAAAAGTAAAAAAAAACAGTTAAATAAACAACCAAATAAACAGTCAAATAAACAATCAAATAAACAGTCAAATGAACAGTCAAATGAACAGTCAAATGAACAGTCAAATGAACAGTCAAATGAACAGTCAAATGAAGAGTCAAATAAACAGTCAAATGAACAGTCAAATGAACAGTCAAATGAACAGTCAAATAAACAGTCAATTGAACAGTCAATTGAACAGTCAAATGAACAGTCAAATGAACAGTCAAATGAACAGTCAAATAAACAGTCAAACAACTTCTGTATAATGACCCATAGAGAAATACGAATCTGTTTCTGTAACCAGAATTTGTGGTATCTTTTTTCAAACACTGGTTTCAGTTCCTTGTTTGTGGATATTTCACTAGGCTGCTCCTGTATGATGTGTGATTGTGATCTGAGTATATCCACTTGGTCCAATACCCAGTCGGGAATATCCAAGTGAAGAATGTCTTTCCAATTCCTTGGCATAGGCCGTCATAGAATACCGTAGTTCGTTATAGGCAAAGGAAACCAGTAGCGAGGGATGAGTTTATTATCAGAATTCAAATAAACTGCCTTTTAAAAGTTCTTTCTCTTTGAGCCACGGGCATTGCACTCATTTAAATATAGGGACTAGTTAAGTGTAGACATTTTAACGCAGAGATTTATCTATGAATGTGTCTATATTATTTATCTCACGAAAGCCGCGGGACACTTGATACCCACAGAAAAGCCGTTGCCGAATATAGAGGCAGAAGATGACTAAAATAAAACAACGTAACCAGAACCCCCGTGTGGTAACGACTTTGTCTGCATCTGTAAGTAAAGTGAAGTACCCGTTTCATACCTTGCTATCTACTGGGCCGATGATTTATAGGGCATCTGTTTCTGTGGCTCACGGTTTAACGAGGGTGTCATGTGATCAGCACAACAACCAACCGCCTTTACTTTTCCCCAACTAATGCAAGGTACCCACCCATTAGAGCTGGGTGGACTCAGAGGCATCCTCAAGATTCCGAAATTAAAAATCACAGTCTTCCCCTGGATTCAAGCCCGGGCCCCCCGGTTCGAAAACCAAGCGCTTTATCACTCAGCCACCTCGCCTCCAAATATGACAACGTCTTGAATATTTTCTAAATCAATTTTTTTTTTCAGCCTGATATCTTCTTTAACATTGCTTTAATACAGTGGTTCCCAAACTTTTTTTGTCTCGTAGACCCCTTGCCATGTATTCCAGTTTTCGGTAGACCCCCCTGCTTAGCTGATTATGCATTTTTCAAAATTCATCAGCTTCATATGCGTTCGTTGTTCTCACTGATTTCTAAGTCGTGCATATTCAATGGAATTTAAATTTAAAATTAAGCGAATAAAAATTTAGCATTTATGACATGAATTTACCAAACAAAAATTCTACGCCAATAAGTGGGATGTACGGTGGGCTGATTTCTTTTTGGATTCGGCCATGTTTCACAAAAACACAATTAAGATATTTAAATACGATGTTAACAGTTACAAATTTGAAAAATTCACTGGAATATCAGGGTTGAAATTGAAAAGATTAACGAAGGTACAAATCATATAAATCAGTGTAACTGTGAGTTAATTTCATTAATAGGAAAATAAAATGTATGTCTCGACCTGGTTAGATCGTAGATCCCCATTTACATCTCATAGACCCCCAATTCATGTTTTCACTCTCGTAGACCCCTTGGAAGTCGTAGACCCCTGGGGGGGGGGGGTCTATATAGACCACTTTGGAAATTACCGCCTTTATAGACCTACAGGTTTTTGCGATTTCCCACTTATGTAATCTGTATATAAACCTTTCATTAAATGAAAATAGTCCCAACCAATGTCTGCATCAGATATTGAAAAATGTGCAGGTCGCAATTTGGTTTTTGTGTGATAACATACTGCACCCAATCATGATCTTCAGAATAGAAGAAAATGCCGTACATATTCCCAGACTTTTTTGTCTCGTAGACCCCCTCTAGGTCTATTTCAATGTCTAAGTAGTCTTTTTTTGGTGAGCTGAAAGGTGCCCCCACGGAACGCTTTCAAAACCAGCTTAGGCGCCAACTTGCTTTAACTGACATAGTAGAGAACACCTGGTTGCAGTGTTGCGAGCGGCCTCAGGACGAGACAGCTGGAGGTCACTTACAAAGGCCGCGGGATACACCTTGGAGACCAAAAGAAAATCCACTTCCGGTGACAGACGTAGACGGTAAAAGGAAAATCTAAATCCACCACCGGAAGACAATGGTTATGCCTGAAATGGCAGAGGCAAAATATATAGGTCGCGGGTTGGAAAATAATGCATTCCTCGCTAATCTTCGAACTCGAAGACAAGCCTTATTATTATTATAGACTGCATTTTAATCATATTTCATTAACTAATTTAAATGCAGTCCCGAATACAAGCGCATACGGCAAGAGATTAATTTAAATGGGAGTCGGTTGATAACGTATTTGTCAGCGTAAGTAGCGATAATCATCATTGCGATAATCATCATTGTGATAATCATCATTGTGATAATCATCATTGTGATAATCATCATTGTGGCTCAACTGAGGCCCTAAACTTGCAGTCCTACAGCTATCATCAGGGAAGGACTATGGTAGCTATAGCGATAGCTGAGTATCTATTACCTGTTCATTAAGTAAATACAATAACGTTAGTACATATTTTGGACCAATCGGAAGTATGTTGTAAACCCAGTAAGACTGTTTTATTTGTCCCTTATTGAAATTCGTTGTTACTACAAGGACTATTTTTTTTCATAAAAAGAAAAAGAAAACTATTGTTGATATTTAAAAAAGCAAAACATAACGGAAGGCAGATACTAAGAGCAGACAACGAATAGTACGTCTTTTCTCTTCATCAGCCTGTTATTGAATAGATTACCTCCTCTTGTCTCGTTCAAACTATCCGATAAGAAATTAACTCCCCCTGAGATGTCGTAATATTTGTCCTCTTACAAATGAAAAATATTGTCTAGGAATTCGCGTGTGTGTTTAATAAGAATATAGAAGAAGAGACAGAGAGAGAGAGAGAGAGAGAGAGAGAGAGAGAGAGTTATGGAGAAAGAGAAAGAGAGGAAAAGAAGAGGTATCGAAGAAAAGATAGAGTGAGAGAGAGAAGGAACTTGATAGAATGAAAAATTAGAGAGAGAGAGAGAGAGAGACAAACTGAAGCTGTTTAAGATGAGAGGGGGCTCGTGCTGAGAAGTAAAAAAACAAGAAACTTAATTCAATTTGGGAACACAAAAACAAAAAAAAAAAAACAACAACAACAACAAAAAAAAAAACAGAAAATGGTAAGTGCACTATTTCTTGTACTTTTAAAGGTCGATTCCCCCCAGAACAAGTTCATCTTTTATAGACATGTATAGCTCCGCAAGAATCACTTTGTAATTATTTCATTATAATAAAAAAAAAGAAATAGTTTGTCTAGGCTCGTTCACCTTATCACCTAACACCTTATCACCTATCACCTTATCACATATCACCTTATCACATATCACTTATCACATTATCACCCATCACCTTATCACTTATCACCTTATCACCTATCACCTTATCACCTATAACCTTATCACATATCACCTTATCACCTATCACCTTATTACCTATCAGCTTATTACATATCACCTATCACATTATCACCTTGTCAGCTATCACCTTATCACCTATCACGTTCGCTTCTTCCTCTATCACTCTTTCTCCCCTCCCTTTATCACACTTTCTCCCCTCCCTATATCACTCTTTCTCACCTTCCTCTATTACACTTTCTCCCCTTCCTCTCTTACTCTTTCTCCCCTTTCTCTATCACACTTTCTCCCCTTCCTCTCTTACTCTTTCTCCCCTTCCTCTCTTACTCTTTCTCCCCTTCCTATCACATTATCACCTATCACCTTATCATTTATCACCTTATCACCTATCACCTTATCACCTGTAACCTTATCACCTATAACCTTATCACATATCACCTTATCACCTATCACCTTATTACCTATCAGCTTATTACCTATCACCTTATAACCTATCACCTTATCACCTATCACTTTCTCCCCTCCCTCTATCACTCTTTCTCCTCTTCCTCTATCACACTTTCTCCCTTTCCCCTATCACACTTTCTCCCTTCCTCCATCACACTTTCTCACCTTCCTCTATTACACTTTCTCCCCTTCCTCTCTTACTCTTTCTCCCCTTCCTCTATCACACTTTCTCCCCTTCCTCTCTAACTCTTTCTCCCCTTCCTCTCTTACTCTTTCTCCCCTTCCTCTATCACACTTTCTCCCCTTCCTCTATCACACTTTCTACCCTTCCTCTCTTACTCTTTCTCCCCTTCCTCTATTACACTTTCTCCCCTTCCTCTCTTACTCTTTCTCCCTTTCCTCTATCACACTTTCTCCCCTTCCTCCCTTACTCTTTCTCCCCTTCCTCTATCACACTTTCTCGCCTCCCTCTATCACACTTTCTACCCTTCCTCTATCACACTTTCTCCCCTTCCTCTATCACACTTTCTCAACTTCCTCTATCACACTTTCTCGCCTTCCTTTATCACTCTTTCTCCCCTTCCTCTATCACACTTTCTCCCCTTCCTCTCTTCCTCTTTCTCCCCTTCCTCTATCAGTCTTTCTCCCCTTCCTCTATCACACTTTCTCCCCTTCCTCTATCACTCTTTCTTCACTTCCTCTCTTACTCTTTCTCCCCTTCCTCTCTTACTCTTTCTCCCCTTCCTCTCTTACTCATTCTCCCCTTCCTCTCTTACTCTTTCTTCACTTCCTCTATTACACTTTCTCCCCTTCCTCTATCACACTTTCTCCCCTTCCTCTATCACACTTTCTCCCCTTCCTCTATCACACTTTCTCCCCTTCCTCTATCACACTTTCTCCCCTTCCTCTATCACACTTTCTCCCCTTCCTCTATCACACTTTCTCCCCCTTCCTCTATCACACTTTCTCCCCTTCATCTATCACACTTTCTCCCCTCCCTCTATCACACTTTCTCCCCTTCCTCTATTACACTTTCTCCCCTTCCTCTCTTACTCTTTCTCCCCTTCCTCTATCACACTTTCTCCCCTTCCTCTCTTACTCTTTCTTCACTTCCTCTCTTACTCTTTCTCCCCTTCCTCTCTTACTCTTTCTTCACTTCCTCTGTTACTCTTTCTCCCCTTCCTCTCTTACTCTTTCTTCACTTCCTCTATTACACTTTCTCCCCTTCCTCTCTTACTCTTTCTCCCCTTCCTCTACCACACTTTCTCCCCTTCCTCTATCACACTTTCTCCCCTCCCTCTATCACACTTTTTCCCCTTCCTCTATCACACTTTCTCCCCCTTCCTCTATCACACTTTCTCCCCTTCCTCTATCACACTTTCTCCCCTCCCTCTATCACACTTTCTCCCCTCCCTCTATCACACCTTCTCCCCTTCCTCTATCACACTTTATCCCCTACCTCTATCACACCTTCTCCCCTTCCTCTATCACAATTTCTCCCCTTCCTCTATCACACTTTCTCCCCTCCCTCTATCACACTTTCTCCCCTCCCTCTATCACACTTTCTCCCCTTCCTCTATCACACTTTCTCCCCTTCCTCTCTTACTCTTTCTCCCCTTCCTCTCTTACCCTTTCTCCCCTTCCTCTCTCACTATGTCGCATCCCGACAAACAAGCGATCTATCGAAACACTATTACTTTATGATTATTAAAATAAACATAAACCTCAACACCCATTTTACAACAAAGTTTCTGGCGTCCTGTTGGCAAAGACGGAACTAGGACTGCAGTAGGCATCCTCGCACTGTAATCCCTAGACAACGAAATGCACTACCACCCAAGGCAGTCCATCTATAGAGACAGTTTGTAGCAGTCGTCCATAATCAACTCAATTACAATATATTTTGTTAGTATTCTGTTCTTGCATCCTTCAATTTTGTTCAGCAGTTATTTGTTTCGTGCATAGATTTTTACTTCGGTTTGTTTTTGTTAAAAATGGGATCCTACTTTTCTGTTTGCCACTTTTCCATCCATTAGAACAGGAGTTCTCAACCTGTGGGTCGATTGACTATTTGCCCGGGGTCGCCTAAGACCATTGAAAATATAGTTTGTTATTGTCCATTCTTCTATTGCTGTATGTATATGTGTGTGTGTGTGGGGGGTCGCCGCAGAGTTGGGGATTGTAAAAAGGGGGCGCCGAGCATAAAAGGTACAGAACCGCTGCATTAGAACATCATGCTTGAACTGTACACACCATCTCGTAACATGGGAACTGGCAACAGTGCTAGTCCATAATGTTAAACCAAAACAAAATTAACCAAAAACCCAATGATCTTTAAAGTTTTATTATTATAACTAGCTTTTGGCAAGCCATTCTAATTCCTAACAGTGTATTTTTTATTTACAACTCCTCTATTCAGTTTGCGAATTCTTCATCGGGTCAAATAAAATCCAAAAAAAAAAAAACATGGGTGGGTGAACACGGCTCTCGAAAACGACTTTCCCAGAAAATTGTCAGTTGAAGTATTGATAAGTGTTAAGAAAACCTAACTTAAGTTTTTTTGTGTTTATTTTGTGTGTTTGCCTGAAGTTGTGGTATTAGCTGATTTAGTCCCTTTTGTAGGTCGTCGTCTGAGTCTTAGTGAACAGAACATGTACAATAGGACAAGATTATGGAAACAATAGATAACTCTACAATCTTCCATCTCATGGGCTCTCCACTAGCAGAGTGGTTACCGCGTTGCCTTGAGAAGAATTGAGCCATAAGTTCGAATTCAGGTCGTCCCCCCTCCCCTTTTTTTTTTAAATATTAACATTATCTTTCAATATCATCATTTCACATTATCTTTCAACATCATCATTTAACATTATCTTTTAATATCATCATTTAACATTATCTTTCAATATCATCATTTAACATTATCTTTCAATATCATCATTTAACATTGTCACAGACTAGTTCTTGTTGTAGGCGTGATGACGCGAATGTCTCTGTGTGTTGTAGATACCTCTTCTGGTACTACTATAATGTTCTCTGACTTGTTAACTAAATACTTTCTCACACGCACTAGATTTGCAGGTGCGTGAGAACACTAACATACTGGACTCTCCGACCTCAACATTTAGTATCATTAATAGACACGTTGGTAGCAGACATGGATTTTATTCACATAATAATTCACAAAAGATATTGGCGACTTCAGCCATCACAAATTATACATCCAAAGGAATAACTTGATAATAATCACTATCTACTTATACTTTCTACTCGAGGAGATAGCAAAGCTCCTCTCTTTACCAGAGTCTTAGAGCAACTGAGGTGTCCACCTCGTGGTCAGTCCCCGACCAAACGAAATCTCGTGCTGACCGCACGGAATAGTTAAGTGACTACTAGTCACCAAATATTACAGGGGTTCTAAAACTGATATATGACAAACATTATCTTTCAATATCATCATTTAACACTTTGTTTTAACATGATATCTCAACACGATTTCAGCATTACCTTCTAACATGATCTTCCAATATGATCTTTGAACATTATCTTCTTATCTTATCTTATATAATACAGACGTTACTTCAATGATCTTATAACATGATTTTCGAACATTATATTTCACAATGATCTTATAACATGATCTTCGAACATTATATTTCACAATGATCTTATAACATGATCCGTATACACGATCTTTTAACATTTCCAACATGATTTTGCAACGTGAATCCAAAAATATGATCATTCAAAATAGATTTCCAATAAGATTTTTTACCATTATCCTTTAAATGATCTTTCACCATTAGTTTCCAACAGGATCTTTCAACAGGATCTATTAACATTAGCATTTAAAATAATCTTTAACTTGATCTTCGTACAAGATCTTTCAACAAGGTCTTCCAAGGAGTAAAGATCCTTAACAGATGTTCACACATAAAAAAAAGAAAAGTTTCCCTTTCAGACCTTGTGGTCTATAGGGCAGATGATGTAAAGGTCATCTGTTTCTGTGGCCTACGGTTAACTAGGGTGGCATGTGGCCAGCACGATGGCCAACCGCCTTTACTTTTCCCCAACTAATGTCAGATACCCATTAGAGCTGGGTGGACTCAGAGGCTCCCGAAGATCCCAAAATTAAAAATCCACGTCTGCAACAGGATTCGAACCCTGGACCCCGGTTCGAAAGCAAAGCGCTTTACCGCTCAGCCACCACGCCTCCTGTAGATGTTTTCAAAAACGGAAGACATGTTGATGAAGATAAGCTCCTTCTTCCCTAGTGCCACTAGAGCATGGAACGGGTTGCCTGAATCAGCCAGGAAAACAAACGACTTAGCAGAGTTTGAGTCACTTATTAACATGCATGATTAGATTGACAGGTGAAATGCGTAGGGCGTAATTATTTTTCTTTTTAGTAACGTCTGTAATCAATAAGATAAGTTATCATAAGATAAGATAAGAAAAATCCGACACTATTTTACTCAATCAGTCCCCTTGATCTATACATTCCCTTCCCATATCTGAGAATCGAAAAATTGGAGTCAAACGGAATTTCCCTAATTATCTTATCGTATCATATCTCATGCCATTGACATATGTATATTCTGTTAGTGGTAACAGAGGCACCTATTTTACAGTTAGACTGAGAGCGCCCTTCCCTGCTACTTCAAATATAAAGAGCGCTTTACAGGCGCCTGTCGCATGTCTAACACTTATCCGAAATTTGCTAAAAGTCTTTCACGATAATTTTTATAGATGCCAGAAAGTCTTTAAAACTAATGCGTTAAAGGTGTATGATACATCAACTGTGCTCGAAAAAAAAGCCCCAGTCTTTTATGTATTTGTACAGAACATGAGATGGGTGGCCTATTTAGATTGGTGGGCTTATGATGGTATAAGAAACTTCATGTTGTGAGACCCTTGCCAGACGCGGGGGTCGTGTGGGGCCGCCCCTGTTTGCCACTTCCAAGGGTCTCCTCTAAAAGCTGGTGAAGAGGGGGTAACGATGTACTCTTGGTGAATGTAAAGGTTAAACTAAGATGTACTATTGGTGAATGTAAAGGTTAAACTAAGATGTACTCTTGGTGAATGTAAAGGTTAAACTAAGATGTACTCTTGGTGAATGTAAAGGTTAAACTAAGATGTACTCTTGGTAAATGTAAAGGTTAAACTAAGATGTACTCTTGGTGAATGTAAAGGTTGAACTAAGATGTACTCTTGGTGAATGTAAAGGTTGAACTAAGATGTTCGCTTGGTGAATGTAAAGGTTGAACAAAGATGTACTCTTGGTGAATGTAAAGGTTGAACTAAGATGTACTCTTGGTGAATGTTAAGGTTGAACAAAGATGTACTCTTGGTGAATGTAAAGGTTGAACTGAGATGTGCTATTGGTGAATGTAAAGGTTAAACTAAGATGTACTATTGGTGAATGTAAAGGTTGAATTAAGATGTACTCTTGGTGAATGTAAATGTTGAACTGAGATGTACTCTTGGTGAATGTAAAGGTTAAACTAAGATGTACTCTTGGTGAATGTAAAGGTTGAACTGAGATGTACTCTTGGTGAATGTAAAGGTTGAACTAGGATGTACTCTTGGTGAATGTAAAGGTTGAACTGAGATGTACTCTTGGTGAATGTAAAGGTTAAACTAAGATGTTCGCTTGGTGAATGTAAAGGTTGAACAAAGATGTACTCTTGGTGAATGTAAAGGTTGAACTAAGATGTACTCTTGGTGAATGTAAAGGTTAAATTAAGATGTACTCTTGGTGAATGTAAAGGTTGAACAGATGTGTTATTGGTGAATGTAAAGGTTGAACAGATGTGTTATTGGTGAATGTAAAGGTTAAACTAAGATGTACTCTCGGTGAATGTAAAGGTTAAACTAAGATGTACTCTTGGTGAATGTAAAGGTTGAACTAAGATGTACTCTTGGTGAATGTACAGGTTGAACTAAGATGTACTCTTGGTGAATGTAAAGGTTGAACGAGTAAAGTTCCCCTTTCAGACCTTGCGATTAGATAATGTTTAGGTCATATGTTTTTATGGCCTACGGTTAACGAGGGTGTCATGTGGCCAGCACAACAACTAACCGCCTTTACTCTCCCCAACTAATGTCAGGTACCCATTAGAGCTGGATGGACTAAGAGGCGGCCAAAGATCCCAAAATTAAAACAACCAGTCTTCACCAGTATTCGAACCCTGCACCCCCGGTTGGAAAGCCAAGCGCTTTACCACTCAGCCACCAGCCTCCAAAAGGTTGAACTAAAATCATAAAAATGCTGATTAAAAAAAAAATCTAATATTTTCCTAAGCACCCACCTGGAGCCGGGGATAGATAATGAACTTTTTCAGGGATGTAAAACAAAAAACTACTCGTCTGACTGGGTTGTTGATTGGCATGAGTTTTCTTTATATACGTAGACTTAAAAAAACAACAACAACAACAAATTATTCAACCTACCCCCCCCCCAAACCAAAACGTTGTAAAACGACACTGAACAAGATTCCTAATTTGAAAGGTCAGAGTACGTAGTTCTACCCTGATTCTATCCTTTAAATGTCTTTGAAAATAAAGCCAGTATCTTTCTTTAGTTTATAAGGGCCGCATTTTATGAATAAAAATTAATTGTTTCAATTACAGGAGCATTTGTAAATTTTGACGAAACGAGATTTTTTTTTTTAAGGGAAACCTCAGAATTTCGCTACTCAATTATAGCTTTGTCATCATAGCCTTGGGCCTAAGGCCTCTTTTCTTCGCCTCTTTTTTTGGGCTTTATATGCCTCTTTTTTTGGGTCCTCCTGCCTCTTTTGTGTTTTTTTTTTATTATTAGAATTAAGTTCTCACATGTCACAAAATTTATATTTTTTTTTCTTTTTTATTCAGTACTGAAGAGATGACCTCGCCAACAACACATAAGACACTACCGTAAGTTTACGGTTTACACAACAGTTCACGTTAAAATTGTTCATAAACTGTCCAAACTTGACGATCTTTTTTTTTTTTTAATTAGGTACTTAATACCTTTTTTTTTTAATTAGATACTTAATACCTTTTTTGTTTCACTTTATTTTCTAAAAGATACATTGCAAAAAACAATAATAAATTTTAAGGTATCACAAAAACAAATGTTCAGAAATTGTTCATAGTTCTTGCGTTCATTTGCTTGTCCTTATTCCTGCCCTAGACGCATGAAAGTCCGCATACAACCCACATGGGCTTGCATCTCACACGAAATGTCTGATCTCCGAAGTTTTGAAGGTCATTGTCTTTATTTACTAGTAAAGTCCAACTTGTTTTTTTTTTTTTTTTTTTAGGAAACCTCAGAATTTGCGCTATTCAATTTTAGCTTTATCATCATAGGAATCCTTGGGCCTTAGGCTTCTTTTCTTTGCCTCTTCTTTGGGCTTTATGTGCCTCTTTTATGGGCCATCTTGCCTCTTTTGTGGGCTTTTTTTTTTATTTTAGGTTTTTATTTGTAAGTTCTAATAATTCACAAGTATTAAATCATAAACAAAGAAAAGTGATTAACCTTAAACATATAATAATAGTAATAGAAATATTTAATATCAAAGACATACTACCTAACCATTGAAACCACTAGAGACAGAAAATTGATACAATTATCCTCTATCCCAGAACAATCAACACAATATCAAATATCCCTGACCCCCAACACCCCATTTCTGGAATACTAATTGTACAAGTATATGAAAATCAAACTAGATCATTTTCTACCCTAAAATCCATTATTTTCCTAAATGTCAATTCTAAGTGATTAGGATCAAACACCTTATAATTATGTAGAGCAGTGGTTCCCAAACTTTTTTGTCTCGTAGACCCCTTGTCATGTTTTCTGGTTTTCGGTAGACCACTTGCTTAACTTATATTGCATTTTTGAAGGTTCAAAAACACATTTTTTCAAATTAATTTCTAACTGTAGTGTAGTGAGTCGAAGAGTGAAAAGGTAATTTAAAGCTACATCTGAGAGATCTATCTTTTTTACTGATAAAATTAAAATTTGAACCAATTCAAATAACCAAAAGTATTGCTGGAATAACCAAACACACTAGAAAAGTTTTTTTGCATGTTCATCATCCGTTACTACGGATATTATGTTTCATGTAGATAATTTGTTGTTCTATGAAGTAGTCCTTCAAACATTAAATATTAATTAATTAATTTGCCATAAGTATCATTGTAAAAGTTTTCGCAAAGAGTTTCTCATGTATTTCTTGATTTTTTACGTCTGGCTTAAATATTGGGCCCGCGGAACTGCTTTCACTAACATGAGAAGGGTCAAAGACGAGTTACTGTCGCCTAAAGCCTAAATCAGTAAGCTTCGGGCAGGAGGGACTCATTAGCCTTCGCTTACAGCCTACCTAGCCGAAGGAAAACAGAATTCAAACCTCTGCTGCTTTGCAGCTATACCCAAACATGGGAAAGGTTTCGTGGGTCAGCCCTGTGGAAAAATGGAGCAGAAGACCATTAGGCAGTTTGCAGCTTTAATGCTATAACTCATCCCATCCATGTGCCTTTGAACTGTAGTGTTGCTTAAAGAAATTCGTTTCATAATTTCAGATGTAGGTTTATGTAAAACAGTTTTAAAACTACTTCAATGGCTGGTGAAATTTAATGTTTTATCTAAAGTGTTTTCCGTATTTGGCTATAGGTAAAGAAATCTTGTAAGACGCTCTCAAACCACCTTCTATATGATGTTGAAGAAAGTTTTTGTGGGTCTATTCTGAACTTTATCCTCCAGTGTAATCTGCTTCATATAGTCATTAAAAAGGCACTTAGACAACCGCTTATTTAACAAGGAAATAAATACCTAATCAACGCTGTTAAATCTAGATTTATTTCTGTTAAAGATGTAGACACAATTAACTATTTAAATAACTATTGAAATGAAATACAATTTTACATTTGAATAGCGGAGATAAATATTTATAACTAAGTTACAAACCTTTATACGTGTTTGAAATTAACGGGTGTGAAAATTAAAGTCATGACTTGCTTAAATAAAATCCACTATCGTAGACCCCCATGGACATCTCATAGACCCCCAATTTACTTTTTCACTTTCATAGACCCCCTGGAAGTCTTCGTAGACCCCTGGGGGTCTATATAGAACACTTTGGGAATCACTGAATGTAGAGCTTTGAGCCAGCTAGCCCAAACAAGATTCCTGTATTCGGAAACAATAATCAAGTTATAGTTATATATCATTTTATTTTTTAGTTTCGGCAGCTTGTTTAAAACAATAGACAAGTTAACATTTACATAGTTGCCACAGTTTGATTCTAATAAGTCCCTTACAGTACATTTAACCTTAAGGAATAATGGACATTCCAAATACATGTGTTTCTCATTATCAGCATTTTCAAGACGGCATAATTTACATTTACGGTCATTTGCCCTTTTTCTAACCATAAGGGTCATCCCAAAGATAAGTATATAACTTATCTCTCTAGCTTTTGGTGGGATATGTTTGCTGTGCAGGTTTATGACCATGACTAGGATAACTGTAGTCCATACTTGCTGAAAATTAATGTTCGATTTTTCACATTTTTAAGAGTACAAATAAAAGGAATAGAATAACTTCTAAGTAATTTACATATTTTCATGTTTCATAAAAAAAACCTTTTGGTTTTAGTTATTATTATTATTATTATTATAGCTTTTATATAGCGCTACTTTCATGCTTATAGCATGCTCAGAGCGCTTTGGTCCAATCTCATTTGAGGACCAGTGGGTGGGGGGAGGGGGTATCTAGGAGTTGGTTTTCCGTGCTGCCTTTAGGCGCTCAGTAAACGCAACTCTGCCCGAGTCGGGTGTCGAACCTCGAGCCCTCTTCTAGGTAGCCAAGTTCAAGCGCACTTAGCCTCTCGACCACGTTGTGACTAATAAAAAAAAAAAGGACATTCCGTGCTTATGTCAACAGAGGTAACGGAACAATAAGATCTTATCACTTTCATTGACTTAACTATTTTAAAAATATGGATTTACTTTTTTTTTTAAATGTCAACAGAGGTAACGGAACAAAAAGATCTTATTACTTTCATTGACTCGACTATTTAAAAAATATGGATTTACTTTTTTTTTAAATGTCAACAGAAGTAACGGAACAAAAACAATCTTTTCACTTTCATTGACTCGACTATTTAAAAAATATGGATTTACTTTTTTTTTGGTTTCAACTGAAATATTTGTACTGTTGGAAAACAAATGGGGTGAACTCTTGGTAGTCAAACACTTTAGCGTCCAGTGCAACGAGTTTAGTGGTACTAAAATGTAGACATTCGTTTATACATTGTTTATATCTGTCATAGTGTTAAAAAGTTTAGATGACTTTGATGATGAATTTGATGACGATTTAATGATCTTTGATGATGAATTTGATGATGACTTTGATGATGACTTAGATGATGACTTTGATGATGATTTTGGTGATGACTTTCATAACGATTTAATGATCTTTGATGATGACTTAGATAATGACTTAGATGATGACTTTGATGATGACTTTGATGATCTTTGATGATGACTTTGATGATGACTTTGATGATGACTTTGATGATGACTTTGATGATGACTTAGATAATGACTTAGATGATGACTTAGATGATGACTTAGATGATGACTTTGATGATAACTCTGATGATGACTTAGATGATGACTTAGATGATAACTTTGATGATAACTTAGATAATGACTTAGATGATGACTTAGATGATGACTTTGATGATGACTTAGATGATGACTTTGATGATAACTTAGATGATGACTTAGATGATTACTTTGATGATGACTTTGATGATGGCTTTGATGATAACTCTAATGATGACTTAGATGATGACTTAGATGATGACTTTGATGATAACTCTGATGATGACTTAGATGATGACTTAGATGATGACTTTGATGATAACTCTGATGATGACTTAGATGATGACTTTGATTATGACTTTGATGATAACTTAGATGATTACTTTGATGATGACTTTGATGATAACTCTGATGATGACTTAGATGATGACTTTAATGATAACTCTGATGATGACTTAGATGATGACTTTAATGATGACTTTGATGATGACTTAGGTGATGACTCTGATGATGACTTAGGTGATGACTTTGATGGTAACTCTGATGATTACTTTGATGATGACTTAGATAATGACTTTCTTGTATTATGCAGAGGCAGCCTTAGCAGTAGGTGGATTCCTGGGCGAGTGTCACTAGAGGGTCATACAGGATTCGTAACTGTAGCTTATATATACCATATCGCATTTCTCACTGCTCTGTTCACATCTAATGCAACACATGTAGGTCTTATCATTGCAATTTACTTATTCATAATAGCCGTAATACCTTATCCGTAATAGCTTATTCATTACAGCTTATCCATATTTTATCTGCAATAGCGTATCGGTAATATCCGTAATGGCTTATCCGCAATAGCTTATCCTCAATACCTTATCCGTAATAGCTTATCCTCAATACCTTATCCGCAATAGCTTATCCTCAATACCTTATCCGTAATAACTTATTTATAACAGCTTATCCATAAAACTTTATCTGTAATAGCGTATTCATAATATGGATGAATGACAGTCTTCCTATTGTTGGGGCCGCACTCTCAGACTCGAGACTCAAGGCGGTTTCCCCACTCTCAGACTCGGAACTCAAGGCGGTTGCTCCACTCTGAGACTCGAGACTCAAGGCGGTTGCCCCACTCTCAGATTCGAGACTCAAGGCGGTTGCCCCACTCTCAGACTCGAGACTCAAGGCGGTTGCTCCACTCTGAGACTCGATACTGAAGGCGGTTGCCCCACTCTGAGACTCGAGACTCAAGGCGGTTGCTCCACTCTGAGACTCGAGACTCAAGGCGGTTGCTCCACTCTGAGACTCGAGACTCAAGGCGGTTGCTCCACTCTGAGACTCAATACTGAAGGCGGTTGCCCCACTCTGAGACTCGAGACTCAAGGCGGTTGCCACACTCTCAAACACGAGACTCAAGGCGGTTGCCACACTCTCAGACTCGAGACTCAAGGCGGTTGCCACACTCTAAGACTCGAGACTCAATGCGGTTGCCCCACTCTCAGACTCGAGACTCAAGGCGGTTGCCCCACTCTCAGACTCGAGACTCAAGGCGGTTGCCCCACTCTCAGACTCGAGACTCAAGGCGGTTGCCCCACTCTCAGACTCGAGACTCAAGGCGGTTGCCCCACTCTAAGACTCGAGACTCAAGGCGGTTGCCCCACTCTCAGACTCGAGACTCAAGGCGGTTGCCCCACTCTCAGACTCGAGACTCAAGGCGGTTGCCCCACTCTAAGACTCGAGACTCAAGGCGGTTGCCCCACTCTAAGACTCGAGACTCAAGGCGGTTGCCCCACTCTCAGACTCGAGACTCAAGGCGGTTGCCCCACTCTCAGACTCGAGACTCAAGGCGGTTGCCACGCTCTCAGACTTGAGACTCAAGGTTGCCACACTCTGAGACTTGAGACTCAAGGTTGCCACACTCTCAGACGTGAGACTCAAGGCGGTTGCCACACTCTCAGACTTGAGACTCAAGGCGGTTGCCACACTCTCAAACACGAGACTCAAGGCCGTTGCCCCACTCTGAGACTCGAGACTCAAGGCGGTTGCCCCACTCTCAGACTTGAGACTCAAGGCGGTTGCCACACTCTCAAACACGAGACTCAAGGCCGTTGCCTCACTCTGAGACTCGAGACTCAAGGTTGCCACACTCTGAGACTTGAGACTCAAGGTTGCCACACTCTCAGACGTGAGACTCAAGGCGGTTGCCCCACTCTCAGACTTGAGACTCAAGGCGGTTGCCCCACTCTGAGACTCGAGACTCAAGGCGGTTGCCACACTCTCAAACACGAGACTCAAGGCGGTTGCCACACTCTCAGACTCGAGATTCAAGGCGGTTGCCACACTCTAAGACTCGAGACTCAATGCGGTTGCCCCACTCTCAGACTCGAGACTCAGGGCGGTTGCCCCACTCTAAGACTCGAGACTCAATGCGGTTGCCCCACTCTCAGACTCGAGACTCAAGGCGGTTGCCCCACTCTAAGACTCGAGACTCAAGGCGGTTGCCCCACTCTAAGACTCGAGACTCAAGGCGGTTGCCCCACTCTCAGACTCGAGACTCAAGGCGGTTGCCCAACTCTCAGACTCGAGACTCAAGGCGGTTGCCACGCTCTCAGACTTGAGACTCAAGGCGGTTGCCACACTCTCAGACTTGAGACTCAAGGCGGTTGCCACACTCTCAGACTTGAGAATCAAGGCGGTTGCCACACTCTCAAACACGAGACTCAAGGCCAGTGCCCCACTCTGAGACTCGAGACTCAAGGCGGTTGCCCCACTCTCAGACTTGAGACTCAAGGCGGTTGCCACACTCTCAAACACGAGACTCAAGGCCGTTGCCCCACTCTGAGACTCGAGACTCAAGGCGGTTGCCACACTCTCAGACTCGAGACTCAAGGCGGTTGCCCCACTCTGTGACTCGAGACTCAAGGCGGTTGCCACACTCTCAGACTTGAGACTCAAGGCGGTTGCCACACTCTCAAACACGAGACTCAAGGCCGTTGCCCCACTCTGAGACTCGAGACTCAAGGCGGTTGCCACACTGTCAGACTCGAGACTCAAGGCGGTTGCCACACTGTCAGACTCGAGACTCAAGGCGGTTACAACATTCTCAGACTCGAGACTCAAGGCGGTTGCCCCACTCTGAGACTCGATACTCAAGGCGGTTGCCACACTCTCAGACTTGAGACTCAAGGTTGCCACACTCTCAGACTTGAGACTCAAGGTTGCCACACTCTCAGACGTGAGACTCAAGGCGGTTGCCACACTCTCAGACTTGAGACTCAAGGCGGTTGCCACACTCTCAAACACGAGACTCAAGGCCGTTGCCCCACTCTGAGACTCGAGACTCAAGGCGGTTGCCCCACTCTCAGACTTGAGACTCAAGGCGGTTGCCACACTCTCAAACACGAGACTCAAGGCCGTTGCCCCACTCTGAGACTCGAGACTCAAGGCGGTTGCCACACTCTCAGACTCGAGACTCAAGGCGGTTGCCACACTGTCAGACTCGAGACTCAAGGCGGTTGCCCCACTCTCAGACTTGAGACTCAAGGCGGTTGCCCCACTCTGAGACTCGAGACTCAAGGCGGTTGCCCTACTCTGTGACTCGAGACTCAATGCGGTTGCCACACTGTCAGACTCGAGACTCAATGCGGTTGCCACACTGTCAGACTCGAGACTCAAGGCGGTTGCCACACTGTCAGACTCGAGACTCAAGGCGGTTGCCCCACTCTGAGACTCGAGACTCAAGACGGTTGCAACATTCTCAGACTCGAGACTCAATGCGGTTGCCCCACTCTCAGACTCGAGACTCAAGGCGGTTGCCCCACTCTAAGACTCGAGACTCAAGGCGGTTGCCCCACTCTAAGACTCGAGACTCAAGGCGGTTGCCCCACTCTCAGACTCGAGACTCAAGGCGGTTGCCCCACTCTCAGACTCGAGACTCAAGGCGGTTGCCACGCTCTCAGACTTGAGACTCAAGGCGGTTGCCACACTCTGACTTGAGACTCAAGGCGGTTGCCACACTCTCAGACTTGAGACTCAAGGCGGTTGCCACACTCTCAAACACGAGACTCAAGGCCGTTGCCCCACTCTGAGACTCGAGACTCAAGGCGGTTGCCCCACTCTCAGACTTGAGACTCAAGGCGGTTGCCACACTCTCAAACACGAGACTCAAGGCCGTTGCCCCACTCTGAGACTCGAGACTCAAGGCGGTTGCCACACTCTCAGACTCGAGACTCAAGGCGGTTGCCCCACTCTGTGACTCGAGACTCAAGGCGGTTGCCACACTCTCAGACTTGAGACTCAAGGCGGTTGCCACACTCTCAAACACGAGACTCAAGGCCGTTGCCCCACTCTGAGACTCGAGACTCAAGGCGGTTGCCACACTGTCAGACTCGAGACTCAAGGCGGTTGCCCCACTCTGAGACTCGAGACTCAAGACGGTTGCAACATTCTCAGACTCGAGACTCAAGGCGGTTGCCCCACTCTGAGACTCGATACTCAAGGCGGTTGCCACACTCTCAGACTTGAGACTCAAGGCGGTTGCCACACTCTCAAACACGAGTCTCAAGGCCGTTGCCCCACTCTGAGACTCGAGACTCAAGGCGGTTGCCCCACTCTCAGACTCGAGACTCAAGGCGGTTGCCCCACTCTGTGACTCGAGACTCAAGGCGGTTGCCACACTGTCAGACTCGAGACTCAAGGCGGTTGCCCCACTCTCAGACTCGAGACTCAAGACGGTTGCAACATTCTCAGACTCGAGACTCAAGGCGGTTGCCCCACTCTGAGACTCGATACTCAAGGCGGTTGCCACACTCTCAGACTTGAGACTCAAGGCGGTTGCCACACTCTCAAACACGAGTCTCAAGGCCGTTGCCCCACTCTGAGACTCGAGACTCAAGGCGGTTGCCCCACTCTGTGACTCGAGACTCAAGGCGGTTGCCACACTGTCAGACTCGAGACTCAAGGCGGTTGCCCCACTCTCAGACTCGAGACTCAAGACGGTTGCAACATTCTCAGACTCGAGACTCAAGGCGGTTGCCCCACTCTGAGACTCGATACTCAAGGCGGTTGCCACACTCTCAAACACGAGTCTCAAGGCCGTTGCCCCACTCTGAGACTCGAGACTCAAGGCGGTTGCCACACTCTCAGACTCGAGACTCAAGGCGGTTGCCCCACTCTGTGACTCGAGACTCAAGGCGGTTGCCACACTGTCAGACTCGAGACTCAAGGCGGTTGCCCCACTCTCAGACTCGAGACTCAAGGCGGTCGCCCCACTCTGAGACTCGAGACTCAAGGCGGTTGCCACACTCTCAGACTTGAGACTCAAGGCGGTTGCCACACTGTCAGACTCGAGACTCAAGGCGGTTGCCCCACTCTGAGACTCGAGACTCAAGACGGTTGCAACATTCTCAGACTCGAGACTCAAGGCGGTTGCCCCACTCTCAGACTCGAGACTCAAGGCGGTTGCCACACTCTCAGACTCAAGACAAGGCGGTTGCCCCAATCGCTGCCGCCTAATGCCGCATCAATGTTCTTCAGTGTGTGTTTTACAAACCAGTTGTTTCCTTTGACCAAATTGGAAAGAGTCGAGAACCTCTGAGCAGAAATAAAGAAAAAACGCGGGAAGGGAGGAGAGGAGGGACCTTATGACGACACTCACTACGCCTCTGAGGTATTCTGGGACTTGTGTGGAAGTATAAGAGGTTTCCTTACTTCCTAACAATCTAGCTATGGTGGACAAGTTTCTACGTACTTAATGCCCTTGTTGGGTAAGAGTTCTATAGCAAGACAGAGTTCTCATCTAGACGTCATCAAAACAACAACAATGAAACTTTATCAGCAAGCGACCCAAAAAAAAACAACATAATTTTCAAGAAGGGGGGGGGGGAGAAAATTTAAAAAAAACTTGAGCCGTTGAGAAGTACAGGTGAAAGGTCAGAGGTCACTGGTAAGAGGTGAGATGAAGAGCTGTTAGTCATACTGGTGCAGACGTAACTCAGTGCAAGCTAAGAAGACTGAACTTGACTTCAAGGACATCTACAGCAGCGGTTCCCAAACTTTTTCCCTCAACGGAACACTTCGCACAATCTGAGTATTTAACGGAACACTTTGCTTTATTTATTTTACAAACCTTATATTAACTCACCGTCTGTCTGTTTGTCTGTCTGTATGGTAAAATATATGTACACTTTATTTCTTCGACATTGATCACGGATTAGGCTGAAATTTCCACAATTATTTCTTCACCTGACAACACAAGAAACAATTACCAAAAAAAAAAAAACAACACCAATTAGTTATTTAACTATTGGTAATAAATTATTTATAAACTTTATTATATTATTTTACCATTATTCGTCTGGCTGTGCAACCGGGACCACGACGGTGCGAAAGATGTGCATTTAACAAAACATTTGGACCAGTCGTGTTGTTAAATTTGTAATCGATTTAAAATTGAGACTAATAATAGAAAAGCATTTATACAAATAAATTTTAAAAGAAGGGAACTACCTGAATTTGAACTTGTCGGCTAAAGCTTTATGAGATTTATCGAGCCAACGCGGTAACCACTCAGCTAGCGAAATTTCTATGAACATGGAAGATTGTAAAGTTATCTATTGTTTCTATTTTAAGTTTGTGTTTACTAAGCCTGAGACTGCAGCCTAATATAAAGGAAAATTCAGCTTATACTACCACTTCAGTCAAGTACTGTTCATTTCCCTTGTTTGAGATACCAAACAAACTAATTGGTTATTGTTTTTTTTTAATTGATTCTTGTGTTGTAAGGTAAAAGAACTAATTGTGCGAAATTACAGCTTGATCCGAGATTGGGTGTTGGAGAAATACAAACTTTTTACCAATTTTAACACTATGTCGGTCGGTTGTGGACCGGGGGCCACGACTGTACGGAAGAGGAGCATGCAATATTTCCTTGAGTTATTATCTTCTCCGAAGGCCATAAATAGGAAGCACTGAGATTGTTGCCACTCCAAGGATAAACGCATATAAATAAAATACAATATTTCGCTTCTTTTACTATTGAAATACTAAAAACTACACACATATATATCCCACAAACTACCTTTCCGCATATACTAGAACGTACATAATACCTACATACATATACATATACATATGCCCACAAGTGTTTATATATACATTCACCAATATACACATTTTCCTTTACTGTATCATCCATTACATTTCCCCGAAGTTCTCTAGTTCAAGGTCTACAATTTTCTTATCTTCTTATCTTATATAATACAGACGTTACTTCAAAAAAGAAGATGATTACGTCCTACGCGTCATGACTTAAATTCTGCCAAGTCACTGGTTTTCCTGGCTAGCTCAGGCAACCCATTTCATGCTCTAATAGCACTAGGGAAGAAGGAGTATTTGTACAAATCTGTCCTAGCATATGGGACGAGGAATGTGCCTTTATCTTTGTGTCTTTCAGAGCATTTTATTAAATTTTGTTTTTGTATTTGAAGATAATGGTTCAGTGTTTTATGTATGATTGCTTCTTTACTTTTGAGTCTTCTGTCCTGAAGGCTGTATCAATTTAGTGCTTTTACTAAAGGTGTTACTCTAGTCAAATGTGAATATTCTTTTGTTATGAATCTTTGTCTAAACATAATCGCTTCACTGTTTATTGAGACAAACCTTTTTTTCTTGAGTAGAGTCTTTTCACTTTGCAGAACTTACAGAAGATTCAAAAATGGTATTTCATTGGCGGGTGGTACTATTTGTGATGATCAGACTTGCCGGGGATTATATTATCAAACTTTGTAACTCAATGAAGTGAAGAAAGAAACATCTTTCTGTATTTTCTTTCAAACTTCTTTAATAATACTTCTTCAACTTTCACATAAAATTAACTTCTCAATTTTGACAACTTGACTTGATACTTCATAAATAAAACTTAAAGATACATGAAACTTCACTTAGTATAACTTCAACTTCAACTCCAAATAATATAACTTCAGATAATATTACTTCAACTAATAAAACTTTAATTAAATGGACCTGCTAATATCACAAAACTTAACTAAACCTTTACTAAGAGAAGACTTTCCCTTAATTTATACCTTTCTTAATCGTACATTCCAGAATCATGGAAACTTCTCCCCTAATTATTTTAGTAACTTTGACCTTCTAGAAGCTGACGTGTGCAATTTTTTCCCCTTAACCTCTTTCTTTGATTGGATACCTAAAATTAACTTGTTTACGCTGGACACTTGCACTGGTTTGACCTCGCTTCTAGAAACTGTTCGAAATAGGTCACAGATCGACTCGTGACACTATTCACCTAAACCAGCATAATCGTAAGCTGTTTGTTGTATACGTTTCAGGCTGTTGAAGATAATCTACTTCCTAGTCCTAACGGCACCTTCGATAGGGGTCACGGAGGTCACGGTCCAAACCTCCTGCAGGATGAAGGGGATGGCAGCGGGCAGGGTTTGAGCCCGGGGCAATCGAGACGAATGAACAACAGTCCAGAGCGCATACCGCACGACCAGGCAGCCATCTTGTCGTTGAAAAAGATTCTGAAAGATACAATATAATTTTGCGCATCGTCTTCTAAGTTTAGATCGGTGGTTCCCTAAATGTTCCGCGGAACCCTAGTGTTCCTCAAGGCCTGAATAGGTGTTCCACGAACAACTGAAATAATGAACTAGTAGGCCACCACGTGAATTAATCTCTCTAAAAAATAAGCAAAGTATTCTGCTAAATACTCAGAATGTGAAAAGTGTTCCGTAAAGGAAAAAGTTAGGCCTCCTGAGTCCGACCACTGGGTACCTGACGCTGGGTACCTGACGCTTGGTACCTGACGCTGGGTACCTGACGCTGGGTACCTGTCGCCTGACACTAGTTGGGGAAAGTAATGGCGGTTAGTCTGTTGTACTGGCCTAATGATAACGTCGCTTGTTAGCCGTTGTCCGAAGTAGCAGATGGCTTTATATCGTCTGCCCCATAGTTAGCGAGGTCTGAAAGAGGAACTGTACTTTTACTCTCTCTCTCTTCACCTTCTTTCCATACTCATTTCTTTCTTTCACCTCACATCCACCTGACCAAGGTCTCAATGTTTAAACCTGAAGTCAACACGACCTTAACAGCCGCGTAGTTCAAGCGATTCATCTCATATTCCGTGATTACAGAACGCCCGGTAACGACAGACCTGCAGCCAAGTTCATTTCATCCAATGCATTCTTCTTTATCTCCAAGAGAATGCTTTTGAAATGATGAGTTCATGAATATTTCTAAACATTCTGAGCTGTTGATGTTTCAAGGGGGATTAATCAGGTGGAGAAAATTGTTAGAAATTAATGTTGATAGATCTTGTTCTTGTTCTATTAGAATTTTTGTTCTTTTAAAGAATATGAAATCTTAGCGAACTTATCGATGGGGCCAGTGTTTCTCAAACTTTTGAGAAAACTTATCAGTTTTAAGTGTCTTTATTTCACCTTAATATGCACACAATCGATGTCACATTAACACTCATTTTGTTTTCTTTCGCTAACAAAAAAAAAAAAAGAGGAGTTGACGGGTAAAATGAAACTCCCATAGCTTCACTTACATGATAGCTATCCCTTTTTTATTTTTACTATATCGTTTTTGAGGGGGGGAATGTTAATTTATGCAATGCTGAGAGGGGAGGTAATCAATGCATTGCTGAGAAGGGAGATAATCTATGCATTGATGAGAGGGGAGCTAATTTATACATTGCTGAGAGGGGAGCTAATCTATACATTGCTGAGAGGGGAGCTTATCTATACATTGCTGAGAAGGGAGATAATCTATACATTGCTGAGAGGGGAGCTAATCTATACATTGCTGAGAAGGGAGATAATCTATGCATTGATGAGAGGGGAGCTAATTTATACATTGCTGAGAGGGGAGCTAATCTATACATTGCTGAGAGGGGAGCTTATCTATGCATTGCTGAGAGGGGAGGTAATATATGCATTGCTGAGGGGAGAGGTAATCTATACATTGCTATATCTTTGTAATTTTTTCTTATATAGTGATCAATCTTTCAATCAATTTCTGTTCACGTAATTGGATTTTTTTCTTCTAGATAACGATTTCTTACGCACACCACAGACAGTCACACACACACACAGTCAAACAACACACATTCACACACACAGTCAAACACACAACACAGTCGCACACTCAACATAGTCGCACACACACAACATAGTCACACACACAACACAGTCACAACACAACATAGTCACACACACACAACATAGTCACACACACAACAATGTCACACACACAACATAGTCACACACACAACATAGTCACACACACACAACATAGTCGCACACACAACACAGTCACACACACATAACATAGTCACACACACAACATAGTCACACACACACAACACAGTCACAACACAACATAGTCACACACACAACACAGTCACAACACAACATAGTCACACACACAACATAGTCACACACACAACAATGTCACACACACAACATAGTCACACACACAACATAGTCACACACACAACACAGTCACACACTCAACATAGTCGCACACACACAACATAGTCACACACACACGCAACATATTCGCACACACAACACAGTCACACAACACAACATAGTCACACACACACAACACAGTCACAACACAACATAGTCACACACACACAACATAGTCACACACACACAACACAGTCACACACTCAACATAGTCGCACACACACAACATAGTCACACACACAACACAGTCACAACACAACATAGTCGCACACACACAACATAGTCACACACACAACACAGTCACAACACAACATAGTCACACACACAACATAGTCACACACACAACAATGTCACACACACAACATAGTCACAAACACAACATAGTCACACACACACAACAATGTCACACACACAACATAGTCACACACACAACAATGTCACACACACAACATAGTCACACACACAACATAGTCACACACACAACACAGTCACACACACAACATAGTCACAAACACAACATAGTCACAAACACAACATAGTCACACACACACAACACAGTCACACACACAACATAGTCACAAACACAACATAGTCACACACACAACATAGTCACACACACACACCCAACATAGCCCACACACAACATAGTCACACACACACAACATAGTCACACACACAACACAAACACATGTTTATTATAATTCGAAGTCTTAATCTACTCATGGCTTCACGCAATATTTTTAGAACCGTTGTGATAAAACTCGAACGGTACATTGTAACAGATCCCTGATCCATCGTTCACCAACAATGCACTAGTTTAACTGGCAAAGAAGGCGGTGAGGGGGGAAGTACTTGACATGGGGGTTGGCCTGTTCAGTCACATAAACCCCGGACTTAACTTGCACTACCAGGGGGTAGATAAATAGACTGAAATGGTCGTCATTCCTTTTCATTCTAATAAGAGTTGATTTTGATTAGCATCTTAACAGAGAGAGAGATAAGGATCTTCAGAGCGCTGAACTAAGTGCGAAGAAGCTGTAGCGATACATGGAAGCACTTTAATAATACAATATAGCCTGACAATTATTGCTGTTCCTTTTGTTTCTGGCATACACTTTCGGGCTAAGATTGACTGGTACAAGCCAGTGGAACAAATTATCTAGTTCAAGTTGTACTACTAGATTCTTTGTTGCACTTTAGAAAACTTTAAATGTTGAAGCTTCTTCTACTTCTAGCCAGCTTTTTGCTGCTGAGCTGTCAGCTCTTTTGCAGACTGTGCCAAGGAAAAAAATAGTGAGTTGTTCAGCACTGCGGTACAGGGAGTTGGTTACGTTGGGCTGTAGTACGGTGTAGTGGAAGTAGGGTCTGCCTAAGGTGGATAAGGAAGGGGCATTCAAAAAGGATATGGTTTACGGTTTCAAAGGGGTGGGCGCAGTGTCTACAAAGGGGGG
Organism: Biomphalaria glabrata; assembly: GCF_947242115.1. NCBI lineage: Eukaryota > Metazoa > Mollusca > Gastropoda > Planorbidae > Biomphalaria > Biomphalaria glabrata. The sequence goes on from NW_026602928.1 coordinate 308,054, forward strand.
AGTTGTGTGGGATTTATTTTATTGAGATGGTAATTTAACAGAGGTGTGTGTCCTGTCCTTAGTTGGAAGATTGAAGATTACTCTTTGCGGGGGAGGAAGTTAATGCTGTCCAGTTTGTTCATTTCTCTGTACATGGCTCTGCCTGTGTTTCCTGATGCACATTGGTTGAGCCACTCCTCTTTGTGATTGTTGACTAACATTGACCTTAGGGTGAGGTAGTTAACAGGTCTATCTGGTTGTTTCATAGATGATCCTGCCTTTAATTTAATTTTTAGATCTAGATAGAGATCTAGTAATTGAACATCAAAAATACACAATCAAAATCACAATTTAGTGTTGCATTCAGTCTATTGATAAAGAAGTAACATTTAAATAGATTGATTACCTAGATCCTTCTAGATTATGTATCTAAAAATTGCAAAATAATAATTATGAGACGAGAGTACTCTTATTTTTGATGTTCAATTACTAGATCTAGGTCTAAAAATTAAATGATGTGTTACGTAGGGTTAGGGCTGAAAAATAAAACAACAGCCGTACCTTTTTTAACTCCTTTACAAATTACAAAACAACGCCTTGATCCAACTTTCTAAATAATTTTCACATTTTTTGTAGCGTTAAAAAAATCTCCATGTCCAGTCTAGATATACTATATATAAGTAGTGATGGGCAAAAGTTAACTAAAAAGTTAGAAACTTTTAGTTTAACTAAAAAAAATAGTTAAGGCCATTGTTTAACTAGAAATAAGAAGTTTAGTTTAAATCGTAGTTTAATTTTTTTTTAGTTACTAACTAAAATGTTTAATTAAAATTTGTAAAACTTTTCAACATGTGGTCAGGGTTGAAACGCACTCCCTGTTTTCTGGTCATGTGATATCAATAACTTTGATTGTAAAAAATAATGATGCAGTTAACAACTATTTAGACAGACTGCATTTGAAGAGGGTAAGTAAGATCCTGGTAGAAGTTATGGGAGTAAATATTTGCGCTTGAAAGTAGCAGTATTATAAAATATCTGCACTTTGTACCAAAAGCTTCTATGCACTATTATGAATGGGGTTGTTCCGAATTTTTTTTGTGAGCCACGTGGAGGTGTTTAATTTCTGTTTCTAGTGGGAATCTGATTAGTGAGTTAGGTCAATATTTAGTGGTTTTAATCAATTTATTTGTGGCAAACAATATTTTTTTTAACTGCAGGAACATCAAGTACACCCTTTTATAGTCTTAAGACTTATTATTGAGATCTATTAAGTCTAAATCAACTGCTAGGCCTATATAGATCTAAAAGCATTAAGGTAACCAATTCTAGAAAAAAAAATCTTAATCCACACCCACTCTGACCATAAAGTAAATAAACTGTGTCCAACTGATTTTAACAACCTGGTCAGCTAGACATACACATGACCACATGTAGGCCTAGTGAACTGTACGTGTGTAGTCGATAATACTGTAAGACTACCCTGCATTAAGCGTTATACAATAGTGTTTGCTTAATGTGGAGAGGTCAGACAAGAAAAGAACACACTGGCGTGGCTAGTTAAGCATGTTCGTAGATATAGCTACACTAAAATAGTTATACACCCTCCCTGCACAGAAAGTAAATAGACAGTACACGTGTGTCCGACTGGCTGTGGTCCGACTGATTTTAACAACCTGGCCAGATAGACGTACACGTATAGGTCTATAGTGTACTGAGTGTGCAGTCCATAATGACAAGATCACCCAGTTTTTTTTCCCTTGTGCGTTTAACGGTTATGCAATAGTGTTAGTTGTATTTTTGGTAGTCACACAAGAAAATAGCACATCGGCATGGTTAGTCAAGCAAGTATTTTACCTATCAAATAGTTATACAGGTCAAATGTTTTAAAAACTCCAACGATTTCGTTTCTATTTCTTTGGATACTAGATCTAAATTTGAAATTCTAAATCTATGTTATTTAATGAGATTTTAAATTTTACCAGCATAAGTAAGAGTTAATATTTTTTTTTTAAAAGAGTACCATTATTTTCTAAAGGTTTTAATTCAAGGCAAAAATACAAGCACACATATTTATTTAGACATTTTATTTTATTGTGCATTAACGTTTATGTAAGAAACATATTCCTTAATACTGATTTTATTATAGATAAATATTACTAGAATTTTAAAAGAATAAGATCGAACCGTAGGCATGCAGTCGGATGATTATATCTATATAGATCTAGTTCACCCCCCCCCAAAAAAAAAGTTTGTTATAGTTTAATTAACTTTCTTTAGTTTAGTTTAACTATCTTTTGAAATTCATGATAAACTAATAGTTTAACTACTTTATTTTAGTCGAAAACTAGTTTTAGTTTAACTTTTAAAAGTTAGTTTAGTTCCCATCACTACTTGGCACATACACTCTATCTATCCGTGTTTCTATTTGGTGTGCCTTGTCCCTGAACGTGGTGACCCGGCCCGTGACCTCTACTTCTCTATAGGCATCTACTAACCGCAAAGCCTTGATGACTCCCCCCAAATAGTCATGCGTTTTAATTGTTACACGAGGAGCAGGACCCTCTGTGTTTGTGTTTTGCTTGTCTAATTGGGAATCAATGTAATTTAAATCACCCCCTACTATCAAATTTTGTCCTGCATACTGAGTGTGTAGAATGTCACTTAGCATTCCAAAAAACTCGTGTTTCTCTTTTTTTTTGAGCGGGTGCATAAATGTTGACTAATGTGTATGTGTGTTTTTGTGAGCTTGTCCTAATTATTACTATCCTCCCGCTATTGTCTTGATATGAGTGTGTGGTTGAAAACCTATTGGATGTTTGTAAAATGGCTGACGCTCGTGGCTTTCTATCTAAACTAAAATAACCCTTCCGGAGGCCCATAAGAGAGACTGCTTTTTTGGCCTTGTACTCTGTGTGTTGGTCTCTTGCAGAAAGATAAAATCTGGCTTTTATTTCCTTGTGAGGTGTGCTATGTATGTGTGTTTATTGTTAAGCCCTCTGATGTTGAGTGTCAAAATTTTGATGTCTGCCATGAGTGTGTGAGATTGGTTTGCGTGTTTGTTATTCTATTGTGTGTTTATGCATTTTATCTTTAAGAGTTGCTATGTTGTTTATGTGTTTGAATGTGTGTTAGGGTCCTCGCCCTCATCTATGACTAGCACTGACGGGGAGTCTGGAAAGTTCAGCTCGAGCTTAAACTGTTCTTCCTCTCTTTTCTCCTCCTCTACCCGAGGATCCTCGTTTAGATCCTCTGATGAGGCAGAGAGAGAGAGAGAGAGGGCCCTCTTTCTTGTTATTTTGGTTGGGGTGGTGGGTGCTGAACTTGCCCCTCCGGATGTTTTAATTTTTTTTACTTTGCTTAGATTTGTTTTCAGGGCTGTTAGGTGGGGAGAGACCACTTGGAATTGCTCCCATAGCCTTTATTTTTTTTCCCCCTCCTTTGCTGCTTTCAACCATTAAACCATCTACGTCCCGGGATGGTCACGAGGACCTTGTAGCGTCCTCGTATCGTAAATGAATATAATGGGGGAGTTCAGTCTGTTTGTGGAGTTTTATCCAAGCCGCCCACTTATCTGAGTTGCCTAGCTTGATTGGCTCTATCTTGGAGCCTTCTTCTGCAAAGGCTCCAAAGATTTCTCCTATCTTTGATTTGTTTATGGTTGGTGCTACCCAGTGAAGGGTAACCCTGATTTTTTCGTCTTCTAAGGTACAGACATCTACCTTGAAGTCCTTCTCATTCCCAAATGATTTCCCTAGTATACGGGTTCTCACTCGGGCGGATGTTGGGACCAGGAACCAGACAAAGGGGTTCTCGAAGCGATAGAGAACTCACTTCGTCCGGTGTTAGTTTCAGGCACTCTATTAGGCTCGCCATAGTGGCCTTAACAGCCACTTGGCCTGACAGCTTTAGAAGCAATGTACCTGGGCGTGGACAAGTCCACCATCCAGGTCCTTTTTTTCAATAAAAAATGTCTCAACTGACATTTTTACAAGGGTTTATCACAAGTACAGAGACAGAAAAGAGACGATAACTACACTACAAACTACACAGTACTTTACTACACAACCCTCGCGCCGTCCACTCTAAACAGTAACACACAAAAATCCACAGAATCACAAAAAACAACAACACAGAAACACAAGTAATCCACAGAATAAATCCTCAAGTGTTAGCTACTCAATCAATCTCTTATTCGAATGCTAAAAAAAAAATAATAATTTCCTCAATAGAAAAAAAAAAGTTAAGGAAAATGAAGTTTACAAGATTACTATTTGTTTTAATAATAATGATAATAATAATAATAATAATCTTTATTATCCGTAAGGAAATTTGTCTTACAATTTGGTCTAACTTATAATGCATACTAATTAGCTTTTTTTTCTTTAAAAAAACTGCTTGCATAACTGATTTTAAAAATTAGATTTTTCACTTTCAGAAATAAAAGTAGCCGTTGCATCAGAACTTTGAATGGTCTAAAACAGGGGTGGGCAAATTACGGCCCGCAGGCCACATGTGGCCCGCCGGAGTTTTTTATGCGGCCCGCCGACACGTACAGAAGTCAGGTGTACCCACAGTATATACTTATAAAAATGCAAATATATTAAAAATAATATAAATATAAATGATTGAAACTGTCATTATAAAAAGTTTCAAGCAAACGAAGACTATGCTTATTGGCTATACATCAATACACTCATTTCAAAACACAATCTAAAATCAGTATTTATTCAATGCTATGAAGAACTGTGTTGAATGTTGGGTATGCTTGGAACAAGATGGAAAGGGTGACAACTGGTGGAGCTCAATCTTTGACTGAGTAAAATGGTGGTGTTGTTTTTTTAAATACCCCAACCATAAACTTTAAACAGGAAAGTTTGCACAAAGCTGCATAAAATTTCTACTTCGAAAGTCAGGGGATATCAAAACCTGTTAACGCTAGGGGTATTAACCACAGGTAGCTTCGATTATGAATAAAATAATCCAATATTTCCTCTATCATAGCATGGGCAAGGTAAACGAGAACATTATAAAATCTGAAGGAAGAAATTGTTATATTACTTGAAGGACATTGACTGTGACTTTGTTACTGTGACTTTGTTACCAGTATTTCTAATGAAGAGTGGAAGACAGGTTTTATTTTTCATAATTGTCATTGCAATGAGTCTTTGCATATGAAATGTAAATGGATGTTAAATCTTTTCAAACAAAGCCTTCCCATTTCTACAAGCAAGCAAAAGAAAACAGGCTTTGTCATTTTCCCTTGCTGAAAGGCGAAATTACTTCTAGTGAAATGATTAAAAGTACAATACTTATTAAGATTCCTTAATTTTGCAATTTATAAAAGCAATTTTAAGACGTCAAGAACCGGTTTTCAATACAATTACCTCACCATTTAGCGCTGAAGCTGATTTAGCTTCAGAGGACATAACTCCGAGCAAAGAGAATTTCCAGTCAGTACTTCCACAGGAGTCTTATGTGTGCCAGAAGCTGTATGTCAACACTTTAAAAAATGTGCTGCTGTTCACACTATTTGTGTACACATACATCTGTTCTTCCTCTTCTTTGTTCTCATTTTACATGTTGGAGGGTTCAGAACAGTATCTAAGATGAACTGCGCAATGTTTTCTAGATCAGACAGTTCTCCTAACAGTTTTTGGTTCTATAGGAGGGCTTTGGTGCCAGAGTCCTGTTCGGGTCTCTGATTTAGTATGCACCATTGAAGGACAGGCTCAGCATTCTCTGGTGATGCCCCAAAAGGGCAAGTTTCGCTCGTCCCGACATTTAACTTCTGGAACATATATCGTCTCATCCAGTGAACAAGCATTATATTTTGGGTGGGGGGAACTAAACAAGTATAATTACTGGTCGGTTTTGACTGACTGTAATTTGACAGCAGTCACAAGGGTAACAATTAGTAAGTTAGTTCCACAGTTCCGGAACATTATGCACGAGTGTAAAAAGTAAAATACTGCACATTAAGTACAACTGTATATTAATGGGGTTATTGTAATATAAAAAGACAACAGCTATTAAAAAAAAATATTAATTAATTTAAAAAAATTGCTAACTTTTCTTGTAATTCCTTAACGAGGAGTGTGGAAAAGTCTGTGGAGTAGTCCCCTGTTTTTCTGATGAAGAGTCATCGTGTTTTGTTTGTATTTCCCTTGTCAGTAGGGCCATCGACTGGAACAAATTGTATGAACACTAAATTCTGATTGGAACTCTTCTGCGATTTGCCATTTTTTATTAGCCATAGTAAGTAAAATGATATTGTGGTGACTAAATTATTGTTTACTATTATGTTGTAGAAAACTACAACTTATTATAAAAGAAAAAAGTCAACTAAAAAAATCTTTATCCTTGTTCAAGTCACGCAATGAATATTTGATATACCCAGATATTTTTATATTTTTAAATCTTTAATCCTATTATGTTACCTATTAAAAGTAGACTAGGGCTATTGTAGTTATATTCTTAAAATTAATAGACCTACTACAAAATACCTTAGCATCTACAGGCCCTATATCTAACCATGGAACCAATTAAATATCACTGATCTAGCAAGAAAATAATTTATCTCATTATCACCCTGTCCCTTGACTTTTGCCACTGGGATGCTGTGACAGTTTCACTAATCAATTCCCTCCACTTTTCCTGATCAACAGCTGTTCTAAGCAGGATATTAAGAGAAAGGCCGGTCCATTCTTTTATGTTATCTAGTCAGCTATTCATTGGATGACCCTTTCTCCAATGTACCTTAAAGAATGACTTTTGATAGTGAGTCATGTCTTACAGTATGACCAAACCAGATCAGATTTTGTCTCTTCACAGTATTGAGGAGCTCTTCCTTCTTGCCAGCCAGAGTGTTGACTTGCTAATGTACAAACTCGTTTGTCTTTTTTTCCTCATATCTGATACCCAGCAATTTTCTGTAGCATTTACTCTCAAAGGCTTGAATTCTTCTTAAAGCCTCAGCATTCAGTGTCCAACTTTCACAACCATATATAAGCACAGAGATTACTAGTGAAGAATACAGTTTTAATTTTACTAGGAAGCTGATTTTATTGTTCCAGACCCTAAGTATTTAAACGAGTCAACTTCTAATGTTTGGCCATTCTATTGTATGCAACATCTCTTACTATCTACATGACAAACTAATATTTTGCTCTTTTCAGCACTAATTTCCTTGCCAACTGCTGTAGCTGCAGCATCTAGTTTTGTGGTAAGATCTTGTACCTGGTCTGTATTTTCTCCAATGAGGTGTATATTATCTGCAAATCTGAGATTGGAAATAGGCTGCTCATTTATGGTTAAGCTAGGAGTAAATCCTTCTAGCGTTTCCATCATAATATGCTCCAGAAATAAGAGCTGGAAAGAGAATGCATCCTTGCTACACTTCTATGGATGTCCTATTTTGTCCCATTTTGATGTAGGGCTTTGATAACATCAATAATGTTTTTATCTCTGTTGAGCTCTCTCATCAGTTGCTGCATGCCAAACCGTGCCAAAAGCTTTTTTTTATAAGTCTATGTATTTATGTACCAATTTCTTTTGGTGTTGAAGGCATTTTTCATGTTAAATATTTGTTCAACAGTCCTTCTACCTGCTTTGAAGCCTGCCTATTCTTCAGAAAGGACCTCTCCAGATTTTTATTGAGTCTAATGAGAATTATTCTTAGCATTATCTTACTTGGGTGACTGATCAGACTAATCACTCTATACTTTTGGCATTTTCTCAAGTTTCCTTGCAAATCGATACATCTGGTTTAAGTCTAAGGTTCATTTTTTTAGTCACATCCACCAACTGCCTAAACAGATTATTCTACAACTTTTGTTTGATTTTGTTAAAAGCATTAATAACAAAACATCACCTTCCAATCTATAATGGCACTAGGCAATGAATTAGTCCAAGAATATGTCTTTCTGAGTATTTAATTAAGTTTTGTTTTTCTATTTGTAAATAAATAATGGTTCAGTGTTTTATGTATTATTTTTAATTTTCTTTTTATTCTTCAATTAGAAATTGTGTGTTGTTTTAATAATGAGTCTCTTGTTTATAACAAGTTGCTTTTTGGTCTGCACAGAGTTGACAGTTGGATGGCTGCCTATTCGTGCTGTTTGCATGCTGGACTGTTATTTGGATTTATTGAAGGTCTTGGGTTCAAACCCTGCCCACTCCCATCCCCCATTGTCCTGCAGGAGGTTTGAACTAGAAAGTAAACTATCTTCAACTGTGAAGGTTCATCTAAAACATATAAAACAAACAAACAGACAGAAACAAATATTGAATCTACATTGCTCTACATCTTCCCAGCAGTCACAATGATGCAAGTACATTAACACTTTTACAACTTTCATTGGTTCTTTGTTCAACTTGATTTTTTAAATATTTTCTTTTATGTGTTCTAACATTCAAAATTTAAATAGTGCCATTCATAATTTAGCATATTTTTAAACATTTACATATTATTTGTTAAAGATATTAATAATAATAATAATAATAATCTTTATTATCCATAAGGAGATTAGTCTTACAATTTGTGCATTACACCAAACAAAACATTCTAATTATAGAAAACCAATTTATATATTTACAACAGACTCACTCATAATTTAATAATGAATATATATATATATATATACCATACTGCTTCAACTTGGTGTCTCATCAATACAGTGTGATATTTAAAAGTTGGTTTTGGATAAACATCCTACATACCATGAATAAGTGTAAATATTATATTCACGTGGTAGGTGCTGTGACTAAGTGGTAAAGAGCTTGGCTTGCGATCCGAGTGGGTCCCAGGTTTGAATCCTGCATCTTAAGGTAGTCTCTGAGTTCACCAAGCTCTATTGGGTACCTGACATTAGTTTGGGAAAAGTAAAGGCGGTTGGTCATTGTGATGGTTACATGACACCCTTGATAACCGTTGACCATAATAATAATAATAATAATAATCTTTATTATCCGTAAGGAAATTTGTCTTACAATTTGTGCATTACACCAAACAAAAAACATTATAACTATAAGAAACCAAAGTGTACATTCACACCAGACTCACTCATAATTTACATGACCTTTACAACATCTGCCCTATAGATCATAAGGTCTGAAAGGGAACATTTTTTAAACTAAGTCTACAGATTTATAAATCATCATCATACCGAACCGAACCCAAACTTACATCTGACCAAACGGAACCAGAGCTTTAGAAGTTAGGTTCGATTCCCATCTCTAGTTTGTACATGTGGATGGTTGATTGTATTAAAAAAACTATATAATTTTATGAATGTGATAGAAAAATACCAGAATGAATTAATTTTAATGTTTATAAAAAAAAAAAAACACTGTAAAATTTAGGCTTTGAAATTAGTGAGTTTTAAAGGCCTTTCTTTTCTTCACTTTCTTATCATGGAACTAAAATAGTATTATAAACAAAAAGCACAGCTGTTCATCAAACATGATTATATAATGCTGATTTGAAAGTTGGCTAAATGAGGTTAATAATAGCTTTAATGACACATAGAAACATTTTAATGAAACACACAGGGTTAAAGCTTGCTAAATAGACTAAGACAATTACAAGAAAGGTTGACAAAGTAGATAATTATGTTAACCTGATTTAATAAAGTATCCATAATATAGTAATTAAAAGATGAACATAACATAATACATAATGATAATGAAACTAAAGCAAACATCCTAAACAAATACTTTGCATCAGCATTCTCAGCCCCAGGAGACAAAGACATATTACTGAATTTGAACCAAGTAGACAACATAGAAGATACAGTAGTACAAGAAAATGGAATTCAAAAACTATTAGCCAACACCAAACCAAATAAAGTGTCTGGACCTGATGGTATTCCAGCTAGATTACTCAAAGAACTAAGCAATGAGCTAGCCCCAGTGTTCAAAATACTCTTTCAGGCTTCACTTAACCAGGGCAGAGTACCAAAGGACTGGAAAGAAGCTAATGTCACCCCTTATTTAAAAAAGGAGAAAAATCTGACCCAGGAAACTACAGACCAGTATCACTTACCAGCATCACATGTAAAATCCTAGAACACATAATATGTAGCAACATCATAAACCACTTAGACAAACATAATGTCCTCACCCCATACCAACATGGCTTTAGGAAATATAGATCATGTGAAACACAACTAATAGGACTAATTGATGATTTTTCAAAGGGTTTAGATAATAATGAACAAATAGATGCTATCTCCCTACATTTTTCTAAGGCTTTTGACAAAGTTCACACCATAGTTTAAAATATTTTGGCATTAATGGTCCACTGCATCAGTGGATTAAAGATTTTCTGATAGGGAGAGAACAAACTGTAATAAAAAAATGGCTCTAAATCAACACCGATAACAGTAAACTCAGGTGTACCTCAAGGAACAGTCTTGGGTCCACTACTATTTGTAATTTGTACAAATACTCCTTCTTCCCTAGTGTTATTAGAGCATGGAAATGGGTTGCCTGAGCTAGCCAGGAAAACCAGTGACTTGACAGAATTTAAGTCATTGGTTAATATGCATGACTAAATGCATGATGCATAGGACGTAATCATCTTCTTTTTTGAAGTAACGTCTGTATTATATAAGATAAGATAAAGTAAAAAAAGTTTTAAAGATCCTGCCAGCATGTGGTTTGCACTCTAGAAGGTAGTTTGATGGGTCACAGGGTTGAACCCTGCCCAATGACATCCCCCACCAGACTTCTGGAGTTTTGGGCTAGGATGTAATAATCTACAAATTTGAAGGAACATTCCAAACATGTAAAAAAACAAACAATAATCATTACACCTGTGCTACACTGTACTGGACAAGTATTCATTTATAGTGGCTTAGATGCTGGATTTTACCCATTCACATAATTATTGATACATGTCCTATAGTGACAACTACCAAGGGTTGATTCATTCTATAGAGTGTATTTCTACTATAAGTTATCCAGTCAGTCCGTGTTTCACTTTGTGTAGCCTGTCAACTCTTTAAAGCTAAGTTCTACAAGTTATCCAGTCAGACCCCCATCACATCAAAAACTATTGTTACGAGCATCTGAGACTCTTAAGTATACACCAAATAGAGCCATCAATAGAATTTTAATCTTGTTCAACAAATAATAATATATTAATAATAATATTGTTTACATTACTCCATTTTTTGATCCATCTCTTATCTTTCCTATTTCAACACAAATTTGTACCATTTCACATTCACACTATTATGCGCATGTAACATCTTGGATAACCAACATTTTGTTTAGTAGTGCAGAAAAATTGAGAAGAACAGATCAGCAACAAAAAACTGGCTAGATGCCAAAGAATAAATTGTTTTTAATATTATTCTTTAAACTATCATGAATTGTATATAAACTTAAATGGAGTTCTATTTATATCTTTTGATATTTTTTTTTCACATCATTTTCTTGAATATAAATGATTGCTTGGATTCACCAGATGTCCTCCCATGTTCTATACATTTGTGTTTTAACATAAATTTTAAAAAATCTTTTCATTACAACAATAATAGAAAAAAAAGTTGTTACATAGTGCAGAAAATATTTATCATGAACTAATTCTAATAAAGTTTATTTTTTTCCTTTGCTTAATACATACTTCATTAATGAAGAAAGCAGGTCATAACTTTTTAAAAATTGCTTTTGTGTAGCACATTGTTCATGCTTATTGCATGCTCAGGGGGCTATGGTCTAATCTTTTTTGCTTTTTTTGTGGATCTGTGTGAGAAGGACCTTTTTGAGCTGCCTTTAGATGCTCAGCAAACACAACCCAGATTGAGTTGGGTTTTTAAATCAAGTCCTCTTAAAAAGTAGCCTAGTGGTTTATGCCATATAGCCACACATCCATATTCATAAAGTTAGCTGTTTAGAACGAAGGCGGCAAAGAAAAACAAATTGCAGAGGGATGTCCTTATTACAATGATTATGATGTTTGTCTATTACAGATAGTGATGTGAAAATATCTGTTATGGTTTATATTCGAGTTGATTTTGTGTATTTCAGGTGGAAGAAAAGCCTGAGTTTCTTTAGCATAGCTAGACTCTTTATGAAGTTTTTCATCTGGTAGTTTCAGTGAAAAAAAAAGTTATAATTGTACATTCAATGACTTCTCTGTTCTCATTTATATGTTGGAGGTTTCAGACAAGTAACCCCATACCTACGATGAACTGTGCAATGGTTTTCAGATCTGGTAGCTCTCCTAATAGTTTTTGCTCTATATAGGGACCTATAGTGGTTTTTGGGACTGGTGTCTTATTCATTTAATGACTACTTTACACTATGAACATAGAGGAAGGTATTGGGAAAATACACAGATATATAATATTATTCTAGATGTGACTCTTCATTGCTTGTGATGTCACACATTTATTTATGTTGTAAACAAGGCTGCTAATTACTGTCAGAATTATGTCTGTATTTTCAAAATTTAATGAAAGAATTCTTGAAAAAAGACTATATGTTTTTACAGCCTCTCTTAATTTGACATTGTTGAGCTGTTCTTAGTCTGTTTTACACTCTCTTTACCACCACACCCTATACATTAAAGTAAAAAGTAAAGTAGTTCCCTTTTCAGATCATGTGTCTATAGAGCAGATGATGTTAAGGTCATCAGTTTCTGTAGTCCATGATAAATGAGGGTATTGTGGCCAGCACAAAAATCAACTGCCATGTCAAATCAGTTTTCATGATATGCATTCAATTCTATTTAATTTTTGTTTGTAAAAAATGTTGGTATTTATTAAATTTTGACTAGCTTATTCTTGTATGGGGTGTAGTATGAGTAGTAAAGCACATGGCAACAAGCAACAGGTCTAGAGTTCCAATCCTGGTGAAAATTAGGATTTGAAGATCAGGATTTTTTAAGATGCCCCTGAATATACCAAACTCTAATGGTTACTTGACTTTTGCTGGGGAAGTAAAGACAGTTGGTCTTTGTGCTGGCAACATGACTCATTAACCAATGGCCATAGACATCATCTGTGTCCAAAATATGCAAGATCCGAAATGGGTACCTTTACCTTTTACTTCTTTATGTAATACCTTCAAGGTGCCAGAATGATCAGAGAATTTTTTGAAATGGCTATAGCTAAAAAAGCTTGTCTTTGATGAAGTAGATGCTGTAGGAAGTAAGTAATTGAATTCCTTTTTTTTAAAATTAACTGCAAACACATATTACTGATGGGGGCGCAGTGGCTGAGTGGTTAAGTGCTCGGCTTCTGAACCTGTGGTCCTGGGTTCAAATCTCTGTGAAGACTGGGATTTTTATTCTTCTTCTTCTTTCTCATTGTTATGTTGGAGTGTTCAGATGACTAGACCAATACATGAGATGAACTGCGCAGTGGTTTCCAAATCAGAGAGTTCTGGAATTTTGAATTTCAGGATTTTTTGGGTGCCCCTTAGTCTACCCAGCTTTAATGGGTACCTGACATTAGTTTGGGAAAAGTAAAGGTACTTGGTTGTTGTGCTGGTTACATGACACCCTCGTTAACCGTGGGCCACAAAATCAGATGACCTTTACATTGTCTGCCCCATAGATTGCAAAGTTTGAAAGGTTATCTTTACTGTGAACCAAGAGTGGGATTTTTTAATTTCAGGATTTTTGGAATTGATCTTTATTTCACCGAACTCTAATGTCTACTTGACTTAAGAATTTAGCTGAAGAAAGCAAAAGAAGTTGCGCTTGTCACATAACACTCTCCTTAATTATCTGACATAAAAATGAGTGACCTTTACATCATCTGCGCCATGGTTACATATGCTAATGTTATGTTAAATTAAAGATGTTCCTACTGGTCGTTGACATGTAGCACCATACTGCTGGTAGACAACTAAACCATTGTAGGAGTAATATATCTTAACTAATAAAACTTCAAATAACTTGAATAACTTTTGTGAACAAAACTAAATATAACTTTATTTCTAATATAGACAAAATAACTTGTGATCAAATGAAATGAATTTAGTAGACTTTAGTAATAATATCTTTAAAAAAAAACTAGCTCACTATAATAGCACAATCTTTCAGTCTCGTGTTCTGGAGTCGTCTCCCCTAACTAACACCAAAGGATGGCAACGCCACCTATGTTGCATCATTCACAACCAATCGCTAATATCTTCCCACCATCACCATATAAACACACACACACACACACACACACACACACACACACACCATAACATCTACCAAATAAAAACAGTCTTAAAATACATGGCAATAGAATTTGATGGAACCACGAGGTTCTGACCTCAAAATGGGGTGTAACAAGTTTGGATTAGTGGACCTAAAAATAAATTGTTATATTGCAAGGTTGATTTATGTGGCTGATCAACAAAATATTATTTCATGTGGATACTAGAAAAAGGTGATGGATGTAAACTTGAAGTTATTTTTTGTTACTACAACTTTATATTTGTTAATAATTTCTTTTATTGATTATTAACATTTCATTCACTACTACTTTACACTGAGCATTCTTTCATGTCTGCACACATACATTTGAAATGCTAAATCTATGAGTGTAGAGAAAGACACAAAGACATTCATTATCAGCTATCAGTATATTTATTTGTATGGGGTGATTAATAAAATAAAAATAATATGTTTAAAAAAGTGGGATGTGTAACTGATTGGGATAAAACCACTTTGCTATCTGTAGAAAGGGCTTGCGCTTCAAACCTTACTACAGCTCAGTTGTGTTTGTTAAACATCTAAAGGCATAAAGGAAACCCTTTTTCCACCACGTTTCCACTAAAAGAGATTAGATCTTAATGCACTGAGCTTGTTATAAGCATGAAAGATGCCCTATACACAAAAAAATGTGAAAAAAAAAATATTGGTTGCAGTGAAAAGAATGAGTATGGGTGTTTATTTTGTATCACATTAATTATTTCAAATTAGTACATTCAAATACTAAATTAGGACTCTTAAAATACAAAGTAGCAAATCTCTGTTTTGAAGACTAATAACCAACCACATTATAAAACATTTACTAATCTAACCATGTGACTGTCAGTTGCAATAAAAACATGTATGTCTGCTATGCAGTTGTGTAGTTCAGTAGGGCTTAAAGCCATCAATCAGTTGTTTGCAACTTTCCTAGAACATAATAAAACTCTTCAAAAACAAAGAAGATATTACTATTTAAAGTATCACTTATCATCAACAGAAACAATTACACTTTTTTGTGTGAAAAAAAAATTAAGGGAAATTTTCCATGATAAATAACTTTTTTACTGATTATATAATGCTACATTACCAACACCAGGCAAGGTTGATTCATCCAGCTGAAGTCTTAGAATTGGTCAGCTTGTGTGTGTTTGTGTGTGTGTACTGTATCGTTATGAACTGTTTTGTCATTCGTATGTAAAAAGCCTTAGTGTTCTAAATAAGGTTATTACAATCATGTTGTTCCACTGCAAGTATATGTCAGTGATCATAAAAATGTAAAAAAAGCAATTCTTTTTATAAAAGAGTACTATTTTAAAAGGGGTCAATCATTTTAAAAAATCATTTGGGAGGTGTAATTGTTTATAATTAATTTTGTTCTTGTGGATGTCCGCTCCTTTCGATGTTTTTCTATTTTTACGTATTAAATACTAATATCGTGTCTATGTATAATTAGGATTATGGTCTCATTAAATAGAAATTTTAACAAGACAATCATGACAAGGATAAAAAGAAAACCTAAGAAGGCCGTGCTTTTTTTTTGGGCTTATATTTTAATTTTCTGGATATGGTGGTCGACCATATTTCTCAGTTCCTCCTCTAGTCTCTCCGCCGTCTTTTCTTTGCCTTTCATCCAGACTTTTGTCCTTGTCATCCAGACCAGTTGTCTGTATGTTGCGGCTATTATGTTGCCGAGGATGTCCGCCTCCCTCCTCCTGGCTGCCGGAATCTGGTTTGTCGTGATGGCCCTGTCCACGTCCACCGGCACCCCAGTGCTCCCGGACAGTAGCCTTCCCAGGGTGTTTTTTGCTGCTTGGACGACGGGGCATCTTAAGAAAAGGTGCCCCTCATCTTCCAGTTCTCCGGTCCTGTACATTTTGCACGCTTTCTTTGTGCCTTTTCTCTCCGAGGTCGGGGTCATGTTGTGGATCAAACGGTAGGCGACCTCCCGTGACCTCGGAGAGATGTGCTTGTTGTGCAGGTTTCTGAAGGCCGTCTGGTAGTCTACGTCTCCATTATGCCATTTAATGCGTTTTTGGAGGGGTGTTGCTTTCTGCCGTATGAGTGTTTTATTTCTTTTGTTGTTTTGTGTATGTGTTCGGTGTTGTCTTTAATGCTCCTAATGACTGTTTCGTGAAAAGGTGTGGTGTATGTGTTTGAGTAGTGTGGGTGAGTGTTCTGTATTGGTATCAGCTTCTGGAGACGTAGACCGATTAGGTAGATGGCAAAACCGTTCTGTTCCGGCGCCTTGGCCAGTTGCCCCACGTACTTGAGCCTCAGAGCAAGAATTTTAGTTGCGAGGTCTTGCAGTCCTATGCCGCCGTTATGTTTGTGTTGTATTAGTGTTGTGTGTTTTGCGTTTGCTATTGTGTTCTTAAAAATAAAGCTGCGAGTGATTTTGTTTAGTGTTTGTATGAACTGTGGTGGGGGTTCTGTTGTGGTTGCTTGATAGATGACTTTGGGGAGTATTAGTGTGTTGTATATGTGGGCTCTACCAAAGATTGTCATACCTATGTGTTTGTATTTATCTAGTGTCTTTTGTGCTCTTTGGATGAGTGTATCCCATGTTTCACTGTGTGGTATGTAGGGGTTTGGCGTCCTCGTGATCCCGCATCTCTTTAGGGTCTTTCCGCTTTGTAGGCCCTCGGGAAATCTTTTCTGTGTTTCCATTTGCCTACTCCCATTATGGCGGATTTCCCTAAATTTATTTTGGAACCACTGGCTTGGCCGTATTTTTAAAAATGTATTATGTTCGTTATGTCGTTTGTGTGTGTGTGTGTCATGCGGAAAGTGTTGTCGTCTGCGTATGCTTGTATTTTGATGGTGGTTTGGTCGCCCGGGACTGCTAGGCCTTTTATTGTTGTGTCCTCCCTAATCTTTTGTAGGAGGGGTTCTATACATAATGTGTATAGTGTGGGGGAGAGGGGGCAGCCCTGTCTAACTGATCGCTCCACAGGGAATGGGTTAGACAAGGTGTGGTTCACTAGTATGCTGCTCTGTGGGTCAGCGTACATTAGCTTAATCCACTTTATAAATTTTGTTTCCTGTGCTGTTTGTTTTCAAGAATTTTGAATAGCAAGTTGTCTACTCTATCGAATGCCTTCTCCTGATCGATGGTCAGACTACTAGTTGTGTGTTTTTTATCTCTGCGTATGTTATGATGTCGCGTATGCGGTGGTTCATTGTATCTATGTTTCTTCCTGGTGTGCTGCAGTGTTGGTTTGGGTGTAGTTTGTTCGCTAGTGTTTTGGCTAGGATTTTGTAGTCTGTGTGAGAAGGGAGATGGGTCTGTAGGTGTTTATTAATTTTGGGTTGTTTTTGTCTTTCTCTAGCACAGTGATGTAAGCCTCACTGAAGAGATGCGGAAGTTTGCCATTTTCTTGTGCATTATTAAAAATTGTTAAAAGGATAGGGCCTATAAGGGGCAGAAAGGCTTTGTAGAATTCCGCTGTTAGGCCGTCTGGTCCGGATGTTTTATTGTTTTGAAGGCTGTTGACTGCTTTCTCTATGTCGCGGAGTGTGAGTAGTGTGTCTGTTGCGGTTTTGTCTTCTTCTTTTAGTTGTTTGCAAAATTTTAGTGTTTCATTTTGTAGCTCTGCGTCTGTTTTTTCTTTCGTGTAAATGCTTTGGAAGTGTTGTTTGAATGCCTCAGCTATATTGTTATTGTCTTGTGTGTTGCCTAGTGTGTCTGTTATTTTCTCTATGTTGCCTTAGGAAGGCTTTGTTTGGCCCTTCTGTTATGTTTCTTTGTCTGCATCTTTTTTGTGCCTCTGTGTATTTATAGTCTACTAGTGTTAGTAGTTCTTGTTGTATTGTCTCGATGTCGATTGAGTCTTCTTGTAGTGTTTGGAGTTTTTCTTTTCAGATGTTTTTCTTATTGTGTGCGCTGCTTGTTGTTTTGAGTGGCTATTATTATTGTTTGTTGTTTTATGCTTCGTTTAAGTATTGCCCAAAGGTCTTCTGTGTTAGTGTTTGGGTCCGTTGTGTCGAAAGTGTTTTGTATTAAAGTTGTTATGTTTTTAAGGTAATTTGTGTCTGTTAAAAGTGAGTTGTTGAATTTCCAGTGTAGTGATTGTTTCTGACTTCGCCTCGTACTGGTCACATTGCGAGGTAACGTGAAGTGTCTTGACTCTAACACACTCTCTCTTATATAGGGTCCATAGGCCTTCTAGAATTGGATGGAACGTCGCTTGACCTCTGGTTCATCATAATCGCCGTGACTTGTGTGCGTAATATTTACAACACGTGTACGGGTCTTTGCCGAACTGGCGTGTACTGTTTTTCTTCACGGTTGACCGCTCGTATAGCGCTGGCCTGGGGCGATTTGCGTAGTCCAAAACACACACAGCACTACCCCCATCTGTCTCACCACCAGGTTTATAACAATATTTATACAATGAAAATGACATGTGATTAATGATAATAATAAATGAATATAAATATATATATAATGATATAGTTCAGATTAAATCTGTGGCATTTTGCGTTTCGAGAGACGATCTTTTCCCTTTTCAACTTCTTGTGTGACTTAAGAGGCCAATCCTTGATACACAGCTGCAATCGCAGGTTGGGCATATGTAATCACTAGGCGCCGTTGCGTTATCACCATTCTTTCTGCTTTTGTAATGTATGGCATCTGCAATCCGAGACCCTTCCTTTATGCTCTCTCTTAATGTAAATCTATCCATTGCTACATTTTCCCAGCTGCTAGTGTCGATTTTTAAGAGCATCATGTCGCGTTTGCATAGTTCAATTTAAATACTTCAATAGTTTTTTTTTTATAGAGAAATAGTATTGACCTCATCAATATTCCATTTCAAGACAAAGATTCTGTAAACTGTTCAAGGTAACATTACTATCTTCTAGCCAGGACAAATGTTCAGCGACGATGAAAAATCAAAGTTCAGAGTAGTATCAAAACTCCCAACATCACAACGTAAACCTAGAATTAGCGCGGGTCCTATGAAAGTGCGGGGCGTACTGCTGTCGCATAAGTGCGGAGCCCACTGCGGTCACTTAAGGTCACCCTGCAAAATAGCGGCGTATGATCAGCCACATCACCCCAATATCAATATATCTAATTTGAAATCTACTTAGTATCTAAAAATAATTTTAAGTCTTATTTTGGTGGCGTGGTGGCTGAGTGGTAAAGCGCTTGGCTTCCGAACAGTATCCGGGGGTTCGAATCCTTGTGAGTCCAACCAGCTGATATCAATTTTCTTAAGCAAAGTATGAAAGGGGAATTTTTTTTTTAAAGTCTTATTTAAAAAAAAAATAAAACCCTTTATGCTAATTATGAGAAGAAATTTTCTGGGATCAATCATTCAAACGATAATAAATGTAAAGCGTGCTAGGAAACATCACAATTATATGCGACTGCACACTAGGCAGACCATATGGGAGCAACACTAAGTCATTTTGTGTCAACCTGGTTTAAAAAGTGTATGTTCTTTCGAAGAGCTTTGATCTCTATATATTTTAATTTAATATTTTAATTAATAGTGTAAAAAAAAACAACAGCACTTCTATTGGTTCGACGCGTTCGTTTTCTGTGGCGTGCTCGCCCGATTTCCACGCAAGGGACCGCTTCGTCCGTCACTCTCAGTTTTGTCACGCAGATTGAAAACTAGGTCACTTAAAGTATCGTCAAATGGAGCCAAGAATGAAAGTCGGCAAGGTTAGAGTTTTACGCACCAGTGGTTAAAGAAAAGGAAAGCTTATGAAAGCTATAGCATCTACATTTCCAAAGTTTTGAAACAAGAGCACTGTGACACTAGGTATCTCCTCAAAAGCCATATCTCTATCATGAACCCAATGAACTCTTTGGGCGCACCACCACTGAAGCTAACAGTTTAGCTCACTACAACAAACGCATCACCACCACTGAAGCTAACAGTTTAGCTCACTACAACAAACACATCACCACCACTGAAGCTAACAGTTTAGCTCACTACAACAAACGCATCACCACCACTGAAGCTAACAGTTTAGCTCACTACAACAAACACATCACCACCACTGAAGCTAACAGTTTAGCTCACTACAACAAACACATCACCACCACTGAAGCTAACAGTTTAGCTCACTACAACAAACACATCACCACCACTGAAGCTAACAGTTTAGCTCACTGCAACAAACGCATCACCACCACTGAAGCTAACAGTTTAGTTCACTACAACAAACGCATCACCACCACTGAAGCTAACAGTTTAGCTCACTACAACAAACACATCACCACCACTGAAGCTAACAGTTTAGCTCACTACAACAAACGCATCACCACCACTGAAGCTAACAGTTTAGCTCACTACAACAAACGCATCACCACCACTGAAGCTAACAGTTTAGCTCACTACAACAAACACATCACCACCACTGAAGCTAACAGTTTAGCTCACTACAAAAAACACATCACCACCACTGAAGCTAACAGTTTAGCTCACTACAACACACGCATCACCATCACTTCTCTGAGATTCAGACTGTCGCCCGTCTCCTTCTTCCTGGTGAGTTGGCCGAGCACGCTGTCAGTGAGGGTACCAAGACCATCACCAAGTGCACCAACAGCAAAAAACGTTTTGTAACAATAAGGTCAAACAAAAGCTCTTTTTACTCAGCACATGCCATTTTGAGCGCCTCTTCTTGTTCCCAATTAGATCATTCCCTATACGATCGATTTGATTTATCCACGTCATACTCTGTTAAAAAATAAAAGAAACTTGGTTTGAACTCTAAAAATAGGACTTTCCCGAAATGAAAATTATAGATCTATTATATTATATTTGTCGAATGTCATACACAAAAGGCCTTCTTAAATGTTGATAAAAAAATGTATAGCCACTTCGATGTCTTTGTTAAAAGATGGGAGGTCAACTTTTTTTTTTTAAAGCTTATATCAACTCACTCTGTCTGCCTGGTAAAATGTTTTGTACACTTTATTTCCCACATATGTTTCTTATCGCACACAATTATTATTATCTTCTTATCTTATATAATACAGACGTTACTTCAAAAAAGAAGATGATTACGTCCTACTCGTCATGCATTTAGTCATGCAAGACTTAAATTCTGCCAAATCACTGTTTTTCCTATTAATATTAGTCTAGAAAAATCTAGATCTATTACAACAATCTGGTATAAACTTTGTCCCATGTAAATTTTGAGTGAGTCTGGTATGAATGTACACTTTGGTTTCTTATAGTTATAATGTTTTTTTTTGTTTGGTGTAATGCACAAACTGTAAGACAAATTTCCTTACTGATAATAAAGATTATTATTATTATTATATATATATTATTAAGTTGGATTACATAACTAATACAAAACAATTGATACAATTATTCTAAATATAAGCTTTATTTTTTTTTCTTTTTCTTGTTACGTGATACATTCCCACTCCAACATGAATTAGGTCAATGTTCACACAGGTTTTTTTTTTTTTTTATTGTTTGGCGTCCAAGCAGGTTTTTTTTTTCAAACTTAGGGCTCGAAGAGCCTTCGGCTCAGCCCTGCGACATTAACATTGGTCTGCTGGACCGTTAGGGCACCACACAGGATCTGTCAACTTTCTTTTTCCAATCTTCTTTGTCATTAGCTTTTGATACAATTTTATTCTGATATTCTTTCTGAAAATATTGAAATCTGCCTTTTTATCAGCCTGGGTAGACCACTTCGGGTGCTGATTTTGAGTTTGTGTTTCCATACCAACCGTCTTTGTAACCTTGTTTAAAATATCTTTGTAATTGTTACACTTTTTGAAATGGCCATACACATTCCTTAATGTTTCATCTAGACTCGGCCAGCTAGTTGTCTCTTCTAACACAGTTTTTCCAAAGTGTGGTAGCCTACGCGAATCCCAAGGGATGCAGAATGAGTTTGAACGGAATGCGCGTTGCATTGCATGATTTATGATGTTTTAAAAATACTTATTTATTTTGTTCAGTTAATACATTAAATTAAAAGTCAATAACTTTTCAATCACATTTTATTTGATGTATTACAAACTAAAACACCGAATATAGAAAGAAGAATGTGAAGATGAGAATGTAGAGATGAAAATGTGGAGATAAGAATGTTAATATGAGAATGTGAATATAATAATGTGGAGATGAAATTGTGAAGATAAGAAAGCTAATTTGGGAATGTGGAGATAAGGTTGTGGAGAAAAATGACAGCTGCACCTGCAAAAAATTGAAACAACTTGAAAAGACAAAAGCATAACCCTCGACACTAAATTCAGACCGACACGCTCCCTGGCCACATTCTTATGTGTGTGAATCTTGGACGCTGACTGTGGGACTAGAGAGAAAGGTCCTAGAAGTGAAATTTAGATGATATATATTTAATATATGAGGATCCTAGACATCCCATACAAAGTCAGCATCACAAAGGAACAGATAAGAATTAAGATCAAAACTCAGATTGTACCCCAAGACGACCTGCTAACAACTGTCAAAAAACTCAAACTAAAACTTTATGTCCAAATCACAAGGCCTCATTTCTTGCAAAGATCTTCCTTCATTAAACAGCACCAGAATAAAGAGGCAGACGGAGAAAGCGATGGACTCTGGGAGGACAAGGTAAATGAATGGTCGGGCCTGTAATTGAAAGAGATTCTAGCCAAAAGATAGAGAGGAATGGAGAAAGATGGTCGACAGATCATGTGTGGTATCCCAACGGTTCAACAGTCTAGGGCACGTGTAGTGCTTGGTCATTTCAATTATTAATTTCTGTACTGATTCTCTTATTTCATCACAAAACCAAAACATGAATATGTTCATAGGAAATAATTGCATATGTTTGTATCTGTGTGTGTGTGTGTATTTGTGTTAGTGCGCATGTGTATGATGATCCTATACGATCAAATGTTTCAATTCAAGTCGCAATGTTGACATGTGTATTTTGGGTCGTGTTTTTTATTGTCATGTGCTATAGCTTAAGATTTTAGTATAGGCTTATGAGTTTCACTTGCGTGGCTAGTATTTAGAAACTAGCTGTGTTGTTTTTCATTAAACTTGAAAAAAAGGTGACTAGTCACGCTCTATTAGTTCACATAGCACTTAACTCAATGTTTCTCATACTGTATCCGGGGACCACAAGAATCGGCATGACGAAAGGATTTCCACACAACATGAAAACTGTATAAAATGAATTCTTTTCTAGAAGCCAGTTTATCCAATAGGATAATTTCAGCAACAATCGACTCGCCCCTCACTACTTTATATATATCTATATATAAATATTAAAAATGCTCCGCGACATATATCTTACTTAACACGAAGATGGTCTTTAAAAAAAAACGTTGAAAACGAATATAATGCTCTTTAAAAGAAAACAATGCAACGCATTAAAGAATGCATGATTTTGAAAAGCAGCCTAAGCAATCCTTTATAGAATGAATTATTATCGGCAATGTCTCGCTTTAAAGGATCCACAAATAGGTTCTCTATCTCTCTCTCTCTCACGCACGCACGCACGCATACATAAAACACTGAACCATAATCTTCAAATACAAAAACAAATTTAATAAAATACTCAGAATAACACAAATATAAATGCACATTCCTCGTCCTATATGCTAGGACAAATTCGTATAAATGCTCCTTCTTCCCTAGCCCTATTAGAGCATGGAATGGGTTGCCTAAGCTAGCCAGGAAAACCAGTGACTTGGCAGAATGTAAGTCATTGGTTAATATGCATGACTGAATGCTTGAAGCGTAGGACGTGATCATGTTATTTGGTGAAGTAACGTCTGTATTATATATAAGATAAGTACCCAGGTCATCCTGCCTCTTTGGGGACCAGGTCTCCTGGTCACGTGACAATAAAATAAATAAAACAAAACAACGTGTACACACACTCGTATGTGTAGCAGAATAACTGGTCAAATACAGTCCTGTCCTGACTTTGGAATGTTGACCCCAACTGACCTCTTACCCTTGGCTTAAAAACAAACAACGATTCTTAGCATACATGTAGGATGGCTGCCTGGTCGCACGCTAGACTGTTGTTCGGACTTGTCGATGGTCGCAGGTTCATACACTGCTAGCTCCCATCCCCCATCGTCTTGCGAGAGGTTAGGACTAGGAAGTAAATTATTTTCAATTCTGGAGGAACATCCGAAACATGTACAACATTAATGTCAAACATGGCACGCCCCCCCCCCCCTTTAAAAAAAATACAAATAAATTGGGAAAATGAAACGTGCTTATATCTATTTTCTTTAATTTTTCAATGAAAATTTTAAGCAGAGAATTTTATATAATTATAAATAAAAAACAATTAGTAAAAAAAAAGGCAAACACGGAAACGAACATAAGACTCGAGTTTCAATAAAAGGAAATGTAAAGAAGATATTAGTTTAGTCATTTGATGGAGGTGAGCTACAGAGTGAGAGAGAGAGAGAGAGACAGGGGGGAAACTGGAAAGATAGCAAAATTTGTTATTGACTTGTCTATTAACTAAGGCACCTGGCGTCTGCGCTTTTGATATTTTGTTTCGGCAATGTTTCAGCAAAAATATCACGTTGTTTTGATATGGAGAGAGACCTCTTATTAGCATTTGGATCTAAGGTCTCATCTTTTTCATCGAGATACATGTTGAAGCGTCTCTAGCTTTTGTAAAACAAACTAGCAAACTAATTAAAAAAATACTATAAAAAAATTTACTTAGAGGAAACACTGCACAATCACTGCTACATCTATCAAAACCGCAAGGCTTGCCTATCCATTTTCAATATAAAACAAATTTAATAATTACCACTAATTGATAAACTAATAGTTTTTTTTTTATTGATTCATGTATTCGACTAACATTACTAACAACAATTGTGCAAATGTGCCACTTGGTTCGGGAATGGGAAAAGAGAGAAAATCGTAAAATAATTCTTCCAGACAGAAAGAGTAAGTTAATATAAGCTTTGTAAAAAGACGTTTGGCAATAGTCCTGCTGCTTCTTTTTTTCAGTGTCTACCCGTATATTTGAACACAAGGAACTAAGATATAAGTATCTAATAATAATAAGGCTTGTCTTTGAGTTTGAAGATTCGTGAGGAGTGCAGTATTTCCAGAGGCTGCGCAGCCCCAGCTGTGACCTACATATTTTGCGACAGCAAAGGCAAGCATAACCATTGTCCGCAGGTGGTCGATTTAGATTTTCTTTTCGTCGTCTGCCTTTTTTCCTCAGCAGCGGATCTTCTTTTGGTCTCAAATGTGTATCCCGCGGCCTTCGTGAGTGACCTCCAGCTGTCTCGTTCTGAGGCCGCATGCAACCAGGTGCTCTCTTTTATGTCAGCCAAGGAAAGTTGAAAGTAGTCTTTGAAGCGTTTCCGTCGGGCGCCTCTGTTACGTCAACCACCTTAAAGCTCACCAAAAAAGACTGCCTTTGGCATACGTTCGTCTCCCATACGGGATACGTGCCCTACCCAGCGTGACTGTTGGACCATAAGAAGTCTCTCTATACTGTCCATACCGGCGTTCGCAAGGACAGTATCTAAGTATTCTATTTATAATCATCATCATCTGTTCCTTGACTTTTGTCGTAGAGG
Organism: Biomphalaria glabrata; assembly: GCF_947242115.1. Lineage (NCBI taxonomy): Eukaryota > Metazoa > Mollusca > Gastropoda > Planorbidae > Biomphalaria > Biomphalaria glabrata. The sequence continues at coordinate 333,778 of NW_026602928.1, forward strand.
TGCTGTGACAGCTCGCATAACAAAACCCTCCACTTTTTAAGGTCAGCAGTGGTTCTTAGCAGGATATCAAGGGAGAGGCCGGTCCATTTATTAGTATTAAAAATATTTGAGATGCCTGTTTAGATTTCTACTTCTTTTTATTTATTTATTTTTCAATTTTTACTGTGAGCTTTATTGTCAATAAAATGTGGAGGGAGGTCAAAAGTTGAAGCGAGGTAAAAGGCACAAGTATTTCAAATTTCGCAAATAAAAGTATGGCTGATGTTACAAACTGTGTTTGCTTATTGTAATGGTAGGGATAAATGTATAATTTTACTCTACTATGGCTTGCAAGAGATAGTGAGATTGTGACCAACAGATCCACGTGAATGTGTGTAGGGATAGATGAGATGTAGGAATTTTTAAGTTAGTTGGTGACTGGGCTCCGAGAGAGTGAGAGTACGGGTATTGTCAGAGTCGCAGACTAAAGTTAGAGAGAGAGTTAATGGAGAGTTTTGAGAGTAGAAAAGTTTTTTCCTATCGTAGATAGTCCATGTTGGACGATGTATTTTTGTTGAATTGATCTGATGATCCACAAACGTACTAGCAAACAATGTGTATGGTCTATAAAGTGTTTCATTAACTATAAAGTTCTGAGTTGTGTCTCTTTGGAGAGTATGTTAATACTCCAATATTACATAAGATGTCCCAGTCTTCAAGAGACTAAACTAGGGTTTGGAGTTGCTCGCTAGTGATCCAACCCTCTAAATGACTTTCACATCCAGCAGGGGCAACCTCCCATGTATAGGCGGGTTGTGACAGCTGGATAGCTAAGTTGATCGAGCATAACGCTAATAACAAAAATGTCATGGGTTTGATTACATAATGACATTTGTTTCACTATTTTTGTTTGCACAATGACTAATAGGAATGTTCAGTTCATTATATTATTTGAACATTAAGTAGGAATAAATTTAAAAAAAAATATTTGTAGCTTTCTTTTGCAAAAGTTAAATTTATTCACTGTGGTGTCAGCACTGACGGATGTCACCTAGTGAGTTACCTCCGCCCCCCCCCCCCAGCTACGTCACTTGCTATGTAACTATTAATACATAAACCATTCATCTCACCATTGAATCACCCATTCCATCAAATGATAGCGTAACTTCACACCGTAAAACGACACGAGAGCATTTACATAATAGAGGTTTCCAACTTCCCATAAGTCAATAGTTATCCAACCTCAGTGCCGTGTTTAGAATTGAAAAGTCCCTGATCTATTTGAGATATGGGGTCCTTTTACGTGCCGGAGATGCCAGAGGCCTGTAAGCTAGGCATCACTGCCATAATTAGTATCTCCAGAATCCAGATATCCCCCATTCACACGCCCTATGAACTAGTAAAGTTCCCCTTTCAGACCTTGCGATCTATAGGGCAAATCGATGTAATGGTCATCTGTTTCTGTGGCCTACGATTAACGAGGGTGTCATGTGGCCAGCACAACGACCAACCCCTTTACGTTTCCAAAACTAATGTCAGGTACCCTTCCCGAAATTAAGAATCCCAGTCTTTACCAGGATTTCAACCCGTGACGCCCGGTTCGGAAGCCAAGCGCTATACCACTCAGCAGGCCCCCTCCGAATGAGCTCAAAAAGAAATAAACTGTTAATGTAACCGAAGATTCATTCTTCTCATGACAGTGCTGCAATTTTATCTCCTTTCACTTCGCATCATGTAAATCTAATTATGAAGATAACGGAGACATTGTTCCCACTTCAGGCCACGGATTTTTTTCACTGTCTTCTGCTTGTCTGATGCATAGATATAGGGTCACATGTCACGCTCTTCAGGATAAGAAATCATAAGAAATCTATCTTCTGCGTTTATCAAAGTATTTTAGTAGGCCTTAAAAAGGGAGAGAAGGGGGGGGGGGGGGGCGAATTTCTTGATTTTACGTCTAAACGTTACAAAAGCGTTTGTTTCCCTCTCTTGTTATTATTTATCCTGTTTGGTTAAAACAAATGTTTGAAGGTCATGGCCGCTTTAGTTTTTGGAATGTTCCAGTTTCAACTGAACATTTCAAACATTGTAAATTTTGGTGTTTTATTTGTAAGTCACCTGCTGCCAGGTGCTCTCTTCTATGTCATTTAAAGCAAGCTGACCTTTAAAGCGTTTCGGGGGAAAAAAAAGGGGTAGGGGGGTATTTCGACCACCTTTCAGCTCACTAAAAAATATTGCCTTTGGCATATGGTAGTTGTCACAGCTTTCCTATTATATAACTCTATCTACTTATAACTCGATAGAATCTACCATAGGTCTCGCTACGTTTCTATGTGTCCCTGGTTCAGCTGTAGTTAACGAAATAAAACAATTAAATCACTAGATCAAATACATAAACTTTAATGATCTTTACGGCATATCACACAAGCTGGGCTCTGTCTAATCACGATCTGAGAACAAACACACTTCCGGTCAATCTATATTTAATCATGTTTATTTAGGCAACCGTTTACCGGGTAGCCAACTAAAGAGATTTCATTTTAGGGGTGTGGCTGGGTGATAGTGTAAAACAGTGATGCCCAAAATACGGCCCTCGGGCCAGATCCGGCTCGCGACGTCGTTCCATCCGGCCCGCCGAAACGTCAGCACAGGGCGTAGAAAATCTTCCCCCTTCCGAAAATAAAAGATGAAAATGTATTTTTCCCTATGTTAGGACAGGCTTTCATAGATAAATTGGTACCATGACCTTTTAAACTTCAATTTGAAATCTTCCTGGAAAAGTGAACGGACCTTTACTTTTTTTTTTTTTTAGGAACATGATAGTGAGTCAACATATTTGTTTGATAAGATACTTTGAATTTAAAAAAAAAACAAAAACATAATAAGAAATAGGCATATCTGGTACCGCTTAACTCTTGGTATGTACGGTATAAGCAGCAATATTGCAATGATAGAGGAGTTAATAGCTATAAGGAGGATGCATGAGACCATCACGCAAAGACCTGTTCAAAAAGGTTTCAACCATCATAAAGGATATTTTTCTTGGGAGAAATTTATGAGAGTGACTACTGATGGCGCCAGAAGTATGGTTGGATTCCACTGTGGACTGGAAGCAAGAGTTATTAGAAAGGTTGTCGAGTCAAATGGAACCAAGTGTCTGCAGCTTCATTGCTTTATTCACCAACTAAACCTCTGTGACAAGGGTTTAAACCTGGAGCATATGATAAGGTACTAAAACGTTTTTTTTTAAATCAATATTTGAGACTGAGCATTCAAAGCAAGTATCTCAACTGAACTACCACACAAAGTTGTGGGATTTGGCTATTTTATGAGACTTACATCACATCGGAATGAACTCAATATCAAACTACAATTTGATTTCTCTTAGCATGTCTTATGCTGACATAAGCGCTTTCGAACAACATTGCAGCTCTTCATTCAGCAGGGGAAGGGGTGCATCTTTTCAAGTTCTAGCCTGTACCGCTCTACAAAAATACAAGCAGCTTAATATCTCTATCCCAAAAAGATAAAAAAAAACGATCTAATTTCTGAGGCCACTGAAGGATTATTCACTGAAAGATTTATCGATTTTCACATTTTTAAAGAATGAAATAAGTCTTTTCGAAAATCCATTAGCGGCTGATGTGTCAAGAGCCCTGTCATCCCTGTAACTGGAACTGATTGACTTACAAAGCCAGACATCACTTCTTGATACATTTCTAACCATGCAGACAATTGATTTCTACTCCGTGGTGCCTGCAGAAACTTGTCTAAATCCCCCGAAACAAGAGTTAAGGATGATCACCTTGTTTACAAGCACAAACTTTTTCAGTGATGAAACAGGCGAAACCAATATTAAATCCTCGTATCACGGACGAGAGTCTGGATTCAGTGCTCTGACTTTGTGTCTCATCTATGCAGCTGGATATTCAGAAGTATGTTTTCGAATAAATTTCTAACAAGCAATTAATGTGTGAATAATTACATAAAAATGATTTCAAGTCAATGTTCTTTCTTTCTTTTTTATTTGATCATTTCGGTGGTGTGGCCCGCGACATGAGTGTTAAAAATTAAAATGGCCCACGGACCGAATTAGGTTGGGCATCACTGGTCTAAAATGTGAAAATGTCCGGCTTTCAATTGTTGTATACTACAAAGCCAAATAATAACGCCATCTAAATCAATCCTTTACATCTTCTTCTTTAATCACTTAAACTCACTCACTAATGGTGAATTGAATGGGAGATGGGTTTTGAATTATAATCATTTGTGTGACCAGAATTACACAAATCATTTAGAGAACAGAAATAGTGCATTCTACGTGGATTCTTAGAACGCTCATACGTCAACCTAATCTAATCCTAATTCTAACTCTAATTTAGCCGGACATCTTTTTAAAAAATATCCATATAATAAAGTACCAAAATCAGTATAAGTATTACGTAACAATCTCTTGTTTACTTCTACTCTAATGAACTGGGTTGCTATAAGAATACTTCTTATCTTATCTTATAAATTACATACGTTTCTCAAAAAGATAATTACGTCCTAATCGAATACATTTGTTAATCTAGTCACGCGTGTTAATTAGGAACTTAAACTCTCAGGTTTTTTGGTTTTCCTGTCTGATTCAGGCAATCTATTTTATGCTCTAATGGCACTATGGAGAAGAAGCACTTGCAAAAATTTGTTCTAGTATATAGGATAATAAATGTACCTTTATCGTTGTGTCTGAGTTTCTTTTTTATTGAGTTGTATTTTTGCATTTGTAAGTTATGGTTCAATGTATTATTGCTACAATATTGTCATTCTTCTGTGCTAAAGTGTCTCTAAATTGCGTAATTTGATTAAGGGCGTTACTCTAGTCAGATCTGAATATTTGTTTGCTATAAATCTCGAGGCCGCGTCTGTTCGAATGTCTTCATGTTTTCTTCAGTTGAAGGTTTGCAAAATGTTTTACGTTCGTATGTTCTTTCAGATTTGAAGATAATTTTATCCGAGCTCAAACATCGAGCAGGTCAACGCAGGATGGCAGTGGGCAGGGTATAAACCAAGGACCAATGGGACCTTTCGAATGACAGTCGAGTGTGCATACCACACGCCCAGGCAGCCAACCCAAACAAAGGACGCATATTGAGATATTCTAATATTCACATATACTGATGTCACATAAATTAAATACACGATTTGAAATTCTGAACTCGGAATAAGAAAAATGGAAAACATAACATAATCTGAATATTCTGAATGAACTTGTTTGACATCTTGATTAAGTTGCCAGCTTTGAAGGACGTGGTCAGCATTCTCTAGATTAGTGTTTCCGAAACTGTGTTCCGCAGAAATGTAGGGTTCCGCTAGGCCTGAATAGGTGTTCCGCGGACTACTAGAATAATTAACTAGTAGACCTGTTGTTACGGCGCCTTCGATATATCACGAAAGTCACGGTTGTTACCGGTCGTTGACTTGTAGCACCAGACTGCTGGAAGACAACTAAACCGTTGTTAGGCGTAATGCATCTTAACTTAAAAACTTCAAATAACTTGAATAACTTCCTTTTGTGAACAAACTAAATAACATTTTAATTATAATATAGACAAAATCAACTTGTGATTAATGAAATAGATGTAGTAGCCTTAAGTAATAATTCATATTTCTTAACAAAATCTAACCCACTACAATAAATCAACCGTTCAGTCTTCCGTTCTTGAGTCGTCTGTCCTAACTAAGACCAAGTGACGTCAATGCCACCTATATTGCATCATTCACAACCGCTAACCTCTCCCCACCATCACCATATAAATACACACAAACACACACTCACACACACCATAACAAGGCCACCACGTGAATAGAAAAAATAAGCGAAGTGCTCAGCTAAATACTCAGAACGTGCGAAGTGTTCCTTTAAGGCAGGGGTCTCAAACTCATATCAGCATGTGGGCCGCAGTGGGAAGTAACAACCAGTCAGCGGGCCGCACCACGAAAAGAGTATGTTTTTCCATTAAATTTTACGAACACTGCAGTGAAATATTAAAATAAAGTTTTTATATAATTATTAATTACATTTATTGTAGTTTATACATGCACAGGCAGTTTAGATTACTAAAATAAGTTGACGTTGCCTCTGTCACTAATAAAAAAAAAAAGCAGAAACTGTAGTCCCCCCCCCCCCCCCCCAAAAAAAAAAAAAAAAAAACTATAATTACTAGGCCAACTGCAGTTAGCTCGTCACTCATGTTTCTGTCCACTCAGCTGTGAGCGTTTGGCAGAGACCAGACCATCGACGTTAGGCATGCAGTCGCGTGTAGTGGCAAGCCACAAGGTTGCTCTCAGATGCTCATCAGTCAGTCTTGATCGTAATGCTGTTTTGTTGATCTTCGTTCTGGAGAAAAACTGTTCGCAAACGTACGTACTCCCAAACATCGCTAGAATTCTAGCAGCTGCGCAGAATAAGTTTGGAAACTTCTCTCTGGGAAGAAACTGGTAGAAAATCTGGAACGCCAACATCAGCGTATTTTTGCTTCAGAACAGTGTCACACTGCAGGTCCAGTAGATCCATCTGGACTTCCTCTGGAACGTTTTTCACGTCAACTGCGATACAACAACTCTCCGTATTCCGTTTCTAAATCAGCTAGAAATTACACAAACTGTCTGTGGTAGAGACCCCGTGCACGTATGAAGTTCACCGTCTTCACGACAACATCCATCACGTTCTTCATTTGTAGACTTTTGCCACAGAGTGCTTCTTGGTGGAGAATGCAGTGTATGGCTGCAAAAGGTCCCGCCAAGCTGAGCTGATTCCGTTTCTCTACAATTAATCCAACAACAGCAACCTTCTCTGAACACATTGCTGGTGCACCGTCCGTAGCCACTGAAACAAGTTTTTCCCACGGTAGCACACACCTGTCAATACAAGCTTCCAAATCTTGAAACACGTCTCGTCCAGTCGTTTTTCCTTTCATGGGTAGTAAGTCCAATAGCTCTTCAACAATGTTCAAGTTTTCGTCGCCTCCACGAATAAATACAGCACAGTATGCGGTGTTTGTTACACCAGTAGACTCATCCAGTGCAATGGAATATGCTACAAAGTCTTTTGCAGCGACAATCAGTTGCTGTTGAACATTTGTCGCTGACTCACTAGCGGCCAGCAGTTAGAATCAGGCCACCGTTCACCCAGCTTCTTCTGAAAGCCTAAGCGGTCGGTGGGCGACAGTGACACCTCATTTACTGATTTGTGGAGTTGTAAATCATTTCACGGCGTATATGTGGTCATTGTAAATTTTATCTATTTTTTTTTTTTAATTTGCCGAAGTGTCCGCGGGTCACACAAAATAGTTTCGCGGGGCCACAAGCGGCCCGCGGGCCACGTGTTTGAGACCCCTGCTTTAAGGAAACAGTTTGTGAAACACTGCTCTAGCGACACACGTTTAGTTGCTCATGCAATAGCGCCGACTTTTATCTAGGTTTGCTCTCAGTGGACAGTGACTTGAAATACCCTCCCGTCTTAAAAATTAGTATATGAAAAAGAAAATATAAAAAAAATACTTTTAGAAAAAAACTGTACAAACTTTTTACCAGACAGACAGAGAGAGTTGATATACGCTTAGTAAAAAAAAATGTGTGGCCGCCTGTTCGAGTGATATGCGTTTTAATGCTAGTCGTCAATGACGTCATCCCCTGACGTCATGCATGAGGTTTGGTCTGGAATGAATTATCTTCATTTTAAAATAAGTGTACGAAACTTGAAAAAAAAAAACAAAACTTTAAATTGGGAGATCACTTACACAATCAACCTGTCTTTACACAGCTTAGATCAACTCACTCTGTCTGGTCTAAAGTTTTAACACGTTATTTCTCCCATACCCATTCTTGGATCATGCTTAAATTTTGCACAATTATTCCTTGGTGAAGTAAATATATGAATCGATAACAAAAAATTAACCAATTAATCATTTTTTAAGTACTGGTAATTAAATATTTTGTTTAATGCCAACAAGGGAAATTAATCATTCAATAGTCACAGATATGCTAAATATGCAGGGTTTCGTCCCCATAGATAATTGTACCCGTTATTTCTCCCACATCTATTTTCGGATCAAGTTGAAACTTTAAACATTAATTTTTTTTTGTACCTAAAAAAACATGAATCAATTAAAAGTTAACCAATTTGCCAATGGACCTCATTCACCAATTGTAAACAAACAACATTTAGTCACGTGATCTTATTGATAAAACAACGGAAAAAAAAACTGTCACGTGACAACCAACATGAATTAAACACGAGATCGTAAATTATATAGAAGAGATTGGTGAATGAGGTCCATTATATATTGGTTATCAATTATTTTGATATGGAAAAATTAAAATAGCTTCTACAATATTGAAATTTATTGTTGCGAAGGTGGAGTTCTTCCTCCTATAAAAGCTTTTTTTTTTTTAAGTATTTCTATATTTTGCCCTTTTCTTGTTCCTATTCGTGTCCAGATTGTGTATCCAGTACTTCTGAAAGACCTTTTTGTTCCAGGTTATTTGCATTGCTGGATAGGAGTAAGATCATTCAAAAATCTATTCAGAAAAGCAACAAGTACACTACAAACTTAAATTCCTGTTGTTTTTTTGTTGTTTCTTTTTAAATTAGATTTTAGATCTATGTCTAGACTTAGCTATCACAATGACTTGTTCAATTAAATGAATCATCTGAACATGTTAAGAGGTGGGGAAGTTAACAACGTACACAAATCATTCGTATAATGTTTTATATGTTTCGGATGTTCCTTCAGGACGACGGGGGATGGGAGCGGGCAGGGTTTGTACCCGGGACCCTCGATGAATCTGAACGACAGTCCAGCGTGCAAACCGCACGCACCGGGCAGCCATCCACGACCAGGCAGCCATTCAAACAATGAATGACAATTGATCTATATTTGTTTTGATAGTATTCCTTCTTATTTAGATCGATCTAAAATTACTTAATTCGAGATCATCTAAAATTTAGAGCATTTAAAGTTTAAAAAAAAAAGAAAAAGCGAAGACCAGAAAGTGAGGACTTAAAATTATAAATGATGGCTCCCCATGTCTCAGAAGACAATGGATGCTCCCATTAGATCTATAAATACGAATTAGAAAAAAAGATGACTTCCGCTACAAGTTTTTATTATTGACGTCTGAAACTAACATGACTAGCTAGCTCTATTGACTATTAGACTTTAATTTACAGTCTAGTATATAGACGCTAGATATTTCATCACGGTAATCTAGATTTATATAGTTACTAGAATCTACTCTAGTATTTCCTGAATCATTCATAAATTTCATACATTTATTGTTTATAAATCGATGGCGATGAAGATCATGTCATGCGCATGTCCATAGGCTCATAGGCCCTATGGCATAGGGGCATAGGCATAGCATGATGATGATTAATGATGATGATACTAATGATAGCCCAGATAGACTCACTGGCAATATAAGTTTAAAAGTTGTAAGTTACAAGTAACTACAGTGACTAACAGTGACAGTCTGAGTTAAGTTAAGAGTCAGAGACAATCTCTTACTCACACTCATCAGTGAGTAACACTTACAGTGAGTCAAAGATTAATTTAATTTTAATCATTTAATCTGTTTTTTGTGATCTTTTGTGAATCAACAACCCATCAGGTACGTAGAATAGATATTTCATTATTCTACTGAAATGTAAGCTTATTACAAATAAGTTTGATTGCAATATCCTAATCGAAGTGCTTTTTTATTACGAGGTTACTAAATTTAACCATTCAATCATGACGTCACGTGAAGCGTCTTGAATACAATTTAGTCTTAAATCGTAAAGTTAATAAATTTTAAAGCCTGTTACTAAACAAAAAGTTTTTATTTCTAAAACAATTATGTTGATGTAATAGTAGACGTGTGTAGGGATTTAAAATAATTAATTTGTTTTTATTTTGAGAAGTAAATTGGATAAGGCATTGAGGTGCTCCATGGGACCCCGTGTTGGTGTTTCCCATGCATAAATTGTGGCGTCACATGTAGCGTCTAATACGAGTTCAGGATTTGTTAAGTTTTCTGTATTCATGGAAAGTTTCAATTAAGATTAAATGATTTTAATATATGTAATAAACTATTTTCAAAATCATTTTAAATGAACATTTTTTTTTTTGACATCTTTCATTTTATATTTTTTTGTAATTTTACTTTACATCGTTTGGGGCGTTTATTTACAAATGGTGTCCTAGTTTACGTCTGTTAAGTCCAAATAGATTTTAGTGATACTTTGTTAAAGATTTTACAGTGTCAGATAATATTAGCTACATCTAAAAGAAATAAAGCGGTACTGTTTAAGAAATATTAAATAATTAAAATTTACTTATTCTGTAAATAAGATTTAGAACTATTTGATCTTTCATTTGAGGCGCATCTCGGACACTTGTCTTTAAAACTTTAAAAAGCTTAACTCTAGATCTAGAAATCTAGACTGACTAGACCTCTAGACCTAAATCTAGATTTACTCTAGATCTAGATCTAATTATGTAATTCATTATCTACATTTACTCTAGATCTAGACCTAGATCTAATTATGTAATTCATTATATTATAGCTAGATTTACTCTTGATCTAGACCTAGAGTAGAGTACAAGAGTCTAGAATAGTCTAGTCAGTCTAGATCTAATTCAATATCTAGATTTACATCTAAACTAGATTATTAGATTAGAAATCATTAGATCTTTTATGAATCTAGACTAATGACTCTAGACTAGGTCATTAATGACTAGATTTAGATCTAAACTAGATTATTAGATTAGAAATCATTAGATCTTTTATGAATCTAGACTAATGACTCTAGACTAGGTCATTAATGACTAGATTTAGAATCTAATTCTAGATTTAATAATATATTTTTTAGGGGTGCACCGGATAGTACTTTTTGATATCCGGCCGGAGCCGGATATTACCGGATAGTACAATTAGATATTCGGCCTGAGCCGGATACCTACATGACTCTAACAGCTCGTTTTACTGAAGTTTTTGCAAATCTTCTATATAACATACCTATATTCATATTATTTTGTTATTTACTTTCTTACTTTAAACTCTATCACTGATTGATAAATTAAAATGAACAGCATTTTTTTTTACAGATATGCTTATCATAAACTAATCTTTGTAACATGAGATGGTGTGTGCGTATGTATTGTAAAGTAGAATGTGGGATAACTCATGCAGAATATATAAACATATATGTAACTAATGTAAATCTTTCAAAGGTAAAGTTCACTCTTGGTTTTATAGCGTAAATCTTTCTTAAGTACAATCTAAGTTGTATAGTGGGTAGATGTTTGTGTTCATGTATTTGACACCATCAACTTGTCATTAGGCTCGTGTTTTAAAGGCCACAAACCGCTTCTGGTTTGTATCTAATACAGATAATGGCTTAGTAAATATCTTAAGTACAGCAAATTTGCAGCCGTATGCTGGCCATTAAATTTTGTACAATGCAAAACATAGCTGCTTCGGTCAAATGACTCATTCAACCAATGGGCAGTTAAACCAAAATATGATTCGGTGGTATTATCAGCTGTCCAAGTGACCGTTGAGAAAGCGATGCTTTTAGCATCAGATAGCATTTCACGAAGCTTTGAGGAAATATTGTCGTAGATATCTGGAATAACACGTTCTGTAAAATATTTGCGACTAGGCACAGTGTATCTTTTCTCCAGTACTTTTAAAAGTCCAATAAATCCAGGCTTCTCAACTACTTGGTAAGGTTCCATGTCAGTTGCAATCATCTTTGCTATGGCCAAGTGAATGCGTTTAGCATTATCACTATTAATATCCCACAATTTAGCTTTGTCTAAGACCTCTTTAATCCCTGGTTGCTGCTTGTGTGTGAGGCTTGACGAATCACTGGAGCTCGTAGACGTACTGGCACAGGCAGTGATATTATTTGATGCTGATTTCAATGCAGTCATTTCGTTGTAGTCCATTGTTTTGACATTAAAGTAACGCCATATAAGTGATGACTTTTTATCAGCCATTATTATTACTATTTAATTTACTAAATGCCCTTGCAAGCCACTTTTATACCCGTGGCTTGTGTAACAAAATACATGTAGGGATGTGTCCTGTAGTTCAGCGCCCTAATTGACATTTCTCTCCAAGTAAACAAACTTAGTGTCATCATCTAGTGACCTCTAGACAGTGTCAATATGTCTTAACAATTTGGTTTGTGGACCAGACCCTTGATTGACAACCTATCTCATAATAAACAAACTCATACCAGATTAACCTTATAGAGATTTGGCTTGTAGTCCCGCCCCTAATAAAAATTCTACTCCAAGTAAACAAACTCAGTTCCCTCATAAGATGTGACCTCTAGAAAGTGTCAACACGTTGACATCTGGCTTAATGTGGTCAGCTGCCTATCCGTGAACTCAATGTTATGGACTAAGCAAACAAAAGGAGGTGGGGGTGCTCATCTCTAAATCTGGAGATATACTCGCACATCTAGACAGATTATCAGTGTGACGTAGTTAAGGAATATTACGTGTTTACAAGACCACTCAAAGGTCAAGACAAGCTTTTAAAATGTGCCAGACATCGCTGCTACGTATGTAATACGAATTTATAATGTAAAGTCTAGTCCCCCCCCCCCCCCAATAACAAATCTAGTTCCCTCGTGTGACCTCTAGAGAGTGCTTACGTCCATCGTATCTGACTTGGGGTCACCTGTCAATCAATGAACTCAATGTGATGGGCTAAACAAATAAAAGGGGAAGGGAGTTGTTCATCTAGAAATATACCTGGTTACATTAGAGGTGTGGCTCTTGTAGTCCAGCCCCCCCCCCCCCCCCTAATAAAGATTAACTACTAAGTAAACAAACTCAGTTCCCTCGAAAGGTGTGACCACTAGAGAGTGTCAATACGCTGACATTAAACCTACGTCCATCGTATCTGACTTGGGGTCACCTGTCAATCAATGAACTCAATGTGATGGGCTAAACAAATAAAAGGGGAAGGGAGTTGTTCATCTAGAAATATACCTGGTTACATTAGAGGTGTGGCTCTTGTAGTCCAGCCCCCCCCCCCCCTAATAAAGATTAACTACTAAGTAAACAAACTCAGTTCTCTCGAAAGGTGTGACCACTAGAGAGTGTCAATACGCTGACATTAAACCTACGTCCATCGTATTTAACTTGTGGTTACCCACCCATAAAAAACTCAATGTGATGGACTAAACAAATAAAAGGGGGTGGGAGTTGTTCATCTCTACCTCTGGAGATATACCCGCACAGCTAGACAGACGTCTGGTCAGCATGACGTAATCAAGGAATTTGGCATTTTAACATGTTAACTAACTTACTCAAAGGTCAAGACAAATTGAAAAAAGTGCCAGCCATTGCTGCTCTGTATGTAAAGCGCATTTATGATGTAAAGTTTCATCTCTATTTATATTAAGTTATTAACACGCCTTGTCTTTATAATAAACAAAGTTTGGTGCATATTCATAATGGCTCTATTTTTAAGCACATTATTTTGTTTTCATATAAGCATTAATACATTCTATAACAGACAGTAATGGAACGAGGTCCACTTTATGCATATTAAATAGGTGTATTTTTTACTATCCGGTTTACTATCCGGTAGTGATATCCGACCGGAGCCGAATAGCACCGGATAGTAAAAAATGCCGGATATTCGGCAGAAGCCGGAGCCGGAGGGACTATCCGGTGCACCCCTAATATTTTTCTTTAAATTGACAAGTATCTAGAAAATTATCTAGATCTATATTATAGACCTATTCTATATTAAAATGTAGATTATATCTAAAACAAAGTTTGGTTTAACCTGCACTTAATTTCCATTGTATTGTTTATACAGTATATTCAATTATATTGTATTCAGTTCTTTCAGTCTTAACTTAAGTTAATATAATTAACAGTACTAGTCCTATACTATTGATTGAGTCTATCCCTATCAAGCAATTATGGGCATTACTAGACTAGATTTAAATAATGCACCAATATATAATATATGTTTATGAAAGTTATTAGTAGGCCTATATATAATAGATCTATTTATTTTGATACTTATACATTTTTATAAATTACAGATTTCAGTAATGGAGTATCTGTTAGAGTTTCAAGGCGTCTACAAGCCAAGAAAGACTCTAAATTTACAAGCATCAAAGCCTGAGCCGTGTTGCTGTTTTAGAGTGGAGAGAAAAGGAAAGGTTAAGAAAAGCTGCATACAGGGCCTAGTTAAGCCCACATGAAGAAGCTTGGATAAACAGAAAACGCAAAGAAAGAAAACAGCAAGCTAATAGTCCACTTAATGTAATCTCAGCAGAGGTTGATGAATCACTAGGTACTGGATTCCAGACTCCAGTGGCAAAAAGAATGGCTGTTTCAAGGGCTTTGATGAAATTGCCTAGATCACCCAAGAAATATGCTGCAGTTTTTGATGGTCTCACACAAATATGCTCCCCAAGAAAAAGTAAAGCTTTCAATGACATACGCTTTCTGCGCCTACCTGAGAGAAGAAAGCTCATCTTTCAAAACAACATTAAAGAAAGTATCAAAACCTAACTACACTCCACCAACAAAAAAAAAGTCAGATGTCTAGTGCTCATAGACATGTACTCTGCAGTATCCTTAGTAAGTACAAGAAACTCAGAGGTTGTGCTACTCATTTCTAACATTTTGGTCTTCCAAGAAGTTTTATGTCCAAGTGCAAATCAGAACAAATTGCAAGAAAAAAAAAACGAAGTGATTGCATTGCACAAAATGCCTTGGAAACAATATTCATTTTTTACAGTAGAGAGGATGTCTCAAGAACTGATCCCTCTCAATCATCTGTTAGTGCTCAAACAGGAAAACGTTTCATGCAAAAGCTACTTAACATAAGATGCAGTCTTGCTTATGTGAGTTCTGTTTGAAGATTTTTCTTTATATAGAGGGTATGATATATGATGAAATATGTGGATCTTGGAAGGTGTTCAAACTTCAGAAACAAAATGGTAAGTACTTGTATTTATTTATTTTTAAATAGCACTTTACAATTATCTGAGAAAAAACATTATTCATTTTAAAATTACCTAATTGATTTCTAAATGAAATTGTTTCTTTTTCTTCAGTAGTGCAATCTCAGTCAAATCTTGAAGACTCTTTGGATGTCAGTCCCATATGCTCAAATTCAAAGGTAAAGAGCTTTTACATATAAACATTTTAAAAATTTTCATTGAATCTTATGTTACCTGTATTGTATAAGTTGTTTTTTAATAATATACCCTGCTAAATAATTTTAGACTCACTTTAGAAATTAAGTATTTCAGCCCCATGTTGTTGTTTTTTCAGGCCCAAACAAATTCCTTCACTAATCAAAAGTACATTGTAAATAGCTGTGTGATTGTCAAGTATGGGGAAATATTCTATCCAGGTATAATTTTTTGCACTGTGTACCTTTTAATTTCAATAAACAAGTTCAAAGTATGTTTTGGATTTGAAGTAGTAACTTTTCAACATTGCTGGTAATTTTTTTTCTTACAGGTGTTGTGATAGAAGTCCTGGATGATCAGCGCAGAAATAATTTTTAAAAAAGGCACAGACAGACCTGCCTACCGTTACGCAAAATGCGTATTCGTTGCGCAAAATCTCCCAAAAATGACAGTCAGTACGCAAATACGCTTTCAACCCGTCGCGTTACGCATTTCATATCCTTCCCCCCCCCCCCCTCTCTTGCCTAGCTTACCATCGGTCACGGAGGTCACGCTAAGCCGTCCTGTTGAGGGGGGGGGGAACAGAAAAGGTGGGGGAACACATTGTGTTCAGATCTATACGTTGATTGGTTCTTAAAAGCATAGATTTAGTCTAGAAATGAAGAACGCGAGAGTGAGGGAGTGGTGGGTTGGTACCGTCAGTTAGCTGATACACCAACGTGACTTTTATATAAGTTCATTAGTAGAAAATAATTATGTTGAATCCCTGATTCCCGTATTCATTTGTATAGAAAAAAAATATCGAAGTGCTATCGATTCAAAACACATTGAGTGGCATTGTAGATATCTAGTCTAGATCTGGATTCTAGATCTAGAATCTAGATAACTTGTTATACAGGAATAGATCTAGCTAGACATTACGACTGATGATTACGTTATGTCATGAGTCTCTACATTACTCTACAATCTAGATCCAATTTAGTTGCAGTATGATTTAGATTGACTAGATCTAGATCGATAACATCTACTACCATCTAGTCTAGATCTAGACTAGATTAAATTCTTAGTCTTAGTATAGAATAGATCAAGGATGAAGGTAGGCTTACGAAAGTTTGGAGTAGACTTACGTTTGTAGCGGATCCACGGCATCGGTAACACTCTTGAGCCCAGATCTAGAGTAGATTATATTCATTATATAGACATAGATCCAAATCTAGTCTAGATATCATCTCTATTGTCGTATTGATTTAGATTGTAGATCTAATCATGACATTTAGATCTAATATTATATATATATATATATATATATATATATATATATATATATATATATATATATATATATATATATATGACAAAATAGTGGTTCGCGTAAGTGTTACGCATTCTGGTGCCAAAATACGCATTTTGACCATCAGCGTTACGCATTTGGACTTTTTTTGGTAGGCAGGTCTGCACAGAAATAAAAAATATATTTGTATATCCAGAAGTGCAGGACATACAGTTAGTGTATGCAGACATGATTGTTACTGAAGTGATGTTGATACCAAATGGCAATAGTTTGAGAGTGGAATGTTTTGATTTCTGAATTTGTCAAATAAAATTTGTGTACAGTTTTATGCCTTTTCTTTTCTTTCTTTTTTTTTCAAACCTTTTTCTGTGTGTTAAAACTAACAAAAGATATAAAATATATATTGTCAATAATTTAAAATAATAACGATCATTGACTTGTGCACAGATAAGAGAAAAATGTACACTTATAAACATTATTTTAAAAAATGGTGTCCCATGAAGCACCAGCAACATTTTGTGAAATTAAAGCAGCATTTTTACAAATGGGTACTTTATGACTGGAATAGTGAACTTAATAATAAGTCTAATGGATCACTTTAGTGCAAAAATAAAATAATTTCTATATTCTCACAGAATATCTTTTAAAAAAACTTTAACCTGTAGTGTCACAGGTGCTACGGTGTCCCAATTTTTGAATTGAGCTCAAATCCACTTTTTCTATGCAAAAGCATAAATTTTAGTATCTAAAGACTAATAACAATAAAGACAGTTATATTATGCTAAAATACAATGAATTTATCAATTGGTAGTTGTTAAATTATCAAGTGGTGTCCCGGTGATGCACCTGTGACGCAAAAGGGGGTACCCCTTGAATAGACACTGCTGTCAAAATCTACATCTTGGAATTCATTTTCTATTGATAAATTCTTAAAGTGAACTGGTTGAAGAAGTGAATACAGTTGAAATGAAACCAAAAACTTCAACTTTAATTTTTAGCATAATGTGACACTTTTTGGCACCAGTACTGGAGAAACACTCATATAGAAATCTAGATCTATGTGGTGACTATGACTACTAAGTGACAGTCTACTACTTAGTACTAGATCTAGGTATTCTAGTATTACAATAACACTTAGTAAGAAAGTGAAAGTGCTGATGCTGTATTGTTGCCTGATGTAGAATCTTAATGCATCTAGAAATTTAGTCTGACCTATGACTAAGTCTGTACGATTTATGACATTATATATAATGTCACCCTAACATCATGTTATCACATTTATGATGTCCTGATAACTAGGTTTATCACTACATCTATATCCTATAGATCTAGTCAATAGAGTCTGAATAGACTCATTGCTGCGAAATGCCTGCAACGGTAGTCATGATAGTCAACGTGACAATAATATTATTATTATTATAGCTTTTATATAGCGCTACTTTCATGCTTATAGCATGCTCAGAGCGCTTTTGGTCCAATCTCATTTGTGGACCGGTGGGGGGAGGGGGTATGCTGCCTTTAGGCGCTCAGTAAACACAACTCTGCCCGAGTCGGGTGTCGAACCTCGGGCCCCCTTCTAGGTAGCCAAGCCAAGTTCAAGTGCACTTGGCCTCTCGACCACGCTTCCCACCATGATATGGTTCATAAAGACATAGATCTAACTATGTCTATAACAATTAAGATTACTAAGAATACTTTGATATGACTTGAATCAATCTAGATCTTTAACTATGTCTATAACAATCAAGATTACTATGATAACTTTGATATGACTTGAATCTATCTAGATCTTTAACTTAAGTAGTCTTATTCTTAGTCCCAGAATCAGAAAATGGCTGTCAACTGTCTTTGTTGTTGTCACCTTCTCCTTTAAGCTTCTTCAGAGAGTATGCTTTTCAAGAACAAGAATCATGAGTCGATAATATTCTTAAAACTTAAAATATCGTTGCTTTAAATTTAGTATGTAGTTTATAGTTTAGTAACATCTTTCCATTCAGATCTCTCTTGAGCTTTTTATCTCTATGCCGAAACTCTAAGTTGTTGTAGATCTGTCGCCATATCTTCAATCCATTTTATTTATGTTCTGCCCTTTGTTTTTTGTTGGTATACTTTTTTCGCTCCTCTGTTGTCTGACATTCTTTTGGAGTAATCTTCCCAATGTAATCTGCTCTTTTTTATACATTTTTCTAAGGATTTGTTATCTCCAAGTATTTAGCAGACTTTCTGTTGTTTTTGTCAGTGCCCAGGTCTCACTTGCATACATGGCTACTGGTCTTATGATGTTTATATATACTTTTTTTTCTCTTTTCATTGATATACACTTTACTTTTGCTTCTAAGTATGTGCTGGGTGCTGTAGAATGCTTGTTGTCTGCTGCTAGTCATTCCTTTTATTTCAGCCAATAGGCTATTTTAAGATCTGCTTAGCAAAGGAAGTTTTATTATTATTCTCCTGTGTCTGCAACTCTTAATAATGAACCAATTAGTTAATTTTTCCAATACATTCTGAGACAATGATCTTCATCTTTAAAAAAATAAATGTATCATAAGGTTCCCTTTGATTCTCCAGACCATCACACTAATGAAATAACACAATAATTTTCTGGCAGAATGATTTCCACCTAACAAACCAAACTATGTCTGTGACATTACTTCAGCAGATGGTGCTACTGTTTGTCAACATCACTTGTTTTTTTATTTACCATGTGAGGCTACTGAAAAACAAATCCTCTCTCAATACTTTTTGGAAATAAATGTATTTGTTTGGCTTTATATGTTGTAATGATTCTCTCCAACAGGCCTTCTGTAAACACTGATCAACACAACAAATCCAACTCAAGAACTTGACAACAAGAGTTCCAAAATAATGTGGTTCTTTAATAATAAACAAATAACATCCAATATAAATACTACACAATTGTCTACAGGATACACTGGCTAAAAATGCTTTACTAAATTCTAAATTGCTGTACTGCCATACTAAACTCTCTATCTATTCTGGACTCATACTACTTCACTTGAGAATTCACTACTAATTCACTTGAGAATTCACTATCCCTGGACTGACTTCACTGTAGACTAATAGTTTGGTTCCCCTAAGGTTTCAATCACATGATCATAACATGAGTCATATTTATGTGTAACATTCATACCAGTACTGTCCCTTGTCCATCAACACTCTACACTTAACTGTATTACTGGCCTGTGTCAAATTTGTCAGGTTATGACACACAGTTAACCCTATCATGTCCTTCAGAAATGAACATTTCTTCAACTGAGCCTAAACTTCTTGCTGGATGGCAGGGGATGAGCTGGATTCAAACTTGGAACATCATCTTGATGACAGGATGGCTGCCTGGTTGCTGGTCTTGATTGTCTTCAGTTCAAACCCTGCCTGTCATCATCTCTTGCAATTCTTAGGAGGTTTGTGTTAGGATGTAATACATTTTCAAATCTGAAGGAATATCAGAAACAAGTAAAAGCAACAAACAGCATGATCAATGACCACATGAACAGGCAGGCATTCATCTGCATTACTAGTATCCAATTCAATAGATATATATTTTTATATATAGATCTATATACTAATATTTAATTATTGTGCTTTGTAGCCTAGATATAGCCTAGATATTGTGCTGTATACTGTGTAATATATGTACTGTATAGCCATATAGTGCTACAGAATGTAAAATATAGCCTAGAAATTGCACTATAAATTTAGTTTTTGATAGAGTTACATGAGTTTATTTGAATATATGATTAGTTAAAATTAAGTGACCATGTATTCTCTGACCCAGTTTCTAGAGTCAATAGCTTGCCTTATTTTCTGTCAGTGATAAACATAAATATAAATAAGTTGACACTTGAGTTAACTTCAAGTTTTCTCCTTGATTTCCTTCCCTTAAGTATCTGCACTATTCAACACATTCAAAGAGGAAGCAGCAGCACAAACTTCACAATTTTTGATTCTTTCTATTTTGTTGTTGTCATGTTCTCCACTGATGGCTATGGAGAATTTTTCCCTGACATTTGGCTGGGTCGACTCTTTATGATTCTAACCATTGCCCTGGCCTTTGTTTTTATATCAAGCCATGTAATCATACTCAAGTCTCCCAATCTAGCTAAGTAAAGGAATACTTTACTTTACTACAAACATTCCAATGGAACTTAAACATTTTAACTCATTTCTTCTAACTGGTTCATTGTTATAAATCCATTCTAGATTCAAGGAATCTTAGCCACTTACATGGAAAGAGTTAACTGTGGTGGAGACTACCGTTTGGGTCTATCTAAGATCAAGAAGCATGTGATTGTCTGTTCTACAACATTAACTCTTGACAGCCTGATAGACTTTCTGAATGAGTTTTATGGTAATCCTAACTTAGAGGTGAGGCCATTGCTTGAATATATGACCATTAATAGCACTTTAAAAGAGTTGTACTTTAAGGCTCTCATAAAATAACAAAAATACTACAGATTTGATGAGGTAACCTCCACTTGGGAGTCATTTTACAGAAGATTGAATCATATCAACTTGCAAAGAGATATGTGGCTAAATTTTAAAAAAATTGAATAACAAAATAGTTTAATTTTTTCAGCTATTTAGTAAAAAATATTGATAAAAACACTATTGGCTTTGATTCTCATGGCATATAACTTATAACAAAACAAACACAAATGAATAGTTAGACTACCACATGATAAAGAAAGGTTTGAGGTAAGTAATCTTTAATCATGGGTTATGTTGGCAAATGACATGCAGGTTTTTTTCGTCTTTCTCCCACAAAACTTCAGAGGCCTCTAGGATATGGCCGAGTTGCAGGTGGTCATGACTTCCACAGTATGATGTGGAGGGTTATAAGGGAAAACCTGCACAATCTATTCACCCTAACACAAAAAACTTCCCACAAGCCTCAGCTGAAGGCACGGTGGCTAAGCGGTAAAGTCTAGTAATGTGCTTCTCCAGTTCCGCCGTATGGTAAAGTGATCAATTTGATTCTCTGTTTTATTGTCTAGTGAAACCCATGTCACTTTGTGGCATTTTTTGTGGGGGAAAATGCTGCCTCCTATCACTAATTCATTAAATGTGCAGAAGTCTGCAAACTTTTCTCCATTTTCTTTTATGATGCCAAGTCCATGGGTGCCCATACTTTTCTCTCTCTCTCTCTGTGTCACTTCCCACTTTGGCATTCAAGTCTCCCATGAGGATCAAAACATCTCTTGTAGGTATTTTGTCAACTTTACTTTGCAGTTGGTCATAAAATGTATTTTTGTCAGTATCACTTGCAAGGTTGGTGGGAGCATAGCACATAATGATGTGAACATTTTTGAACTTAGACTAAAATTTGGCTCTAATTATTCATTCTGAAACTTAGACTTTTGAAAGCGTCCTTGTTTAGTAGTAGTGCTACACCATTTTCATGTAAGTCATCTTCTTTTTCCTTTCCAGAGAAGAGAAGGGTTTCTCCTGATTGCAGTCTTGTTTCACCAAATGTGTTCCATCGAAATTCACTCATTTCCAGGATCTGTAGTTTGTAGTTGGCCATTTCCTTGGCAATTGGAGCACATCTACCTGGTTCTAGTAAAGTACGTTCCATGTTCCCAAGTTAAATGCTGCCTTCTGAATAAGGAAGTGTTTCTTTTTCATTGGTTTAAGTAGAGTGGTTGGCCTCACAGGATTCGTTCGACTTTCCATGCATAGCTTCATAAGTCTCCTTTGTGGAGCTCTACTTTCGCCTCTGACAATGTTTAGTGTTTGTGTTTTTGTTCTGGTTTCTATAACACTATTTTTTCAATGGACAGGTTGTTAGCCTATTGCACAACCCCTGTGTCCCGTGGAGGGGGATGCACCTTTTGTCTGGCCTCTTTCCTAGCAGACCTGTCTGGCTTGGTAGTACCTGCCAGGAGTGATGAGCTCCCGCCGGTATAGCTCTGAGGGTCATTGAGGCACTAAAGCTGTTACACCACAGCATGGTATGTGCTTCAGGTGTGCATCTAGCGCGTCAGACATTTACACAGCTAAAACCAACGTGGAAATCTCCTCACATCTCAAACAAGACTAAACTAAGAATCTTTAACTCTAATGTCAAGGCTGTCCTACTGTATGGTTCTGAAACATGGAGAACAACTGAAGCCACAACAAAAAAAATACTGACCTTCATCAACAGATGCCTGAGAAATATCCCAAAAATACACTGGTATGACAAAGTAGAAAACACCAAACTGTGGGAGATGAGTGGACAGAAAAATATAGAAGTGCAGATCTTAGAGAGGAAGTGGAGATGGATTGGTCACACCCTTAGAAAAGATACCAGCAACAGAGCTAGGCAGGCCTTAGAGTGGAACCCCCAGGGAACAAGACGCAGAGGAAGACCAAAAAGAACATGGCGACGCAGTGTACTTGAAGAAGCAGAGAAGACCGGGAAGAGCTGGGACACCATCAAAAAACTAGCAAGAGCCTTGGAGAGTGGCGTGTTTTTGTCGAGGCCCTATGTTCTATGAGGAATTCAAAGGATTGATGATGATGATGATGATGATGGAAACTGAGCCTCACTAGTCTTTGGCAAACTCACAACAAACATTTTTCAAAGACATGAAACAGCTGGGACTAAGTGTTAGATTATGTCAGGGTAGACAAAATCATAGGCAAATACAATAAGTTCTTAGCAACTTGAAATATGGTGTCTAAATGTAGCCATCTTTATTTCATTGTTTTAATGACCAAATGATGACAGACAATTAATGCGTGTATATTCCGCATTCCACATTTTTCATTCCAACAAGGACATCTGTACAATAAAGTCTCTATTTTCATATTTATATATATATATTATTATTTTTTTTCAGATTAACAATTGACATCCCCTCATGACAATGTCATCAGGTTTTGGCAAAACAAACTTTCACATCAGGCTAGAACCAAGATCTTTGTGCTGCTTAGAATGGGGAAATTGGGAAAGGTAAACTTAGATCTTAGTTGTCATTTTGTAAAATTCAATTTTTCTTAGCACTCTCATAATATAACATACCCTTGGTGAAGCAAAATAAAACTTGCTGCCTTGCAGGATATGGAGGGATCTACAAAGGGTTAGAGCAGCTTACACAAAAATAAAAGGCAGCTATTGATAGAGGCAAAAGGCTCACTCCCCCAGACGGTTGTGCGCAGGGCTAACAACCCTGTCATATAAAATGAATACTCTGACGAAAGCTTCAATTTTTCTAAGTACACTTATAATATAACCTTATGTCTCTCATAACATACTTTATGGCCAAGATAATTAGGATGTATTAGAATGCATACTCCAACAAACCTCTGTCTAATAAAGATAGAGAAATTCTGGATTTTGTAGGGCATAAGATAGTACAATAAGAATAGAGGTGCAAATATATAATATGTCAAATAATAGTAGGTATAAAAAAAATACTGTATAACAAAAATAACAAAACAAGTTTTTCCTGCTAACAATGTGCCATATACTGGTTCATCTATCTCTGTGATGTTTTTGGATAACAATGTTGAATTCTTGATTGAAAAAAAAAAATTGAACTTATCAAAGGGCAGTAACTTTGGTCTACACTACATATAAAGTAAAGTTCAGTTTCTGAACAACTTACACATCTGGGCGAGTCTCTCCAACTGCTCTCATGTCTTTAAAAAAAATAGGTAAAGTTCCCATTTCAGACCTTGCTATCTATAGGGCATATGATGTTAAGGTCATCTGTTTCTTTGGCCAACAATTAATAAGAAAGGTGTCCTGTGGCTAGCACAATTACCAACCACCTTTACTTTCCCCAACTAAATTCAGGTACCCATTAGAGTTGGGTGGACTCCGGGGCGCCCTAAAAATCCCGAAATAGAAATCCTAGTCTCCTCTGAGTTTCAAACCCAGGATCCCCAGGTTTCGAAGCTAAGCACTTAACTAGTCAGCCACTGCCTCCCCCTCCCATGTCTTGCCCATCTTAAACCTTCAAGCTGGAGGTCCATCTTCTTCCAGGTCTGTGACCTCTGTTGATTTGCCATTTGTTATTACTGAAGCTAAAGGTTTTTCCCTATGCCCAAGCTTCCTCCTTTCTCAGCTGGGCTTGGGATCCTCCTATGGCCTAGTTTTCTGCACAAAATATAGTAGGTTTTTTTTCGTGTCACATCTTTTCATTTTTAGTTGTTGATCTAGTATGGGTTTATAAAGAAATATCTTGAATTAGTATTGTCTATCAAAAATTTTTTAGCATTTTTTTTATAAAGTGAACATTTTAATAATAGCCTTTTGTTTTTTTAAATGTTTCAGGCCTGACGCTTTGTTCCTGGATACACTTGCTCATTTCCCATTGGTCTTTTACATAACTGGGAGGTACAGTGTCTAAAATATTATCAGTAACTGATCCTGTTTCTTGTTATTTATAGACGTATTGGTAGTTACTATTAATGTGTTAATCTAGTTGTTTATTTGTTCTATTTGTGCTTTAATCTAGTCATTCATTTTTCCCTATCACCTCGTTTCATTTGTCCCTTGACTTTTGGTCTAGGGGTACTGTGACAGCTCACATAACCAAATCCCTCCACTTACCTCATCAGCAAGTGTTCTTAGCAGGATATTAAGATCCATTATTTTGTTATCCAGCCAGATTGACCCTTTCTTCATGTTCCCTCCACTGTACCTTGAAGAATGATTTTAGGCAATGAGTCATGTCTTACAATATGACCAAACCAGCTCATCAGCTTTCATCTCTTCACAGTATTGAGGAGCTCCTCTTTTTTGCCAGCCAGTCTTCTTTTCCTGGTATTTGATACCCTGCATTTTTCTGTTCTGTTCTCTCAAAGACTTGGATTTTTCTTTCAGTCAACCTCAGCATTAAATGTCAAACTTTTACAACCATATAGGAGTACATAGACCACTAGCCAAGAATTAAGTTTTGTGTATTTAAATAAAAAAAAAAAGTAATGAGTCCATGTTAGATCTAGCTAGTTTGAGGTATTGAAATTTTTAAGAGTTTACACAAACATGTAGTCAGTATAATATGAGATGAAATGAAGACTAGCCCAAACCTTCTTGTGAAGGCAGCCTTGGTGTGGGAAGCATTGAGATCAGTCTGATGTACATATCACACAACCAGGCAGACATCCTCACCATTTAATTGCATTTATATATAAAGTCTAGTTACATGTGATTTACATTTTGTCAGTATGTCACAATGGAGTAGATCAATCTTAATGTTGTGTCTGTTCCAGTGTGGATGATCTCCTAGTGGCTAGAATCACTCAAGACAGTTACCTCTAGTGGTTGTCAAAAGAAATCCTGATTCTAATTATGAAGGGAAAGAGTTTCTAGAGGATTCCTCCACCATTGTTGCCATTCAGAAAATTGTTAGGTAATACATTTCTTCATTGCATTACCGTAAAAAAATAAATTTGTTTACTATGCAAAATAAGAACATAACCACACACATTTCATTATGAGTTTGTATGATCCAAGAATGGCAATATCTGAGAGTCTAAAGATGAAGAATAAGGGCAATACAAATAGATTGTTCACACACCCAATGCATGCATCCATTACTTTATTAGTATGAATAATAAATAAACAAAATCTATATCAGAGCTTTCAGAGTCATGGATAAAAACTAAATAGTTTAATTGCTTTCTAATTAACAAATTATTTTTGTGCATTTCTTTTTTTTTTATGTACATATTTAGCTAAAGAATTACCTTTTGACTGAAAAAAAACTCATTTAGTTTTAGTTTTGTTCCCTAATTATTGAATTCATACATGCAGACACTATGCAAATAATGTATTGAATTTTGAATATTTATTGTAGATCATTATTTGGGACAAACATGTTAAAAACATTTTACTAGCTCCAGAGTTTAGACTTAGTTTAACTTCAAAATCTTTATCAATAGTTAATCAGTACGCTAGTCATCAACATTTAGTTTGTTCTATTCTGCTAGACAAAGACCACTGTCTTTTAGGTCTTGTTGCTTAGTTTAGCTTGAATTTTCCATTGTCCTCTCTCTATGTCTCTCTTGTTTTTTCCTTCTGTCCCTCTTTCTTTCACTATTCTTGTCTAGGTCAGTGTATTGTTCTCATTCTAAGTATGCAAGTAACATAAAAAAAAGTTTAAAAAAAAAAAAGACAATTCCTCCTTTATGAAGCTGACAACTTTTTGTAAGAATGATTACTTTGCTCGTAACTCTTAATAACTAATTCTTCTTCTTCTTCTTCATCGTTCTCATTGTTATGTTGGAGTGTTCATATGACTAGACCAATACATGAGATGAACTGCGCGGTGGTTTCCAAATCAGGGAGCTCTCCATATAGTTTTCTTTCTATTGGGGTGATTTGGGGCCAATGTCTTATATGGGCCTCTTGGTAAAGAGAGCAGTTTTGGAGGACGTGGTCGGCATTCTCTGGTGATACTCCACATGGGCAGATTTCACTGGCTCCAATTTTGAGCTTCCAGTGCATGTGTTGTCGCATTCTGTTGTGTCCGGTCCTGAGAAAGATTAGACGTTGGTTTTGTCGGGATAGCTTATAGTAAGCTTCATCTTTCTTGTGATTTGGATGAGAGCTCGTCCATTTCTCATTTATTTTGTTAACAATTAATTTCTTCATTTCTTCTGGATAGAGTGCAGAGTTTATTTGAGAGTTAGTTCTCCCACTCTTGGCGAGTGTGTCAGCCTTCTCATTTCCTTCTAGTTGTATATGGGCTGATATCCATTGAATAACAGTTTTTTTGCTCTTGTTGTTGAGCTTTGTAAATGCTGTTCTGAGGTTTTTAATATAAGAGGAATCAGAGTTTTGCAAGCTTTGGAGGGTTGTTTTTGCATCGGTTAGCAAGACAATCTGACTGTGAGGGGAACTTGGATGATTTGCTAGCATGGTAGCAGCTAGTGCTAGTGCTTCCCTTTCTGCTCTGTGACTGTCAGAGAGCTCTCCAGTTGCAATGGATTTTTCTAGTTTTCCTCCATCTGGCCATTTGATAAGTATTCCAGCTCCTCCATTTGTGGTGGCTTTATGGGATGAGCCATCTGTGTAAACTCTGATCCACTGATTGCTAGGGTAATTGGTATGTAGAAAACAGTTCACTATTTCCTTGAGCTCTGTTGGTCTGTAATCAGATTTTCTTTTTATGTTTTCAATATGGTCCCTTATAGTAGGAAGAGGGCTTTCATCCCAGGGTGGAAATTCGTTATAGTGTATCGAGGATTCCAGAGTAATTTTTTCAAGTAGGTGTTTCTTTTTTAAGTTTAGAGATTCCTGTATGAAATTGGTCTTTTTGAGACGTTTTTTGTGCCAGTTTTGTGGATTTTTGTTCTGAGTGGGTGCCTTTCAAAGGTTTCCAATTTAGTGAATTGGGAAAGGATTTTTATTTCTCTTCTTTCATTCAGAGAGATCAGGGCAGCGGTTTCCTCCATAGCTCTAATGGGTGTTGTTTTGATTGCTCCTGTCATTATCCTTAAACCAATATTTTGAACCTTGTCTATTTTTCTTAGGTTGGTTTGGGCTGCTGAGCCCCCTGCTGTGGCACCATATTCTAGTACAGGTCTTACATAACTGGTATAGGTCTTTTTCAGGATGTTGTGATTAGCTCCCCAATCTGTGCCAGCTAATTTTTTCAAGAGGGATAGTCTCTGGATGCCTTTACTCTGTGTTTTATCTATTTGGTTTTTCCAGGTTAGTCTCGGGTCATAGGTGACTCCAAGATAAGTAGGGCTGTCATTTTTTTCTAAAGCTTCCTTATCTAATGTTAATTTTATTGTTTGTTGTTTTGTTGACAGTGAGAATATGGTATATGTTGTCTTTTTTGTGTTAATGGACATGCCCCAGTCTTTGGACCAATTATTGAGTTTATCAAGAGCATCTTGTAATTGAAATTTCGATGTTCCTACATATTCTTCTGTGCTAATTAAGGCAAGGTCATCTGCATACATGCTGCTTTTAACTTTTTTGGGTAGGTTTTGATTTAGATCGTTTATGAATATTAGAAAAATTGTTGGGGATAGGACTCCTCCTTGGGGACGCCATTTTTTATACCCACTGTGTGGCTTCTTTGTCCTTGCATGCAAACTAAGGCTTTTCTGTTATTTAGGTATTCCTTTATCCAGTTGTACATTCTGTGGGATATGTGATGCTGAATTAGCTTGAGCAAGAGACCTTGTTCCCAGACTTTGTCAAATGCTTTTTCTAAGTCAACCCACACAATTGTTGTTGGTTTCTTTTCTTGAAAGCCGTCTTCTATTTCTTGTGTGATGAAGGCAATTTGATCTTCTGTTGATCTGCCTTTTCTAAAGCCAGCATGGGCTTCAGTGAGTAGGTTATTTGACTCAAGGATCCATGTCAGCCTTCTATTTATCACTCTTTCCATCAGTTTGCAAGTACAGCTAGTGAGGCTGATGGGACGGTAGCTATCCAGTTTATTTCTTGGTTTGCTGTGCTTTATTATAGGGATCATAATGGCTTTTTTCCAGATGTTTGGAATTCTGCCAGATTTCCAGCTAGCATTGAATAATTGTAGCAGTTTTCTTTTGGCTTGAGGACCCAAGTGAAGAAGCATGTCATTTGATATTTTGTCTGGGCCCGGGGCTTGTTTTGGTTTGAGGACTTTTAGGGATTCATCTAGTTCCTTCATTTTAAGATTAGTGGTCATTCCCAAGGAGTAAGCTGGATTGTTTTCTTTAATTTTATCTGGGATTTCTGAGTTTACATCTTTATTTCTACTTTCATTAATTTGTATTTGTCCTACGCATTGGAAAAACTTAATGAATTCATTTGCTGCTATGTTGGAGTTCAGACACATATTGACCTCAGACTTTTATATATGATAGAGCTAACCATTTTTAACATTGTTCTTCAACATCAATTCTGTTCTTAGGTTGTTCTAACAATATGTCAAATGATGTGGACCCGTGATGTCACAGCTATTCTTAGAGACTCTCGAACAGTTATCAGGGGAATGAGGGACTTCGAACAAAGAAGCTTTACAGTAAAAATTTTTATTTGATTTTATATTTCACAAAACTTATCTTTTCTACCATTATGTATCAGCACTTAAAATATATCAGTACTTTCAAAATCACTTTCTATCAACAGGAGTTAAATCTTCTAGCTGGGGCAGTGAGAGGAGAACTTCCTAAACTGGCACGAGCTACACTCTGCGCTCTTATTTCAATCAATGTTCATGCACGGGACATAATTTCAGAAATGGTGAAAAAACAGGTCAGACATTTTTTGACATTGAACTTTTCCATCTTCCTAATATTATTAAATTCCATTTGATGGCTAAATCAATTTTTTTGACATCATTAGAAAATACATATTGCTTCATGCAACAAAGACCAACAACTCTTCTTAAAAGATGACTGGTGAAATGTGCATTAAAAATATTTTTAAGTGAAATGTATTCATTGTAAAATCTGTAATGACAACACCTTATAGTGCCCCTAGTACCCTATCTATCCCTCCATGCTGTGCAAAAAGAAAGACCATTATGTGTGACCCTTGAGGTAACAGAAATGTTTTACATGCAGCCCTGAGATTACCAAAAGCTTTAAAATCTTGTATTAGAATGTAATATCTATAGCTAATATCTTACAAATAGTATGTCTGAAAAAAAATCAAAGCTTTACAAATTAATCAGTCAAATGGAATTTTAAAAATGGTAATCCATTGTAAAAAAGACAAAATCCTAATTGTCCCAAATGTGGTTAATTATGCCTTTATTAATCAGCACTCAAGACTTCATGGTCAAAAAAAAAAAAGAGCATTTAGAAAAACATCGTTTAAATAAACACAAGATCTTCTTTTTAAAAAGATAGAAAGGAAAATCACAAGTTACACTTTCATTCTTTCGCTTTTACAAACTGTGTTTTGGGAAAATTTTTTGTTTTTAAAAATAAAGAATAGTTTCGGTAATGGTGATGAAATGTAGCACAGTGCTTTACCTCTTTTACATTTGTAACTATAGGACTCATTTTAGTCTCTTTAGGTCTGTGTCATTATCATCTGCATATAAATAAAAAATCTTTCTGGGGATCAGTATAATGCTAGGAACAAAACAAAAACATTTTCTTTTCTGCACATGAATGGAAACATTGCATGTGCATTCAAAACATTTACAATCTAGAGGAAATATATCTTATAAATATTTCAAGTTGTAAGTTGTAGCTGCTGGCAGTTTTAAAATCTCTTTAGCCAAGTTTTTTTGGTGTGGCATTTCTTTTGATCTACTAGATTCATGAATCTCTTTGGCCTTCTTTCATTTGTTTGTTAAATGAAGAAACAACAAAACTTGTGTTGACAGGTATCAGAACTTTTAAGTTTTGTCTGGCAAAAACAACTCAGATATTATTGGAATATGGAAGTGGACAACTGTGTTGTCTGCATGTCAATTGCTGTCTACACCTATTTTTCCAAGTGACAGGCATATTTGTTTGATCAATTGATAGGATAAAACATTTGAATTAATGTCAGGATAAAACATTTGAATAATATGACATGACCTGACTAATTTTCAGAACATGCCTAGCTGACTATTTGAGGATTCAAGTGGATATTTCTATTGAATTAAAAAAATAAAATATTTGAATAACTAAGTTGACATATCCATTTCATCAATGATTATTAACTGTGCAAACACGTTTAACAAATTTACTGAACACAACAGAATTAATTGCTAATAAATTCTTTAGTTTTAAATAAACTTAATAGCAATGCTTTTAGTTTAAAAAAAAACAGCTACCACTTTTGTGTAGATCCCTACTTTTAAATTGTAAATTCTCAGTTGCTTAACTAGCCTGAAGTTTTATGATTAACATATTAGTACCTTATTCATTAGTAATCTAGTAGAATGGGAGCTCAAAATCTGTAAGTGATGCCAGATGTTACTTTTTGACAAATAGTTATAAGCACAATCAAAGCACAATCATAGAGACATTGACAAAATTCTTTCTCCCTCCTAGAAGGATAAGTTTCATCTTTCTAGTTTATGCATTAAAACAGCAACCATCTCTATCTTTAGTTTTCTATTCATGCCACATTGCTCATTCATAGGACAGATGCTATCTCTGCCTTATGGGAGCCCTACAACTTGATCTAGGTGGAGCACCTGCAGGTCCAGCTG
The DNA here is from genome assembly GCF_947242115.1 of Biomphalaria glabrata. NCBI lineage: Eukaryota > Metazoa > Mollusca > Gastropoda > Planorbidae > Biomphalaria > Biomphalaria glabrata. The sequence goes on from NW_026602928.1 coordinate 365,375, forward strand.
GTACTGGAAAGACTGAAACAACTAAAGATTTGGCTAAAGCTTTGGCTATATGGTGTGTAGTGTTTAATTGTTCAGACAGCTTGGATTATAAGGTGATTAGGACCTTAAATATAATTATGTTTCTTTTATAAAGACTTTATTTGAATTAGTGAATATTGAATATTTAGTTCAAATTGTTCATTGACTTATTATTATTATTATAGCTTTTATATAGCGCTACTTTCATGCTTATAGCATGCTCAGAGCGCTTTTGGTCCAATCTCATTTGTGGGGGGAGGGGGTATCTAGGAGTTGGTTTTCCGTGCTGCCTTTAGGCAGAGACACCATGGCTGAGGGGCAGACAAACCATAGCTAAATGGTATAAAGAGGCTTACTTTCATTGTAAAACACCATGGCTAATGGCTTACATATTGTTGTGACTGATGAGACTGGGTGACATAAACACTACAGAACTGAATGACATAAGACTCCACAAGGCTCAGTGACTTAGATAATTATATTAACACAATATATTTTAAGATTCAATACCAGAAATAAATTCTTTCTCTCCATAATTATTTACCACATTCTGGTGGAATCAACGCTGGTATCGTCATTAGGAGAGAAAGAGTTAAAATATATTAAAGACTATCTTTTACACTTAGAACATTTAAAGATGGACTGTTAGATGTAAAAAATACATGTGTAGTTTTAGCTATTTTGGACAGATTCTGAGTTTTCTGAATTTTTTCATGATGTAGGTGTAGGTTAAAAATCATTGATATTTTAAGGCAATTATGTCTTACAATGCATACAGCTGCTAAAGGGTTATCTGAAATTTTTTACTCAACCAAAATAAACAATTATTAACTGTTGTCAAATTTTCTTTGAAAATATTCTAACAGCATCATTAAAATGAAAAAAGAAAATAAAAGACAGTTATTTGGAAAGTAAAAAGAATCAATACAAATTTTGACACCTGGCAGGCTTTGTTGTGCAGTTGTTTAAATGATCTGAGCTCTTTGTTACCTACCCCTGATGTTTTGTAGGGTAGTCAGACTCATTGCTAGTTATTTGGTGCAGTTCCTTCCTAACTATTTAGCTTGTAACCTAAACACTTTTCATTCTGTTCATAATATTTTTTTACACAATTTAAAAAAAAAAATATTCAGTTATTGTGAATGAAAAGATTAACTGCCAATGCCTAAAGTTTGGTGAATGTGTATTGTGTAGTGTTTGTGCTTCAACCTTATTAAGGCATTAGATTAAGCATCAGATCTGAAATTACATTGGAAAAGACATAACATTAGAATAGGTATAATATGTGTTTAATTCTAAATCAATTTACCTTTACCTATCCCTTAGTCTGTTGGACCATTGGGGCACCATGGCAAGATTCATCTACTGTCTTTCTCGATTCCTCTCTGTCTTTTGCCTTAGTTAGAACCTTTTTCAATGGCAGGCCCGTCCATTCTTTATGTTGTCCTCCCATTGATTTCTCTGTCTGTCTCTTCTTCATTTTCATGGTACTAAATATATAATAACCCTATCTATTTAAGCAAAAAAATGTTTTAAAGTTTTGATGACTTGTTTCATTAGATTCTAGAAAAAGCCTTGACCAGTTTGTACAATCAAGGTGTACAGAATGAATTCTATCAACCAGTTCATGTGTATGTTATGAATCCAAAATCTATTACTATGAATGAATTATATGGAGGTGTGGACAAACAAACGCTTGAGTGGAAAGATGGGCTCATGGGACTGACTGTCAGGTTTTGTGTCAACGTAAGAGTTTAGCAGTTAGATTTAGTTTGAAAATTTGCATTAAGATAAGTGTTAAAATATATTGTTTACTTAACGATAAGTGTAATAGTAGGTTACATTATTCACATTAGTATGAAGTGTAAATGTATATTATTGTGACTAGCCTGTGAATACATTTGGCATTATTTTGAACTCTTTAGGACACAACCAAAGACCATCAGTGGATAGTATGTAATGGCCCTGTGGATGCATTATGGATAGAGAACATGAACACAGTGTTAGACGACAACAAAATGTTATGCTTAGCCAATAGTGAGAGAATCAAATTTACACCTTACATCCACATGATCTTTGAGGTGCAGGATCTAGCCGTAGCTTCACCTGCAACAGTCAGCAGGTGCTTGCTACTGATTGCATTTCTTCATTTTTAGTTTAAGATATAGATTTGTAATTGAATAAGATATTTTTGTATAGTAATGCCAGGAAAGACTTTTACTTTGACAGTCTGGCTCAGCATCCAATTGTTACAATTATGTTATTGTATATTTCTATCAATCTTGGATCTAATAACCAAAGCTTCGCTACACAAATTAAATTTATCTGAATTTAGTTGCTTAGTTTTAAAACTTGATCTTAATTTGATTTTAATATATTTTCATGATGATTATCACATTTGAAGGTGTGGAATGGTTTACGTTGACCCAGATGAACTGAAGTGGCTACCATTTGTTAAAACATGGCTTGATAAATGGGGTAAAAATATGTCCCCGGAGGCTCCTGCCTATCTTCTCAAACTCTTTGAAATCTATGTTGAAGATGGTCTAAGATTTGTCTCCAAAAAATGTACTCAGACAATGAACCAGGTCAGTATTTTAATTTTGTGTGATCATTCTATTAAGAGACCAAGTCCATTATTAGTTCATATTACGTACTGAAAATAATCATTTGTTAAAATTACACTTAGTCATATTTAGCCTACCTTTTTTTAGTGATATAAACTAAAACTTATTTAAACTCATACAAACTGAAAGTCATATATACCAATCTTATTTCATTTATACCTATTTCAATACAAACAGTGGCCACCAATATAAGACTTATTTTTTCATGCACTTATATCAAAATTAGTTACATTTAAATTACGTGATTCACATTTCTGATAATGTGTGTTGATTTGTCTTATTTTAAAATGTAATTTTTGTATGTTGATGTAATTATGACATTTAAATGTTAAAACAAAAAAAAAGGGAACCTATACACTAAGTTTGGTCAACACCTTTATGTGTGAATTGTCCTAGAAATGTGAAAAAGTAGCAATTTTTTCACAATTTTTGCCCTAACATAAACATAACATTTCTATTTTTTTAGGGGTGGGGGGGGGGGGGGGGTCAAAGTGTCCATAGTAATAGATTGTAATACATTGTAATAGATGCTATGCTTAAGAGTTAGTAAGACATAATTGGCAACACATTTATTCATATTGAAAATCAAACAAAATTTTTTTAAAATTCTAATTATTTAACAAAAAAAAAAAATGTTGTGCAGTGTATATGATAACGTGTATTCACCTTTTTGAATTTCAAGATTATATCATTACACTGTTAAATGGATAGAGATGGAAGGTAGTGAATAATGTAATGATAGAAGCATGCAGATGCTATTAGCTAAGGTTGACCCATCAGGGTGCCAAGAAAGATTCCAGTGCTTTTTAAAAATGATGTTGCATTAAATACAAAGTATCTTAAAGAACTATATCCATACCAGTAAGAACAAATTAGTTTCAATGTAGACTTAAGAATTCTCAACATTTAGATCTGTACTCTTATTTTCCAGGTAGATATCAGCAAAATAAACTCATTTTGTAAGTTGCTTAAAGCCATTTTCTTCTACAAGCTTGGTCAATTTGACTGGTCACTAGAATCCTCCAAGATGTTTCGATTTCTGTGCCAGATCTTTGTGTTTTGTTACCTTTGGGCTCTTGGGGGTAACCTCAATGATGAGTACAGAGATGCTTTTGATCTGTTTATACGACAACAATTTGATGAAAATCAAGATGCCAAGGTAACTGAAACAATATTATGTGTTGATAGTTTCAATCAGATATTCTATTTATACATCATAGACAATTTAGTGCTGAACTGGCTCAGAGTTGATTTCATTGTTGGATAATATAACAACAAATTTGGACCTTAAAGAACTGGGTATATTTCTTCTACTCACTAAACCTATTAACTTTATTAAAAACTAGACCCATCTAGTAAAAGACTACATTGGTAGTGATAGTAGAAAACAATTAACAAAACATACACCAAGGAGTCTTCTTTATAAGCATAAAAAATAGTTTTTTTGATTGGATACAGAGACGTGAGTCTTGAGTGCATTTTGAATACTGATGCTTGCTTATAGCTTACTTCATTGAGTAATCTAGTAGCTGGAAAGAAGTCTAGATGTAGTGCAGAAGTAGAAGTACTATTGAAATGACAACATGTTCTGTTTAAATTTGATGTTATGTTGTCCTTAAAAAGAATACTGAAGTTATGAACATTGAAATTATTTGCAAGATGAGTGTTTCTCTATTATTAATATAACCTTTCAGCTGCCAGAAACATATCCTTTATGGAGCTATTACATTGAGGTGGACTCAAAGAGAATGGATCTGTGGGAACGTCTTGTCTCATCCTTTCGATTTGACAAATCCATTTCATTTTTTAAAATAATGGTGCCCACTGTGGATACAGCACGTTATGGCTACTTCCTAGAGCGGTTACTTTCTGTTCAAAAACCAGTGCTCTTTACAGGAGGGACAGGCGTGGGCAAGGTAGTATGAAATTAGTTTACCAATTTACCTTCATTAAAGATATGATTATAAGATGTTGATTTAATGTTTTTGTTTAAACTATAACTAAAAAAAAAATGTTGCAACTTCTGAATATTTCTTGATTGGTTAATGTTTGTGTAATTGAAATAATTGACTGCATATCTGAAAGAATGAATATATTGTCTCCTTCAACTTGCTCTAGTCTGTGATAGTAAGAGATTTACTTGATCGCATCTCTGAGAGAATGAACTACGTACCAGTTTACATTAACTTTTCTGCACAAACCAGCAGCGGAAGAACTCAAGAAATTATTGAAGGGAAGTTGGAGAAACGAAAGAAAAATGTTATTGGTAAATTTATTTTTTTGTCTATAACTGTAACATTTTAACTTCATATACAGTCTATGTTTTAAACTAAATGTCTGATCTCAGTTTTTTTTTGTTTTTTTTTTGTATGTCTTTTTGGTTAATATCCTGACTTATTAATTTCTTTATTTACTCTCTCAAGATATTTTTAGTACTAAAATTAATTTCAGTAATTATAAAATTAAATATCATTTTATGCTAAAAATTGATTACTTAAAATAAAATAATTTTCTACATTTTCAAAACCCTACCAATTGAGTCAAGGTTTGCAGGCTATATAGGCTACTGTTTTGATCTTATGTGCAAAAAGAATCGACAGGGGCTTATTGCAAAAAAAAAAATTTACATGAAGAGCGCAAGTTGAGAAAGAGATCATGTTCTTCCTCAACTACTAACAAACATTTTGTGTTCAACTGCTAATATGCACTTCTCTAATGACCAACAAAAATCTTTTAAAAACTAACATATATGTCTTTAATGACTAACACACACATATAGTTCCATAACATCTTCAATGTTTGAAACACATATAAAAAAAAGTTATGTTCACTTGATTAGCTTTGCCAGCTATGCTTTAAGGATCTAGAGTGGTTCCCTGCCCCAAATGATTGTCTGGATGGGTTACATCTGTTTAACAAATGATGTCTGGATGGGTTACATCTGTTTAACAAATGATGTTTGGATGGGTTACATCTATGTATAAGTAACACACTTCACACATTGCAACAAATGCATTCAAACAATTAGTAGAACAAACAAAATAGGCTACATTTCTTTTTTTTTTCTTTTTTTTTTAAAGTTACATGGCTTGGGGTAACAAATCACCCACACACAAATCACCATAATTGGATCATGGTTGTGGCTAAAAGCAGTATGAAAAATAGACTTTGTTCTTTCAATATACCTGCTGGTGGTGAAAGAGTGGTTTTTATATCCTGTTTTGGACAGTTCCAATAGCAGCTACAACAATTTTTTTTCCCTTTCAGCTTTGGCATTTCTTTTTATAATGCCCTGACCCAATGAACTCAGCAAGCTGATTTTTAGTCTATGCTTTGTGTAGTTTTAGTTCTTTTTTTTTTCCTGATTCTCTCAGGTCTACCTAGTAAACTCATGAAATGTTTCTGAGGCAGTGATCAGTTGCACCATTAAATGTTTTTTTTTTCAAGTTCTTTCAAGAAAACTTGTCAGGTCTTAATTTAACCTGCATTTCTTTTTTCTTGTTTGCTTTTCACACATCAACTGTAGTTTTGTTTTGTACATAACATTGTGCTGTTAGGTAGTTCAGAGTAATGACAGCATAGTGACATGGTATCTGCTTGTAGCCTAATTGTACTTTTAATATTTCCCACATGCTTCATCATGATTGGGGGTCAACATGTCCTAGAGCAATTTTTAATACATTAAATTAACTAACTTTTTGATTGATTGAAATTAAGAATAAGAACAATTTCAATGTTTAACTAATGCATGGTGACATTATAGTCTAAAACTGACCTAATGTTTCAGTAGTATTAATGTTTAATTACAAAATTTCAGAAAATTGAACTCCACTTTTAGAACAATTAAAAAAACAATACAGTCCAATAGATGTAGGTTGGGAACAAAGAAGTGGCAGGGGCTATAATTGACCATCATTTATACATGTTTCTATAAGCATCTCAACTGTAGTCTTACATTTTCGATAGCGCATCAGATTATGTTTTTTTGAGGATTTGTGACGACCTGCCCTTTTGACTTAAAGCCCTGCCTTTACCTACATATTTGTAAAATGTTCTTTCAGAGTTGAAGATAATTACTTCCTAGTCCAAACCTCCTGCAGGATGACAGGGATGGGAGCGGGCAGGGTTTGAACCCTGGACCATCGATAAATCTGAATGACAGTCCAGTGCGCAAACCGCATGGCCAGACAGCCATCCTATCCTTAATGGCTGACATACAAGACCATAGTAGTAACATACAACTCTTGAAAAGTACCGGTATAATTACATCTTAATTCCTGCTCAAAACTTTGATCAATGTTCATTATTCATACCAATGTCCTTCTGTCATGCTTTTCTCTTGTGTACAGGTGCACCTCAAGGTAAACGAGTGGTCATATTTATTGACGATCTCAACATGCCCAAACTGGACACGTACGGCTCTCAGCCACCTATTGAACTTTTACGACAGTATCTCGACTTTGATGGTTTATATGACAGAGAAACAATGACCTGGAAAGAGATTCAGGTGCTAAAAATAATTGCGAACGTTTTTTTTTCATAAAGGATAACAAAATGTTTACTGTTTGAGTGCATGTGTATGAATAACATTACAAACACAAACACGACAATAGAAATAAAAAACTAATCTAAAAAAGTTTTAAACAAGTAGGTCTTAATGTTCTTCTTAAAAGTGGTATAGCATGTTGTCTGTCTGAGATCAATGGGGAGTGTGTTCCAAACCTTTGGTCTGTGCACTGAAAAAGCCTGCAGACCGTAGCTTTTGAGGGATAAACGTGGCACCACTAAAAGCATTGAGTCCATTGAGCATAGGGCTCTCTTGGGGACATATGGAGTAATCAGTTCTCTAAGGTACAGTGGCATCTCATTGTTATATATACACTGATGACAAAGTGTGGCGACAGTGTAATCGATTCTTGAAAACTGATGTACCTGGCATGATAACAACAGCCAAAGAACAATGGGGAGAGTCTTGCAATGTGGACCACTTTTTTTTACCCTTTATATATTTAGAGGGTAGCATTCTTAATATACTGGCTCGCCATGATATAAAATGTTAAATAATTTTAAAAGATTCAGAATGGCTCATACTGGAAACCCTCTTTGACTGCAATTTTGAAATCATTAAAACTAATTCCACCTTGGACTGACAAGCTGTGAAGAGACTATAAAGTTGTTTTAAATAGGCATAAATGTAAAAGTATTCAATTTTGTCATTGCAAATATCATTTAAAGAATTCACCTATCCCTTAGCCTGTTTAACTGTTGGGACACCACGCATGATCTGTCGACTGTTTTTCTCCATTCCTCTCTGTTTTTTTTTTTTTTTTGCCTTTAATAGAATCTCTTTCAATGACTGGTCATCCATTCTTTTATGTTGTCTTCCTATCTCTTTCTGTGCTGCCTCTTCTATTTCCTGGTTCTGTTCCCAGCAGAAAGTTTTTTGCGAGCCCTGAAGACCTTGTGGTCATAAACGAATATGGTCATAAAGTTTTAGTTTTCTGTTATTGACAGTGGTTAGCAGGTCATCTCTGGGCCCAATTGTCATTGTGATTCAGTATCTAATCTTTTGTTTATGTTTCAGTCTTTGTATGTGATAATTAGGATCATTCTATAGCATATATCTATGGCCAGGATCCTCCTCTATAGTTCTGCAGTTCAAGCATATAAGAATGTGGCCATGACCAAAGTCTGATTTAAGTGTGGAGGGCTATACCTTTGTCTTTCTAAATTGCTATGAGTTAACCAAGTGCTCCTGTGAACTGGCCAGTAGTTCAGTTTTGGTTTCTTTATCTGAAACAATAGCTCTTAGGTATTTAAATTTACTGACACTTGTCAACTTTCTTTAAGTCTCCAATACTAATGTCTGTTGGCTACTAGAGTCATAATTAGTGTTTTTTCAACATTGATTTGCATACCCTATGCTGTGGAAGTCTTGTCTTTGAGCAACTAGTAAGCTAGTCCCTGCCAGACCATCTATGTATTCAGCAAAGCACAAGTTAGTAATTTTTCTTCCTTTAATGCTTACAGTACCTTTGTAACCTTTAATGTTGAAAGCTTTCTTAAAATCTATTAAGACTTGACAGAGTATCCTGAAGCTTAGTATTTTTTTCTGTTGTGCTGTGACCTTGTCTAAAACCTGCTTGTCCTTCTAAAATTTTTTTCATCTATTGGTTTTAGATGGTATAATATAATTTTTAACAGGACTTTGCTGGGATGGCTTATGAGGCATGGTAGTTTTGACAGAGTTGCAAATAGCCTTTTTTTAGCAGGGTGATGATGAGTGATTGAAACCAGGGCTTGGGCCAGTCTCTTGACTGCCAGATCCTGTTGCAAATCTTAAAAAGTGTCTTTATTATCTTTACTCCTCCAGCCTTGTAGAAACTTACCCCCAAAAAAGTATATATGTGTGTGTGTTAATGTCATTAAATGATGGAATAGATTTTGATAAGAGAATAAATAGGCTTTGTAATACAAAAGTTCAGATGATCAATTTAATTCAGATATATTCACTCAGCAAGAGTTCCAAGTAGCACTTTTAATATTTAACAGTCTTAAAGATATTTTGAGTGTTTATTTCACTTAAGAAATTTGGTTTGAAATGATAGTCCTGTTTCTGAATCTATTCTGAAGTGAAAGTTGGCAACCAGAAGTTATATTATCAGAATTAGAGAATTTAGTGCTGCCAAGAAGGTACAGGTGTGGCAATGGAGATATATAGGCTTTCACAAAATAATCTATCTTCAAACCAGAGAAGCCATTACTGACAATCAGCAAAGTGGACATATTTAATCCTGTGTTCAAGATTCCATGAAATAATCTTTCAAATTCTCTTTTAGTCAATTTTGAAAGAAAAAAGCTGATACACCGCTACACAGCTTTGTGCACTGACTCAAAAATTTTTTTCTGTTACAGGATGTAACCCTTGCTGCTGCCTGTTCGCCTCCTGGTGGTGGTAGAAATCCTGTGTCACCAAGGTTATTTCGACATTTTTCCATGTTCACCATCCCATCCCCAACTGAAATGAGCCTAAAACAGATGTTTTTAGTAAGTACAGAGTTGTTTTTTTATTGAAACTTTTCTTTAGTACAATATTTTGTTTTTGTTTTTATGTGTTTATGATGTTCCTTCAAAATTAAAAGATTATTACGTTGTAGCCCAAACCTCCCTCAGGTAGTCGGAGGATGGTGACTGTGTTTGAACTAGGAACCATTCAGACAATAGTCCAGAGCTCCTACCGTATCATCATTTTAACAAGGGCCTCACTTAAATACGTTATAATTTAATTTTTAATGGTATTGATATTTTATACTTAAAATATTAATATTGTAAAAAATGTTTTACTTATTTCGGATGTTCCTTCAGAGTTGTAGATAATTACTTCCTAGTCCAAAAACCTCCCGCAGGACGACGGGGGATGGGAGCGGGCAGGGTTTGAACCCGGGACCATCGATAAGTCCGGACGACAGTCCAGCGTGTAAACCGCACGACCAGGCAGCCATTCCGTATTGAGTGTAATATATATTTTCAGTTAAAAAATAGTGATTGTAAATTGTATTGACTGCATTCTCAAATGTCAGGGTAAACTGCCTGGTCATTTAGTATTTGTGAATGTTGTCATGTTGGTCACTCCTGTCAGGTCTGAACTAGGATGTTCTAATCTTCAATTCAGATAGAATGTCTGTCCTATAACACACATTGAAATAAATTACAATTTATTGAAATATAAAATGTTTTCAACTACTTGTGGAAAAAAAAAGATAATTAGATAAAATATAACTTTTTTGACTAGTAAATTAAAATACATTTGGTAAAGACTTTGTTGGCCTCTTTCAGTCATTGAACAAAGTATTTACTTAATAATAAAAACATTGTTTAGGTTATTGGGCCTATTATGTTTGACTTCACTTTTACTTCCAGGCAATCATCAATGGGTTTTTACTAGACTTCTCTCGCAATGCCCGTACATTAGCTGAACCAATAGTCAACTCAGCTGTTGAACTCTATTTTAGAATGAGCTCAGACCTACTTCCTACTCCTGCCAAATCTCACTATGTTTTCAATCTGAGAGACCTGTCCAAAGTAGTCCAAGGTCAGCATTCTACTTTATAAATTGTCTGCTACTAAGCATTTAAACAACCAAATGTTATGAAATTTGCACCTTTTCAATATCCCATATTATAATAATTACTGTTGATATAATTATAATTAATTACAAGATGATATGAATATAGCTTTAAAATACCACTGAAAATATTGTTCAACTAGTACTATGAATCAGTAACTATGAAAAGAAAACAAAGCTTTAGAATGTCTAAGTGAAAGAATTGTTGTTTGAAAATTATTATCACCTCAAAGCTCGAGAGTGCCCATAAGGCCTAGAATGCAGACTAGTTCTGATTACAAATATTGTAAACTAACATTATTGAGAAACAGCTCTTCAATGAAGAAGTTGATAAATTCAATTTCATATCAAACAACTTTAAATAGTTCCACAATAAAAGCACAGATTTTTTAACTAGAGCTACATTAATTTACAGTAACAAAAGCAGGGAGTTAATTAAACAAATGTTTTTTAAATAAACTACAAAGTCTCACAACAATGGTTTAGACTTTCTGAAATTTTTTTTTTTAATAGTATTTTTAGATTGATATTTTCATAGCATGAAATTATAGAAAAAATTCTATTTCTTCTTTCACTTTTACTCTTTTTTTTTTTTATAACAAACCATTTCCTTGTAATTTTATTTCTAGAATTTCAATTTTATTTTCTGTTAGTATTTTCAAATTTGTAATGACATTTTATTGTTTTGTAGGTATATTGCAGGCTGATGCAGGAATCTTCCGTGAAAAAATTCAAATTGTTCGTCTATTTATTCACGAGACTCAAAGAGTGTTCCATGATCGACTGATTAACAATGAAGACAAGCTTTTCTTCCACAAACTTATGGCAGAAATTGTGTACAAAACATTCAATGAGGTTATGTTTAAACTACTATTATCATTATTTTTAATTTATTTAATTATTGTTTCCAATCTAATCAGTAATGTTAATTTGAAATAAATACAATCATCAATAGAAGTAATAGCATCAATAGAGGCAAATTAATCTTTATTAATAACTCTTTAAAATGTGAACATTTAGGTCAATGCTCTTAAATTGGTGTAAGAAGTGCAAACTGTCTTGTTCCTATTCATATTACAATGTGAAATTCAGTCAGATTGATGAATGTTTGTATAGAAGTTTATTCCATTGTTGATGAGCTTGTCATTGTGTTGTAGTTCTAGTAAGCATTTAGCTTACTTGATACAAAACTCTGAATAAATTTTGAAAATGTTTCAACACCTACAACCAACACACATTCTGTCTCTCATCTCCTACTTCTTTCATCAGCTGCTAAGCTTCTTTTCTCAACTCATCTTTAGAAATCTGACTTTAGCAGCAACAGTTCTCTGTCAATACAAACATGAGCATACACTCCATAACATACATGTTTAATAGTTTTTAGTTAGCTCAGTGCAATGGAATCTATATTTCATTTAAAGGGGGGGGGGGGGGGAGAGGATCTGTGAAGAGTGGTGGAAAAGCTTAAACTGCTGTGCTATCCATCAAAGGGGCTCAAATTCCCGACTAAGAGCTGAGTTGTGTTTTCTGGGTTCCTGAAGGCAGCACAGAAATTTTCTCCCAGATAGCACAAATAAAGAGATTGGGCCATAGTGCACTACCATAAGCATGAATAATGAAGCTACAAACCAGCCTAAATCTCACTCATTCTCCTGACCTGAACTGAGATTGTCAAGATTTTACTACCCTATTTATTTGACCATCATTTTATCACTTGGCCATCCCATCTAAAATACAAATGTCAATTTTTTTTAATTTTTAAAATTAACTCTAAACATCTGACCCTCATCAAAAATCAATGCCAGTAAAGAATTCTTTTAATTATTTTCAGAACTTTGATCCACATTCATTTATCAAAGATCCTTTACTGTTTGGTAATTTCATGAAGATGGGATGCCCACCAGAAGAGAAATTTTATGAGGAGATATCTGACATGAACAAACTTCAACATGTTTTAGGGGAGGTAACAAACTGCTATTTAATGATTTCTAAAATTTATATTTTGTAATGAAAATTTCATATAAAAATATCAAAATAAAACGATAAAGTTCTAGACATTTGGAAACTTAGTTTTATACTTCAAATAATTAGATAGGTATAATGTTTTTAACCATTTCAAAAGTTATCATCAAGCACTTCATAGTCTAACCTCTATATTTTATTAAATCAACTAAATTAAAATATATAGAACTCTACAAAGCTTTTAATACTTACTTACGTAGAAATTCCTTCTGTTTGAGACAGTATCTAGATGACCTTAACCTTACATCACCTAAAGAAATGCGTCTTGTTTCCTTTATGGATGCAATGGAACATATTACTCGACTAGTCAGGATGATTCAACAAGAAAGAGGCAATGCCTTATTGGTTGGAGTGGGTGGAACAGGAAAACAGTCATTAACAAGGTTCAATATATAAATATCTATAATATTTTTACCAGATTGTTGAGTTAAAATAATAATTTTTTTACAGTTTTAAAAGAACATTTATATATACTAGTAGATAAAAACACACCTAAGTATGTGATTATTATTTTTTTGTGTGCAGATTGTCTGCCCACATGTGTAACTATCGCTGCTTCCAGATTGAGCTCTTTTGAGGCTATGACTATTCTTCATTCCACGATGACCTGAAAAAATTGTATGATACAGCAGGCATTCAAAATAAAGCCACAATTTTTTTATTTACTGATACACAGGTTGGCAAAAGAGTTTATATATATATATATATATATATATATATATATATAGAGAGAGAGAGAGAGAGAGAGATACATATGTATGTATGGGAATATCTGTGTGATCATATGTGTTTGTCAAACTGTATGTATGTGAATATCTGTGTGATCATGTGTGTTTGTCAAACTGTATGTATGTGAATATCTGTGTGATCATGTGTGTTTGTCAAACTGTATGTATGTGAATATCTGTGTGATCATGTGTGTTTGTCAAACTGTATGTATGTGAATATCTGTGTGATCATGTGTGTTTGTCAAACTGTATGTATGTGAATATCTGTGTGATCATGTGTGTTTGTCAAACTGTATGTATGTGAATATCTGTGTGATCATGTGTGTTTGTCAAACTAATGTGATACATATTAATATTTGAAAAATCTAGTACTGGTACTATACTATATGGCTTCTTCTATTTGAAAGACAATGGATAAGCCTGGATGTGTCATTGGTTTTAGTTTCTTCTTGAGTCTGGGCAGAATCTGGTGTTATTAAACAAGCCAATTCTTAAGTGTCAATGTTTGCCACAGTTAGTGTATATGAATGCACCTGTTAAAGGGCTATGTGACAGGACAGCTTTCTTTATCATCTTTTTGTCTCTAGCTGCTTCATTCCTTTTGTTCTCAATGAGGTTTGTACCAGTATGCACAGTCTATCTTTATGCTGACCAATCTTGGGTGATGTTTGTACCAGTATGCACAGTCTACCTTCATGCTGTTCAATCTTGGGTGATGTTTGTACCAGTATGCACAGTCTACCTTCATGCTGTTCAATCTTGGGTGATGTTTGTACCAGTATGCACAGTCTACCTTCATGCTGTTCAATCTTGGGTGATGTTTGTACCAGTATGCACAGTCTACCTTCATGCTGTTCAATCTTGGGTGATGTTTGTACCAGTATGCACAGTCTACCTTCATGCTGTTCAATCTTGGGTGATGTTTGTACCAGTATGCACAGTCTACCTTCACACTGTCCAATCTTGGGTGATGTTTGTACCAGTGTGCAGTCTACCTTCATGCTGTCCAATCTTGGGTGATGTTTGTAACAGTGTGCACAGTCTACCTTCATGCTGACCAATCTTGGGTGATGTTTGTACCAGTATGCACAGTCTACCTTCACCCTGTCCAATCTTGGGTGATGTTTGTACCAGTATGCACAGTCTATCTTTATGCTGACCAATCTTGAGTGATGTTTGTACCAGTATGCACAGTCTACCTTCATGCTGTTCAATCTTGGGTGATGTTTGTACCAGTATGCACAGTCTACCTTCACACTGTCCAATCTTGGGTGATGTTTGTACCAGTGTGCAGTCTACCTTCATGCTGTCCAATCTTGGGTGATGTTTGTACCAGTATGCACAGTCTACCTTCATGCTGTTCAATATTGGGTGATGTTTGTACCAGTATGCACAGTCTACCTTCATGCTGTTCAATCTTGGGTGATGTTTGTACCAGTATGCACAGTCTACCTTCACACTGTCCAATCTTGGGTGATGTTTGTAACAGTGTGCACAGTCTACCTTCACACTGTCCAATCTTGGGGGATGTTTGTAACAGTGTGCACAGTCTACCTTCATGCTGACCAATCTTGGGTGATGTTTGTACCAGTATGCACAGTCTACCTTCATGCTGTCCAATCTTGGGTGATGTTTGTACCAGTGTGCACAGTCTACCTTCATGCTGACCAATCTTGGGTGATGTTTGTACCAGTATGCACAGTCTATCTTTATGCTGACCAATCTTGAGTGATGTTTGTACCAGTATGCACAGTCTACCTTCATGCTGTTCAATCTTGGGTGATGTTTGTACCAGTATGCACAGTCTATCTTCATGCTGTTCATTCTTGGGTGATGTTTGTACCAGTATGCACAGTCTACCTTCATGCTGTTCAATCTTGGGTGATGTTTGTACCAGTATGCACAGTCTACCTTCATGCTGTTCAATATTGGGTGATGTTTGTACCAGTATGCACAGTCTACCTTCACCCTGTCCAATCTTGGGTGATGTTTGTACCAGTGTGCACATTCTACCTTCATGCTGTTCAATCTTGGGTGATGTTTGTACCAGTGTGCACAGTCTACCTTCACCCTGTCCAATCTTGGGTGATGTTTGTACCAGTATGTCCAATCTTGGCTGATTCTTCTCCCACATACTTTCATTGAAGCCTGTGATCATCAAATCTTGCTTGGTTAGTCTTGGGCATCCCTTGGGTAAGACTCCATAATCTTGGCATAGTGGTTGGGCTTAGGAAACTTCCATTTGGCATGCAAGTGACATGTCCAAGCCAACTTAGTCTTTTTCTGTGTCATAATATTATAGATATTGTGGGTATTGGCTAGTTTCAAAACTTCCTGATGGGAGACACAAACCCTGCAGGAAAAGGACATTATGTGTCACAGGCAGTGCAAGGGTAAACTGTTTAATCTATCCTCGTGATGTATGCATGTTGACCAGCTCTCACTACCATTAAGAAGAGTTCACACTGTGCAGCTTTTTTGGTCGCTGTGGTCAGTTTGGTATTTTCCCAGACATAATTAGAGAGTCTTGCTACTGCTGCAGAAGCTTTTTCTTGTGCAAGACTTGAGTCTTGGCGAGACTTATTGTAAGTCTGAACCCTTGACATGCAACTGCCAGAGCATTTACTAGTTTTTGTCATCTTTCTTGTGAATGATAGTTGTGCACCTTATTGTCACTGAACAGCAGTCCCTGATCAGGATATGCAATTTCTTCATTTTGATGATAAGTCAAGACAGGTTTAAAAGCCATTGGATCTACTGTAGATAAAAGTAGATTGGTGTAAAATGTCTATTTGATCAGTTTCATAGTCATAAATATTTGATATTTAAATTACCTAAAAATTTTATATTGCATACACAAATATTCATTTTATGCCTGTACTGAGATCATTAAAGATAACAAACATTTTTAAAATCATTAGATCTATATGAAAACTTGATTTTTAAAATCCTGTTTAGAACTATGCATAAAGTAATTTTAATTAATTAGTCCATATTATTATTTCTTATTAAATATTTAGTGTTTATGCTTTTTCTTTTTTTTTCAATTAGCAACAATAGAATCTACATTTTAACTAGTTTTAGAAATTGTTTTTTCTTGCAATGCAACCCTTCTCCCATCCTCTTGGAATTTTTTCCAAAACAAAGCAATCCATTATCTTGAAGCCTTTCTCAGTACAATTACCTTTGACTATCTGTGTCTTGCCTTTACGGGTGTCCACTTAATTTGTTTAGATAACATTACTTTACAAGTAGGTCACAATGATGCAGATTGAAATCCCCTCTAAATATCGCCACAACAAAATAACATCCACAAAACTTGTCTTACAAAAGATGGTGGTCAAATGCCTTGTCATCAATGTTTTCCTTGCACTAATTTCAATATAATTGACCATAAACATCAATAATCATACATGTGCACCACTGCTCAATAGTTTTTTAATGTGCTAGCTATACTACAACATAAAGACAGAAAAAATATGTGAGTTTTGTCATCTTACAGATTGTGGTAGAAGAATTTCTAGAAGATATTAACAACATGCTGAACTCTGGAGAGGTTCCAAACTTGTTTGAACCTGACGAGTATGAGAGGTTGATAATAGGCTGCAGACCAGGTGCTAAAGAGGCAGGAATTCCTGAAGGAAATAGAGATGCTATTTATGACTATTGTATCCATTGTGTCAGGTACAGTTGACATTATTGTTTTAACTGTCAGGCACTTTTGACCTTACTATGTTTCATGTATAAATGACTCTAGACCTAACTGTATCCAGTGTGTCAGGTATGTTTGAACTTTTAACTTGTACCTGGTCATTTTCTTTATCCATTTTTCACATTCATTTGACTTCTCAATGTTCCCTTATAACAGGTTCATTTGGCTTATTGTATTCACTGTCAGGTACATGTAGCTTTTGTTTGCATTCAGTGTGTCAGATAAGTATCCAACATATCATGGCTAATGAAACCAAAAATTGTTCAATCCTTTACCTTTGGAAACTGCCTTGTTCATTTGAATGTGTGGGTGTAGGATATCTAGCACCTGTTCATAGAAAGTCATTAATTCATTGTCATCATGTTCAGAGAATTGTGCTTGAATTGTGTCACTTGACTGGTGTGTAGCATTACATACATATGGTCATCTTCACCTTACCCTGTCATTTAGTCTGTCTGACTGTTGGGGCACCATAAACATCATGTTCAGAGAATTGTGCTTGTCACTTGACTGGTGTGTAGCATTACATACATATGGTCATCTTCACCTTACCCTGTCATTCAGTCTGTCTGACTGTTGGGGCACCATAAACATCTGTTGACAGTTTTTCTCCATTTCTTTCTATCAGGATTAGAGTTTCTTCCGTAGACAGCCCCATCCATTCCTTAATGTTGTCCTCCCTATCCTCTCCATTTACACCACCTTCTTTATTTCCCTGGTACTGTTACCTGCAGACAAGTTCTTGCGAGCCCTGAGAATCTCACTGTACAGTCTTAACTTGTGTTTTTTAACAGTGTCATCATGGGGCTTGGTTACCATTGTAAATTGTAATCCTGTTTTGGATTTCCAAGTTTGAAAATATAATCTTTATATGTGATACAAGTTAACAACTTGTGCATGCATAGGTAAATATATATTTGACGAATGAACAGTCACAGTAAAAGTTAAAAGTTTGGATGGCTGCCTGGTCGTGTGGTTTGCGTGCTGGACTGTCGTTCGGATTTATCGACGGTCGAGGGTTCAAACCCTGCCCGCTCCCATCCCCCGTCATCCTGCGGGAGGTTTGGACTAGGAAGTAAACTATCTTCAACTCTGAAGGAACATCCGAAACATGTAAAACATTATTTTACAAAATAAAAAAAAAGAAGACAAGATTATTAGAAGGCACTCAAGAATGAACTATTAGTCGCAGATTCGTTGAGAGCAATTAAAGTGGATTAAGAATATAGACATCATGTTGTGATAGAGTCACACTGTTACCCCTTAGATCTTCATTTGGGCATTCTTAAAAAGAAAACAAAAGCTAAGATTACACAAGTGTTAAGGTCTAAAATTAATGTGCATAACTAAATTAACAAGGAATATCTGTAGACTGATAAGATAAAAAAATTATTTCGATGGTTATGAAGAAAACTTTTCAGAGAAATAAATTCTTTAAGACTCTGTACTGTCGTAATATTTTAATCCAGACATAATACATTTTTAAAATATTATTTTCTGTAAAGCATCCCTTTAAATTTAATGGCACTTTATCGGTCTGTATTTTTTCCAGAAATGATCTGCACATAGTATTGTGCATGTCTCCGGTGGGCTCTGCCTTTCGATCACGATGCCGGATGTTTCCATCTTTGGTCAACTGTTGCACCATAGACTGGTTCATTGAATGGCCGAAAGAAGCTCTTTTAGGAGTGGCACAGTCTTTCTTCAAAACCGTATCTTTAGGATGTTCAGATGAAATCAAAGTAAGTCTTACACTAAATTATTATTTTATTGAGCATTAGAAGGAAAATGTGATTCTCAAATATCTATGATCATTAACATCCATTCAAGTCTTCAATTGAAAAACTTGACTTGCATTTTTCTAGAAAGTACCACTTAAAAAATATGAAGCAAACTAATCATCAAACAAATAATGTTTACTATTTAAGTAAACAAACAAAACTCAATAGTTAAAATTGTTCTTAAAAAAATATTAATATTGACACTTAATACAAATAGACATACAAGAAATGTTTAATTTAGAGCAAAACAAATTTGAATATTTTGCAGCAAAATATTTTGTCAACAAGTTAAAATTAAGTGTAGCATCTGAACCATTACAACAAGAAAGTTCTTGTTCATTTTACATTGGTGTTTTTTCAAAAGGACTTGATTACATAGGTTTGACATTGCTATTTTATTGTCCTCTTTCTGAACTTGTGATCTATGGAGGCAGATGAATAAAACTTGTGTTGCCTGGTCAAGTAGTATTCACTCCAGACAGACTGTCATCTCGATGGTCCTGGGTTCAAACTCTGCCCACTGGCTTCCCCTGTCAACCTGAAGGAGGTGGGGGCTAGGAAATAAGGATATTATATTCTGAAGTAACATCTGAAACATGTTAAACAAACAAAGCTTATCTGTTTCTATAACCAAAGGTTAACTAGGGTGTCACGTGGTCAGCACAATGCCAACTGCCTTTTCTTTACCTATCATATATCAGGTACCCATTAGAGTTGGGTGCACTCAGGGGCTTCCAAAAAATCATATATCAGGTACCCATTAGAGTTGGGTGCACTCAGGGGCTTCCAAAAATCATATATCAGGTACCCATTAGAGATGGGTGCACTCATGGACCTCCAAAAATCATATATCAGGTACCCATTAGAGTTGGGTGCACTCATGGGCCTCCAAAAATCATATATCAGGTACCCATTAGAGATGGGTGCACTCATGGACCTCCAAAAATCTTATATCAGGTACCCATTAGAGTTGGGTGCACTCAGGGGCCTCCAAAAAAATCACATATCAGGTACCCATTAGAGTTGGGTGCTCTCAGGGGCCTCCAAAAAATCATATATCAGGTACCCATTAGAGTTGGATGCTCTCAGGGACCTCCAAAAAATCTCAAAATTAAAACTCCAAGTCTTCACTGATTTTCAACTTGAATCCCTCTCATCAGTTTAAAGCCAAGTGCTTTACCACTTGACTTGGATGGCTGCCTGGTCGTGCGGTTTGCGCGCTGGACTGTCGTTCGGATTTGTCGAGGGTTCAAATCCTGCCCGCTCCCATCCCCCGTCGTCCTGCGGGAGGTTTCGACTAGGAAGTAAACTATCTTCAACTCTGAAGGAACATCCGAAACATGTAAAACAAACAGACTACCATGTCCCACAAATTGTGTAATAGTTTGAGTATTTCATTTACAGGACAATGTATCTAAAATGTGTGTAGAAATTCATATGAGTGTCACAGAAATGTCTGAGAGATTCTTCACTGAGCTAAAGCGTCGTTACTACACCACACCCACTTCCTACCTTGAGCTGATCAACCTGTACATTACCATGGTACAAGAGAAAACAAGGTACACTCATTTCTTCTAAATAAATATAATTTGAAAGAAGTGATCATAAATTGCACTTCATATTAAATCCTAGAATAGAAACTACCTTCTATTGTTCTAATATTTCAAAATAAAAATGTCAGTTCTTCCTTATAAATATTTTTATGAAATAAAGCCAGACTTGTTTCAAATTTTGGGATGTTATAAATGTAAAAACACAAATTTATCTTGGATTGTACTAAATCTTGCTCTTCCTTTTTGACCATTGCACAAATCTATCCTTTTCAGAGAGACTCTTCTCAGCCCTTTAATCTTTCTCTATTTTTTTATCCTTTAAGTAATGTTCTTTTGCTTGACTTTGACATGACTATATATTATTGGTTTAGAATAAGTTATTAGATTTGTCAAATGAGGTTAGTTAAAAATAGCTAAGTTGTAGTAGAGCTGTAAACTGTAAACATAGTGAGCTAAATCTGGATATAACTGAAGTTTGATCTTTCTATCTAAGTTATGACTGTCACTAAATGTTCATCTCCTTGGTTCTGGATGCACTGATATATATTGCTGGTGGCTAATTCTTAATGCTTATCCTAATTAAGTGCTACTAGTTCTATAGTGCAGTTGCAGGTCACAGTTGAGACTGTGAAGCCATGAAAAATTTTGTACTCCTCATTAATCTTTGGACTCAAAGAAAAGCCTTACTATTATTATAGTGCAGTTGTATTAAAAAGTGATAGTTCAAATGGTGTCATTATAAGTGTCCATAGACATCAATTAGTTTTATAGTCATATTTTAAAGCTAGGATTATCTTTAGTCATAATAAGAATAATATATTTGTCACACAGACATCTTATAATGCAAGCACAAATCAGGATAACAAAAGAATACTAACATATTAGTTTAGGCTGTAGAAAATGTTAATAGCTTTACTCATGTTGATTTATTTAATACCCTTCTGTTGCATATATTTCTTGTAGTAATATTAAGACTGCTCGTGAGAGAGTAGCTAATGGACTTTCCAAACTGTTTTCAACCAATGATTTGGTTGACAATATGAAGAAAGAACTTGTTGCTTTAGAGCCTGAACTTAAACAGAAGTCTGCTGACACTGCCTCCTTGATGGAAAGACTTAAAATAGATCAAGAGAAAGCTAATGTTGTAAGTTGACATTTGGAAATAGGACGTTTCTATTTATAACATAATGCATTATTTTTGTGCATTCATCATTCAATTATCTTAACTATTTAATTTTTGAAGTTGGGACAAGTAATGTTGTATGAGTTCAAGTTTCATTGAATGATGGAATTTTAATAAATGATCATCAGGTGTATGGTAGTATTGGTAATTATTAAGAAAGTATAGGATGATTGCTGTCAAACTCTAATTTAGCTTTTGAAAAAAAAAATATATGTATATATATTCAAAGAGAGACAGAAATGAACTTTATATTATCACTATATTTGAAATAGGATTACAAAACTTGACTAAAGAAGTCAGAATGTTAATAAAGTTTACTTTAAAGAAACAATCATGTCAAAATATAATTTGTACTTTAAACTTACTGATTTTTAGTAGTAATATAGTATTGATGTTCCTTTTTAAATGTGGTCGCTAAGAAAATAAAATTGTACATAGGTCATTGTTTACTAATTGTACTTTTTAATGATACATTTTAAGATTTGATGAAGTAAAAGCTGTTTTGGCAATTAGTATTTTAAAAAAAAAGGACAAGCAATGGCTGAATAGTACCTAACACAACAAAATGCAAATGTACCTGATTCAATCAATAGATATAAAAGGGGTGACACTATTATGTAGATAAATTATAGTTGAGGTCTGAAGCCCTATGACTTTGTTTGGGACTATTTATTGTTTGATTTGTAGGAAATAAGAAGAAAACAGATCTCTGCTTTTTTGTATATTGTATTGAAATTCAAGGGCTATTAAAATTACTGTTCTTGTTTCAAATACCTGAAAAGTCAGCACCTCTAGACCATGAAAACATCACCTTCACTTATCCCTTAGCCTGTTCAACTGTTGGGACACTACACATGATCTGTAGACCATTTTCCTTTGTCTTTTGCCTTAAGTAGAATCTCTTCCAGTGACGGGGTTGTCCACTCTTTGATGTTGTCTTCCATTCACTTTCTTTGCCTTTTCTTCTTTTTCCTGGTATTGTTCCCTGAACAATTGCAGTGTAATAAAATTCACTGATAATAACAATTAAAAGTTGAGTGATTATTAAAGTTAATATCTGATGTAGAAACCAGTCAACATTTAAGAACATAAGACCTCCATCAGTATTTCAATGCACTAATGAGATTCTAGGCTGCTTTTGATCTATCTATTACTTTGTTCTGATTAGGCTCAGAAATTGCTGCTGTGGATTGTTTCAAACCTCTAATCAATATGAAATATTTAATATGTATGGGTAACATTTTCTTTCAATTTATCAATCAGGTTCAGAAACAGGTGGCTATCGATGAAGCCAAAGTGAAAACAACTGCTGAAGAAACTCAGGCTATAGCAGATGATGCTCAGCGAGACTTGAACGAGGCGCTACCTGCGCTGGAAGTTGCAGAGAAAGTAAAACATTTTTTATAAATTACAGACACTCTTTCTAAACAGAAGAGAGTTATAGATTAAGAATATCCATTTGTAAATCTAGTCATGTAAGTTAATAATAGACTTAAACTCACCTAAGTCTTGATTGTCCTGGATGATTCAGGCAACATGTTCCTTGCTGCAATAGCAATAGGGAAGAAACAATTGTACCAATTGTCCTACCAGATGGAATAAGAAATGTTACTTGTTACTTTATCTTTGTGTCTTTTGGAGTATTTCATTAGGTTGTGCTTTTGTATTTTTAAGTTATGGTTGAGTGTTTTATGTATTATTATTCCATCCCATCCCAGTGGCGCTACAGCTCTGGCCTACTTCAACACATCCTTCCATTCAGATCTCTCCTGGGCCTTTCGTCTCCATGCTCTAACCCCAAATTGTTGCAAATCTGCTTCCACATCATCAATCCATTGCATTCGGGGTCTGCCTTTGGGTCGCCTGCCTTTTGTTTTTTGCCTGTATACGATTTTCGCTCCTCTGTTATCTGACATTCTTTCAAGGTGACCTGCCCAACGTAGTCTTTTCTTTTTCTTTTGGTCACTATTGGTGGGTCTTCATACAATTGATATATCTCATGGTTAGTGCGTGTCATCCACCCTGTTTCATCCTGTATGGCACCATAGATTTTCCTAAGAATTATTGTTCCCAAGTATTAAGTAAATTTTCAGATGTCTGAGTCTGTGTCCAGGTCTCACTTCCATGCATTGCTGCTGGTCTTATTATGGTTTTGTATATTATTTTCTTGGTTTTCCTTGAAAGAATGTATTATTATTACTTTACTTTTGTATCTTCTGTCTTTCACAAAGTGTCATTACATGACAAGGTAGTTGTTCCTTCTCTGTCATTGAACAAGGATCTCATTTTCTTTTAACTCAAAGACTGCTATGGAAGATTATCTTCATTTTGAAAAACAAGCCGCACACATGGCATGAAAAGGTTGGGTATCTTGAGAGTTGCCCACTTTGATAAAAAAAAATTTTTGTAAGAATGTTCTTTACTGATGACCATAATCTCCTTGTCTTCAATCTCATAATGCTGCCATACACGACTTCATGCCATGAGGTGCAATAATAAATAGCATTTCACAGTCATGAATGTCAATTTCATTATCTTTATGTCTTTCTGAGTATTTTATTAGATTTAGTTTTTGTATTTGAAGATTCTGGTTCAATGTTTTATGTATAATTGCTACCTTACTTTTGAATCTTCTATCCTGAAGGCTTTCTAAATTTAGTGATTTTACTAAAGGTGTTACTCTAGTCAAATGTGAATATTCATTTGTTATGAATCTCACTGATCTATTTTGTGTCTGTTCCAGTTTCTTAATGTTTTCTTGAGTTGAGGGGGCCCAAACAGAGGATGCATATTCTATTATTGGCCTAACAAACATTTTAGTTATGCTTAATGCTTTGTTTGATTTTTTTTTAGTTTAATCAATATGGGGATTCCATGGCAGTTTTTCATTTATCATAACACCTAAGTATTTTGCATTTTTAGTCTGTGTTACTGGTTAACCATGAATAAGATAAGTGGAATTTATTTGTTTTAGTTTTTATAATAAGGCTCAAAAGTAAAGTAGCAATCATACATAAAACACTGAACCATAATCTTCAAATACAAAAACAAAATTTAATAAAATACTCTGAAAGACACAAAGATAAAGGCACATTCCTCGTCCCATATGCTAGGACAAATTTGTACAAACACTCCTTCTTCCCTAGTGCTATTAGAGCATGGAATGGGTTGCCTGAGCTAGCCAGGAAAACCAGTGACTTGGCAGAATTTAAGTCATTGGTTAATATGCATGACTAAATGCATGATGCGTAGGACGTAATCATCTTCTTTTTTGAAGTAACGTCTGTATTATATAAGATTAAGATTAATAAGAATGACTATGATCTGTTATGACTCTGTGCTTTCAGGCTTTGTTAGCTCTAGACAAAAATGACATTGCTGAGATACGAGTATTTACCAAACCTCCAGAACTTGTTCAGACAGTTCTAGAAGCTGTTGCCATTCTCTTAGGCAACAAGTAAGTAGAATAAACAAACTAAACATTAATGTTTTATACTTGGTGAACGTCTAATGACCGTGACCTTCAGTAATTCATTGCACTAAAATGTTGATTGCTTATGCAATAATGTCTTTCAGGACAGACTGGGCGAGTTGTAAAGCCATGCTGGCAGACACAAACTTCTTTAAAAAAATTTATGAATATGACAAAGAAAATGTCCCAGCTGCCAAGCTGGCTAAAGTCAGGAAATATACATCCATGCCAAGTTTTGTACCTGATGTTGTAGCCAAAGTTTCAAAGGTAACTTATTTTATTGTCAGAGGAATCATTAAATTATTTCTAAAAACTCATTAGACTGAGTCCCAAAAAGCCTGTGGAGTCTGGGAGCACATGAGGCGCCCTGACTGCACTCCCCGTGGTGGAGGCTGTCCAGGCCTGAGCAAGCTATTATAGCACAGTGCAGACTGTTGGCTCATATTTCTTGCGGCTATGGCCAAATTTTGATTCACTGTGCCCCTGCTGCGGAGAAGAAGAGGAAACCCTTCCTCATATTCTGTTTGACTGCCCCAGATTTGCTGATCTCCGTCTCGACAGGTCTTGGAAACCCAAAATTCTAAAAATTCTCAACCTGTATGGCGACATTTATGCACTTCGCAAGACAGGGTTTCTGTCCAGGGCTTTTGCAAGAGAGGATTTGAGCCTCTCAAGCCCTCACTCAAATGGAGTTTGATGATTATGATTAGACTGAATAATGAAAAAGTAAAAAGCTGGCAACACATGCATTCAATGGACAAAAAAAAAAATGGAGGATCTAGATTTCACAGAGGAAATCTGCCTCCAAAAACTACAACATGCTCATTTAAAATTAAACAAGATCATTATAGAAGTGGAGAAAACTGATTTAAAAATCATAGAAGCACAACTACAACTTCAAGGAGAAAACCTAGTAGAAAGAGATGATACTGTCTATATTGAAAGCATCATAAGCAAAGAGGGATGATTAACATAGATGTTTAAAATTAGATCAACTAGGCTAGTCATGTGTTTAATATTCTACAGAAGATCTGGTGTTAAAAAAAAACACAACAAAATGTGAATGTGAAATCATTTCTTTTATTTGGATCAGAGACTTGAAGAGTAACACAGTCTAACATTCACCCACAAATGTTGTACTAATAAAATGATCTGTCTGATAAGTTAAGCCCACAGTATGTCAAAACAACTCCACTTTTCATTGAATGTTGTTTTGTTTTGTTTGTTTTTTTTCTTCTTTTTTATTTGTCAACCAGCAATCTTCTAAGCTGAAAAACAATTTCTGTATTTGGTGTGAAAAAAAAATGTCTATAGATGCATTATTGTTTTTTTTATTTAGTAGACATTATATTTTGTAATTACATTGTTTATGGAAAAGTTTCATAGTGAATGTAAATCTTAAATCATTAACTACTTATCTGAAAATATTTGTGATATAATGTTTTGAAGATTCTTATGACCCATGAGTAATGATGGAATGTTGTTTGATAAATCTATTCTTCGTCTAGGCTTGTAAAACTTTAGTCCTATGGGTTCGAGCAATTGATGTTATCTCTGCTGTAGCTAAACAAGTTGAGCCAAAGAAACAAGCGTAAGTAATTAGAAGTCAAAGGATTAAATAATTAGCTGACAAAGCATTAAATAATTAGCAGTCAAAGCATTAAATAATTAGCAGTCAAAGCGTTGCTATTTTTTAAATCATTCTAGGTATAAGTAAAAAAAATATTCAATTATATTTGTTTTCTTAGACTTATTTTAATATAACTTTAGTGGTCATTACTTAGTAAACTTTGTACTAAATCATAATGATGTCACTTTGAACATGGGATATATATAGTTTTATTACAGAAGTATATGTATAGTTGGTATATTATTATTACAAGATGTATTATCTCTTCATTGTCAGACTGGCTGAGGCTCAAGACGTTCTCAATGAGGTTTTAAGTGTCCTCAAAGCTAAACAAGACCAACTGGCTGAAGTGGAGAAACAAATTAAAAATCTTCAGGCTGTCTTTGACAAGAGTATGGCTGAAATTTGGAAAGAAACATGGCTGTGACTGCCGCCAGATTGAAACGCTCTTCCAAACTGACAACAGCCTTAGCTGATGAACAAGTAGGTTATTTTAAAATCTATGAGAACTATTATAACATTAAAATATGATTCTTAGTCAGACTTGGCCTACTGGGCGTAGTTTTTATAATATCAAAGATAAATTGAAATGATCAAACAAAAATATCACCTTGAGGAATAAATTAACGATTTGAAAATATGTGCATTCATTCACTAAAACCATATTTCCATATTGGAGATGAGACATGCATGAAAATGTGTAACCATGGCCTAAACCAGTAAGCTTCAGGCAGGAGGGGCTCATTAGCCATGGTTGGCTACCCACCTAGGAGAAGGAAAACTGAATTCAAACTTCTGCTGCCTTGCGGCTATACCCAAATATGTGAAAGGCTTTGGGAGTCTATCTTGAGGAAAAATAAGGAGCAGACAAGGCAGTTTGCAGAGCCTGCGCCACCGCATTTCGCATTCTGTATCAGCAGTTGCTGTTCCTTTGGATTCATCAGCTGTGCAGAGAAATTGGAAAATAGCTGTTTGGGTTACATTGTTCCAACCATAACTAATGCCCAGGCATTCATCTCATTTCTCATTTCCATAGTTATTTTGCAACTGAAGGAGGCCATTGTATTTATTCTCTTTCTACATCATGTTTCTTATAGGTTCGCTGGGAGGAAAGTGTTGCCAACTTTGATGTACAGTTGAAAAATGTAGTAGGAGATGTTTTTATAGCAGCAGCTTGTGTAGCTTACTATGGAGCCTTTACTTCTACTTACAGGCAAAAACTTGTAGAAGGTAAGTCTAAACATAAAAAACAATGTACTTTTAAAATGTTTAGATACAGACACCCTTGAAAACTAGTACCATTAAGAGAGAAAACTGGTTGTGTGGTATGCCTTTAGGACTGTCATCAGTTTGAACCCTTCCCACTGCTGTCTGCTTTGGTTCTCAAGAAGTTTAGATTGGTACATGATAATCTTAATTTCTGAATGAATGTCCAAAACTTAAAAAACAAAACCTTTATTAATGCAATGTCTGCTTATACCATATTAACTGATTGTTTTTTGACTAGCTTAAGTATTGTGTTGGATACATAAAGAAATTTTTTAGACCTTTGTAGCAGCTTTTGATTCATTTCAGTTGTAAGTTTTCCTAATTGCCCATTAATCTTGATACATGGCAACTAATCATCCTCAATAAGAAAATATGAAAAGTACAAATTGAATTAGGTTTTGAAAATGGTGAAGGCTGTTTCTAAAAAATGTTTATAAAATGTTTTACATGTTACGGATGTTCCTTCAATGATAAAGATAATCTACTTTCTAGTCCAAACCTCCTGCTTTCTGCTTTAGAATTGATCATTTGAGACTGTATACCTTCCTGGCCAAACATCAAATTATACAAACTTCTTGTTCTCATAACTCTTGAAAATATTACTAGGTCTAGCTTGATTTTTCATTATTTAGTTATGCTTTACTCTCAGATATATGATTTAGTAGTTAGAAACAAAATATTTTACTTCAATTATTATTAACTTAGAAGGCGCTGTGGCTGAGCTGTAAAGGGCTTGACTTCCTAACCGTTGTCCGGGGTTTGAATCCTAGTGAAGACTGGGATATTTAATTTCAGGATCCTTGGGCGCCTCTGAGTCCACCCAGCTCTAATGGGTACCTGACATTAGTTGGGGAAAAGTAAAGGCGGTTGGTCGTTGAGCTGGCCACATGACACCCTCGTTAACTGTAGGCCACAGAATCAGATGACCTTTACATCATCTGCCCTATAGACCACAAGGTCTGAAAGGGGAACTTTACTTTACTATTATTAACTTAACTGTATCTTGTATTTCTCACATTTAATTATTTGTTAAAAACTTTTAGAAATATTTATATTAAGAAAGAACATTTTTAAGAAAGTAGCATAACATAACCTAAATATTACCACAACGACCAATTGATATGACTGAAATACTCTGATGTATCTAGCATGAATACTTAGATTCATTATAAGACATTTGAATGTATTTAATAATTTGGATACAAAAACTTTTCTACAGGTTGGACTAAACGATTGATTGAGCTTCAAATACCTGCAACAGAAAATATGACTCTTGTGTCAGTCTTGGCAGATATATATGAAATTCGACAATGGAATGCTGACGGTCTGCCAAGAGATGCTGTGTCAATTGAAAACGCTGTTCTTGTAACTAAAGGTCGCAGGTGGCCTTTGATGATTGACCCACAAGAACAGGTAAAGTTTCTAAGTAAACAAATAATGTTTCTAGTATGTACTTGTATTGATTAAAGCTGAGTATTATTGTTGACACTTCTTTCAGGCCAACAGATGGATCAGAAATAGAGAGGCTCTAAATAAGCTTAAAATTATTAAATTATCCAATTCCAACTTACTGAGAACACTGGAAGCTTGCATAAGAGCAGGTTTACCTGTTTTGATGGAGGATGTTGGTGAAGCTTTGGATCCAGCACTAGAACCTGTCTTGTTAAAACAAACCTTTATACAGGTAACATTTTTCTATTACATCTAAACATTTAAACACTTTATTGTATACCAAAATTTTCTCTGTGTGTGTAAAAGCTGTGTTTGTAAAAGCAAAAAGGTTTAATGATGGAGTTATGTCTCCTGACTTGTTACAACTTCACATAATCTACCCTTGGACTCCAATATGTTTTGAGGGTTTGGTCAGTGCAACATTCAATTCATTTCTCCATCTATAACTAAAGTGCTTTACATTACAAGTAACATATCAATCTTTAAACTCCTTTAGGTAATTGAACCTTTTATGTAACCTTATTGACTTTTTCAGTTATATATTCATAAGTAAGGTCACTTTTATCAAATTTGACACTATGAAAATGCTTCATTTCTAAGGACTTAACATGTTTCTTTATAAGAGTAGATCCAAAAATTTTGAATTTTTTGGGGTGCCTAATTAGGTATATGTGAAGTAAAGCTATTGCTTGTTTTAATCCCAGAATTCTCAAAGAGATGCACAGGACTGTGTTAATGCAGAGTGTTCAGATGCAAATGTATTGTTGAACAGAGAGGAAAAAAATGTTACTGTAATCTTTTAGAACACCTGTCTTGGTTGCTGAAGTTAACAAAATATATTTTGTACACAAATAAATAGTATAGTGTTGTAGGTAACTGTGAATGAAAAAATGCGAGGCTAAAATGATAATACATAAAAGGTTAAGGATGACTTTTTGGAATGCCTCCCCCCCTCCCCATTTGCCAATGCTTTCAATGAATTTCATAGTGTTGTATCTGGTCTCCTTAGTGGTTTTCTTGGAATGTTCCTGGTTTTAATTGAATAGAGTATATGTAGTCATAACGTATGTCCAATTAGATAATTATTTTCTGGTCAGAGCCTACTTGTTATAATATAGCAGAGAACAGATCATCTTACCTTATCTTGTCTGCCTACCATATTCCTTTGTAGATTGAAATCTTGATAATGATATTTTAAACATTCTCGAACATCATTCTCATTATAACTATGTTATGGGCTGATTTATGATAATTTTTCTTTCCTTTTCTAAGGGAATGAACTAAGTTTTATGTTTAGGCTCACAATAGATTTATAGGAAATATAAGAAAATATAAGATGGAGTTCATTTGCCCCTGAGTCCACCCAACTCTAATGGGTACCTGACTTTAGTTGTGGAATGTAAAGGCAGTTGGTCGTTGTTCTGGCCACATAACACCCTGCTTGTTAACTGTTGGCCATAGAAACAGATGACCTTAACATCATCTGCCCCATAGATAGCAAGGTCTGAAAGGGGAACTTTACTTTTACTTAGCTCGTGTCTCATGTTTACAGGAAGTATTCAATGAACAGCGTTTTGGATGTAATCTTTAAAATTAAAACAAAAGTTAGTTTATCTTGTAATATTTCTAAAAGTAATGAAGTCTATTCACATGTAAAATATTTCACATGTTCCTTCAGATTTGATGGTAATTTCATCCTAACCAAACCTCTCGCTGAACTGTAGGTTATGAATCTGGAACTATTGAGACCATCCGAACAACAGTCCAGCCAGCATATCACACTACCTGACTCCCATCAATTAAATGATAAGGACAAATTTTAGCATGAATAATATTATAATAAATGAAATGACCATAAATAGAATCATGATGAATCAACTAGTAATGAATGAGATTAGTATAAATAAAATCAACATGAGTGAAATTATAATTGAATTTGTCATGAATGAGCTTAAAAGGAAATTGGAAGAACAGAACTTGCAGTTAAAAACTAAATTTTCAAAGTGATACCCAATGTATAGAGTTTTAGGCCAACATTCTGATTAAATAAAAATTACTTTTTAATCTTTTTTTTTTCGTTGTCTTTTTTCAGGGTGGGCGTGTGCTGATTCGCTTGGGGGATAGCGATATAGACTATGATCGAAACTTTCGTTTCTATATGACCACCAAACTGTCTAATCCACATTACTTGCCAGAAGTCTGCATCAAAGTAACAGTTATCAATTTCACAGTCACCAAGAAAGGCCTTGAAGATCAACTTCTTAGGTTGAAAATTTCTTTCGCATCTTTTTTTTTTTTTCTTGTTACATACATTTTATTCTAGCTCTGGCTTAACATCCAAAGCATTCTTTCAAGACTAAATTAACCAGTCGAATTGTTAAAAAGATTTTAAAAAAAAAATAAGATTGGTTAAACTAAATACATTACAATTTTTATTACTACTATAAAACCTACATTTATGTAAATGTTGTTTTATTGTTTTGATTATGAAAATATAAATATATTTTTTTTTGGGGAATACAATCTGTTTTTAAATAAACTAATTTTCAACTAGGAGCAGTAAAAATTTCAACTAAATACATTTAAAAGGTCAGACATGAAAGGGCTTGTTTTTGTTTCTATTGGTTGTAGTGATGTTGTCAGTTTAGAGAGACCAGACTTGGAAGAACAAAGAAATGAACTCATCATGAGAATCAATGCTGATAAGAACCAGCTGAAATCTATTGAAGATAAAATTCTGAAGTTACTTTTTGAATCGGAAGGAAATATATTGGACAATGAAGAACTTATCAATACATTGAATGATTCTAAGGCAAGTATCACATAGGCCTTGAAGTGTGTGAGTTTCACAGATGTGAGTTTCACGTGTGTGAGTTTCACTTGTTTCCACTGGTAATGTGGGTGTTTATGACCAATAAAGCATCAATCAAATGTCCCAAGCACATCTTGAGGATCTCTCATTCCTTATATCTCTCTGCAGAAGTAACACAGCACTAAAATAATTTTTTTTTATAATTCCAGTAGCAGAGTTTAATATATAATAATGATCATATAATTATAATGTGATTTAGAAAACAAAGCTGTAGAAGACTAGAAATCAAATAGAAAAAATACCATTATGTTTTGTTAGACTTGGTTCAAGAAAAAACAATGTGCATAAGGTTAAACAAAATTCTAATAAGATTAAAATGGGTCTGACAATATTACCAGAAAATTATATCATGAGGGTGTCTACCAATAAATTTTACAGCTATTGGGAAAAAAATGGTTTTTAGTTGCCAATTTAAAGTAAAAACATCAAGTAACAGTGTAGATACACTTGTTGAAATAAGTTCAGATGTAAAATGTATAGCAGACATGTATTAACTAGTTTTTAATTCTGATCAACTTAAAGAAAAATATTGAATGGTTTCTTGACAGGTCACCTCAGCAGTTATCAAACAAAGACTTGCTGAATCCGAGACAACAGAAGAAAAGATCAGTGTAGCCCGGGAGAAATATCGCTGTGTTGCTGAGAGGTGTTCTGTTGTGTACTTTGTGGTGTCTGACATGGGGGAAGTAGATCCCATGTATCAATTCTCTCTCAAGTATTTTAAACAGGTAAAGGAATAGATAAGCCATAAAATCATCACATAAGTATGTGTACTTTACATTCTTAAACCAATAAGTATTGATCTTAGTACCCAAAGTTGATCTCTTTCAAATTGCAGTGGGCCCATGTATAAATATAAATTTTAAACTTTACCCATATTTACTTAATATACACAAGTATTTAAAAATGATATTGTTATAAATGAACTTATTGATGTGGGTAAGGTTAGATGTGCATATGACACGCTCACACAGGTGACAGAAGCCAGCTTACTGCTAGCAGTGAACAGGGATGAGGGACGGCCCTTCAGGGACACTCTACTTGAAAATAGGTTGTGATGTGGTCATGTGATTTGTCTAAAAAAGGTCTGGGGACATTCTGTCATTTCCTAGAAGGCCTTCAGGGGCCCTTTATAAAGAGTAGAGGTGGCAGAGTCAAGATAGTCTGGTAGAGTCCAGTATGAGTTCAGGACAAAACAGATAGTCTAGTATGATTCAATTAAGTAGAGCAGTACCTTTTTGTAAGGTTCTCTACAGTGAAGCGCTTGTGCAGTCTTTCAAACTTCCAACTGTACAGTATTTGACATAGTTTATTGAGTTGATAAAGTACCCAGCAATCTGAGTACTAATAAAATAAAAAAATAAAAATCTCCCTCCCCCATCATCTGATTGTCTGAAAGGAAAATTGATCCAGTCCAAAGTTATGCAATCATGTCTGAGTTTAATTTGAATTTTAGCCTTTATTTTTCCAATGTTTCAAATGCTTAGGATTCAGTCAGAAACATCTTAACCATTTTATTATTTTAAAATTTTATTCAGCTATTTAACAATACAATCTCAACCAGTGAGAAGTCCGATGACCTTCAAACACGACTGGACATTTGCTTAGAAGAGACTACAGTATGTATTTACAAGAACGTTTCTAGGTAATTCTTGTATTGTTACCTGCATTGTGTCTCATGGTTTCAGTAATATTGACATTACTGGAATTGGTGTAATGCAAAAAAAAGCACTCCACTGCCTATAAAAATGCTTCCAAAGGCATGCGTCTCAACTAGCCTCTGACAACTAGTCCAACTCAGATATTGGATCCGGCTTGAACTGTTATCTGTAAAGAAGAGCACTGGTGCTTTAACAAGTAATCTTCAGGCAGGAAGGGGGCTCCTTAGCTTGCTGGCTACCCACCTAGGAGAAGGAAAA
Source organism: Biomphalaria glabrata (assembly GCF_947242115.1). NCBI lineage: Eukaryota > Metazoa > Mollusca > Gastropoda > Planorbidae > Biomphalaria > Biomphalaria glabrata. The sequence goes on from NW_026602928.1 coordinate 399,738, forward strand.
CTCTAATTCAAATCTCTACTCATTGCAGCTATATCCAAACATGGGGAAAGTTTTCAGGAGTCAACCCTGAAGAAAAATCAAGAGCCAGTGACCCTTGGGCAGCTTACAGTGCTACACCCTGGCAGAGTCTGAGATGCCGATAAAATTTACTCCTTAACTTTATTGGCATTAACCTTCATTTGGATAGATCAGCTGGTTGGGAGGGGAGGGGGGGGGGAGGATTGCTGCGTGTGTGACATGGTTCCAATCATAGCCTATGTATTCATCTCAATTACATGAGACCAATAGTTGTTTCATGACTGAAGGAGGCCATAAAATAATCAAATGTATCTCATAGTACCTCTAGTATATCTTGTTTTGTGGGTCATGCTTTATTTTAAATGTATCTCATAGTGCCTCTAGTATATCTTGTTTTGTGGTCATGCTTTATTTTGTAGTATGCTTGGTCCCCTTTCACATCCTTCAGATGCAGATGATGCAAAGGTCATCTGTTTCTATTACTGATGGTTAACAAGGGTGTTATGAAGCTAGCCTTTTCTTAGCTAATGTCAAGTACCCATTATTTATATTGTAAATCTTAAAGAATTCATTAACTAAATTAACTTTGATCTTACTTACAGATTAATGTGACATGTGAAATGAGATATTCCTCTAGTGATTGCTTTGATTTTCTTTCAGAGGTCTCTTTGAAAAACACAAGCTTGTATTTTCATTTTTGCTTTGCTCACTCACGAAGCTCTATTGCTATCTTAAAAAGCTGAACACATGGACCAAATGAAGATCGTAAAATAAAGAGCAGATAGTTGCTATCTTTGCACCAAAAAGCAACAGCTTTTGTTGAACCCTATGTTGATAATATTCATGAGGTCGAAATGCATTTTATTGATTAAGCCAGTTACCTGATGAAAAAACAACCACAAAAGTGCAAACATAAAAAAAAAAAAAAGCAGAAGATGCAGATTTAGAAGACGCCCACAAAAATTCAGACTTAAGAAACAACCAGCAAACTTGCAGACAAAAGAAACAAGCATGAAGATTAAGACAAGAAGCAATTAGCAGAAAATGCAGACATAAGAAAAACACCTTGAAGATACAGACATGAGGAACAACAGGCAGAAGATGCAGACATAAACCTTTAAATTCAAGAGTGTAAATTTGAGCCTCCAACTAGGAACAATTAAATGACTTGGCATCTTGCACACAAAAATTGTAGTGCTTGTGACAATAACAAAACAATAGTGCCTTGTGACAAAAATAAAGTTTTTTATTTCACTTTCTCTAGTGGGTATTCCCATTTTACATAGTGATTTATCAATCTATGTAAGCAATGGACATAAAGTTTATACAATAACTGTTGGAAATAAAGAAAATGAACAAGATAACAATTATTTTGGTGTATGATTAGTTTAGTTCTTTCCTTGTAAATCCTAGGCACAATTTGAACCGAAGGGGGTATGGGGTGAATGTTATGAAAATGATTTACTGTATCAGTTGTCGTTGTTATGTTAACGTGTGCTTGTAACTCTCCATAAGAATGTGTTCAGCAAATATTAGAGATGTGTGTTGTGTAGTCATTCAGTGTATTTCGACTCTATTGTACTATTATGTTCCTAACAGGAGGCAAGAGAAAAAAAGTGTTTTTCTTTACAATAACTGTTACAGAATTTTAAAAAGACTCATTTTATTAACAAGGATGTATATTATATTCAGCTTGACTTGGGCCTCTAGGTCTAGGTTTTACAATGTTATGAATGCAAGAAGCTTGTGAAAGTTTCTGCATTTTAGATAGAGTTAATGGAAATTGGAATGATCGCCTGACAGCTTTTCAAAAATTAATGTTTGTTAAAGTTTTCCGTGAGGAAAGGGTGAGTTTTCAATTAAAAGTTTTGTTGTGTGCCCAAATGAAAGAGCATCACACTCACGTCTTACAAACCAGTACATAGACCTACTATTCTAATTGTGAAACTGGCAAAGGGGATCAAAGGATCTTGCGCCATAGCCTTAAGTTTTCTTACCATGGTCATAGTTTAAATATTAGATCTATGTTCTGCGGCACAGGTTCTCTGTAAAATCACATCACATCTTAGATCCCTGGGTTAGGGCTGTCAAATGGATAATCTAGATCTATGGCCTGCTAACCAAACTCCTTCCCAGTTAAAGGCTCATTCTGGCTTTTTACAATATGATGAATTAAAAACATTGCTTACACTCACAATGTTCAAATGTTTAAAAGGAGTTGATATTCTCTGTAACATGAATTAATTTAATGTTGAGGTAGAAAGACTAATGGAATAGATCTAGATCTAGATTAATCTAAATTGATACCAGGGTTATCCTTCAATGCTAATAGATATCTTGGGGCTATTGAGATTGTTGATCCATTGAAAATGATAGAAAAAAGTAGCAGTTAGGATCAAAATAATCTTCTAACTATAAAGCACTGTGTGTAAATTTTTTTCAACGAAGATATTTTTCTTGGGTTTTATGTGAATAAAAATTAATTATATCCTTTTTGGATTTATTGTTAACTTTTATATTATGTCAATTCTGTTTTTATCCTAGACAACATTTGCAGTGACAGAGTTTGTTTCTGAATGTTTAGGGAAACAATTTGTTGAAAGTCCTCCTGTCACATTGCCAGAACTCTATGAAAGTATGTCTAAGACTACTCCACTGGTCTTCGTTCTTTCTCCAGGATCAGATCCAATGACATCATTTCTACGTTTTGCTAAAGATATGGGAGTTCATGAAAAGTAAATACAGACATTTTTTCAATAAATATATTCATTAAATTAGTTTTCTACCATAAATACCATAATATCTTGTACCTGGTCTGAAATTTCTCCAATGAGGTCTATATCGTCTTCAAACCCGAGATGGACAAAGGCTGCCCATATGGTCAAGTAGGAGTAAATCCTTCTTGAGTTTCCATCATAATATGCTTCAGAAATATGTTAATAAGAAAGAGCTGGAGAGAGAATGCATCCTTACCTCACTCCAATGGATGTCCTAAAACTTTCTCCAACTTTGTTGTTCAGAAGTATTGAGCTGTTTACCTTAGGGTGTAGGGCTTCGATATTATTGATAATGTTTTTATCCAAGCTGATCTCCCTCATCCCTTGCCACATACCATGATGCCAAAACCAGTCAAACGTTTTTTTTGAAATCTGTGAAGTCGTGTACCAGTTTATTTAGCTGTTTAAGACATTTTCTCCTTTAACAGTCTAATGTTAAATATATTTTTAAGAATGCTTCTACCTTTGCAAAGGACCTCCTCAACTTTTGAGTCTGTTGAAATTATTTTTAGCATTATTTTGCTTGGATAACTATTAGACTTTATCGTTCTATAGTTTTTTTGTTTTTTTTATTGTCTCAAGTTTTCTTTCTGGAGCAGTGGAATAAAAAAAAAAATTTGGTTCTATTCTTGTGGCAATGTTTTTTTTAATCCCATATTTTCTGGCAGATAGTCCTAAAAATTTTGTTATATTTGAGCCATTGTATTTTATAAGTTCTGATGGTATGTTATCCCTCTGATGATACGATAAAATACCATCAGAAGGATAGAAGTGTTACTTATTTGAAACCTATCAATTTTTTATTTGTTTTTATCTTTATACAGTTTAATTATATATTTAATAAATTCTTCTTTGTATAACTTTTAATTTGGAGCAAGCTGGCTGAGGGAAATTTCTGTGGCATTTTACGTCAGGAGAGACAATCTTTTCCCTTTGCAACATCTTGTGTCACTAAAGAGGCCAATCCTTGATACACAGCTGTGATTGCAGGTTGGGCATATGTGATCACCAGGTGCCATTGCATTATCACCCTTCTTTCTGCTTCTGTAGTGTATGGCATCTGCAATCCGAGACCCTTCCTTTATGCTCTCTCTTCTTGTAGATCTATCCAGTGCTACTTTTTCCCAGCTGCTTGTGTCGATTTTGAAGAGCTTCATGTCACGTTTGCATACATCCATATAACGTAAAACTGGGTGACCAGCGGCTCTCCTGCCTTCTATTAGATCACCATATAGAATATCTTGTGGAAGTCGATCTACTGGCATTCTACGAACGTGGCCAAGCCAGCCAAGGCATCTGCTGCTGATAACAGAGTGCATGTCCTGGCATCCTGCTCTTTGTAGCACTTCCTTATTGGTTATCTTATCTTGCTACCTTATTTTAAAGATCCGCCTTAGGCATCGGAGGTGGAAGACATTCAGCTTTTTTTCTGCCATGAGTAAGTTGACCAAGTTTCACTTCCGTATAGCAAGGTGCTCAACACACAGGTCCGGTAGACTAGGGCTTTAGTATTGTTAGTCAGCAATATGTTGTCCCACACTCTTTTCTGCAACTGTGACTTGGTGGCCATTGCTTTGGCTATCCTGTTGTTAATGTCTTTATCCAGTAGAGTATTGTTGGATATGATGGAGCAGAGATAGCAAAAGTGATCCACAATTTCTAGTGGTTGGCCATTAATGTTAACTTGAGGTGCAGTATTTGTGTTCTGGACTAGTATCTTAGTCTTGCTTTGACTAATGTTTAAGCCTAACTTCTGGCTAGCAGCAGATAGTTTGTCAACTAGGAATTGAAGCTGAATATCAGAATCAGCAACAATAGCTGCATCATCAACATACAGGAATTCCCTGATAAGTAGCTTCCTAACCTTGGTTTTTGCCGCTGCCTTGATACATTAAATAGTTTTCCAGAGGATCTTGTATGGAGAAACACACCTTCCTTGATGTCGTTGTACGCATGATGCAGTAGACAGGAGAAGAATATGCCAAACAGAGTAGGTGCGAGCACACATCCCTGCTTGACACCACTGCTAACCTCAAAAGGTGCTGATTGGGCTCCATTAAATTTGACAGTACATTTCATTTCCTCATGAAAGCACTCAATGAACTTCTGTAGTTTGGGAGGGCAACCTATTTTCCTTAGGAGTTTGAAAAGGCCACTTCTGCTGACCATATCAAAGGCTTTAGTAAGATCAACGAAAACGATGTAAACGGGTCTGTCTCTCTCTCTGAATTTCTCCTGAGGGAAATTTAATTATTATGTTATTATTAGAGCTAACGAAAGACATGACATTTGCTAAATTTTATTTATGTATGATTAGTTATTGCTTAATTACATTGTGGTTGTTTTTATTAAATCCTCATCACATTTAGAAAGTAATTTGTAGGTTTGATTCCTTATTTTAACTATTCACTTATAGTGTGAAATCAATTTCACTTGGCCAAGGTCAAGGTCCAGTGGCAGATACAATGATCAAGAATGCAACCAAATTTGGTGAATGGGTTTTTTTACAGGTAAGGAACAGAAGCTAGCATTTTTTTTTTCTTAGACCTTTCCAATTGTCATTTTCAAAAAGTATATAGGTAACTGTTATATTATAATCTCTCCTAGCCATTGACTAAACAGAAATCAATGTTTATTATTTTTGAATAAACATAGATTTTTTTTCCCCAGATTTATAAATATATTAATTAAAAATTTGATTGTATTAATTTTAAAAGACTTAACATTTTTTGCTTTAAAAAGTTATTTAAACCAAAACATTTAGTTTAAATTTAACTGAAAAATTCTTTTTAGAATTGCCATTTAGCCGCTTCATGGATGAAAGCCATGGAAGACATTATAAAAAATATCCAGGAGACCAGTTCACTTTTACACAGCAACTTTAGACTCTATCTGTCTTCAATGCCTGCCAAACATTTCCCTGTCAGTGTTCTTCAGAATAGTGTCAAAGTCACTAATGAGCCACCTAAGGGCATTAGAGCCAATCTAAGAAGGGCATTCATAGATATGTCAACTTCATTTTTTGAAGACCACCATAAGACTTTTTTGTTTTTTGTTAGAAAAATTTTTAATAATTAACAATAAATTCCAACACTATGATAGTATTGAGAGATGATAATGTAGTCCTCTGTGTTAATAGTAATAATGTTATTTACACTATGTATTGTGTATGGATTATTATAGTGTTGGTTTAATCCTGTGCACTCCCGGGGAGCATAGGGCCACACCTCTCCACCGAACTCGGTTCTGAGCAGCTTTCTTCATCTGCTGCCATGTCATTCCAGTACCCTCAACTTCACTGATGACTGACCTCTTCCAGGTTTGCTTGGGTCTGCCCACTTTCCTCTTTCCTTGTGGGTTCCAGTGCCTGCCTTGCAACATTGGTAGCTGGTTTTCGCATGGGGTGTCCTATCCAGCTCCATTTTCTTTTTGTGATGTCTTGGGCTATGGGCTTTTGTCTAGTTCTCGCCCACAAATTGATAGTAGTTATCTTTTCTGGCCACCTAGTTCCTAATATGCGGCGTAGGCATCTGTTAACAAAGGTCTGGAGCTTTTCCATATTTGTTATATTTGTTATTATACTGTAGGTTGATTGATTTTTTAATTTAAAAATGACAAAAAAAAGATATTTTAAAGATTAGTAATAATAATGACTGACTGAACTTGTCTTATTGTTTCTATATAAATTAAACATTTTTTATAACAGCTCTGGGAATGGACTGGAGGAAGATCATTTTTGGCATTTGTTTTTTTCATGCTGTTATTCTTGAGAGGAAAAAATTTGGACCATTAGGCTGGAATATTACAGTAAGAGTCATGTTAAGACTGTAGAACTGGAATATTACAGTTAGAGTGTAGAACCATAATATTACAGTAAGAGTAATGTTAAGACTAGAACTGGAATATTATCTATTAGTGTAAGGACCCATTCAATTTTTTATTTTTTAATAGGTATTATTAAAGCTATTACATAACAGACAAACTCAAGTGTTAAAATGACCCATTAATCTAAAAAAAAAGTTTTGAACAGATAGGTCTTAATATTCTTCTTGGAATGTAGTAGTGAAGCAAGCTGTTTGTCTGAGATCAATGGGGAGTGAGTTCGAAACCTTTAGACAAGCACTGAAAAGGCCCACAAACTGTAACTTTTGAGTGAGAAACATGTCACATTGAGTCCATGGACTGCAGGGCTCTCTGAGGGACATATGGAGTGATCAGTTCACTCAAGTAAAAGGGCGTTCTTAGTTTTGTAGTCGATTCTTGCATTCTTAGGAAGCCAATGGAGTGTACACAAGAGAGCAGTAGCAGAATCACTTCTTGTTTTTCATAGGACCATTTGTGCAGCATTGTCCTGAATTTGCTCTAGCTCAGCGGTTCTCAACCTTTTAAGGTCGGCGACCCCTTTTAGAATCCCCCACTCTGACGGGACCCCCCTAACAGCAATAGAAGAATAGAAAAAAAAACAATCTATATTTTCGATGGTCTTAGGCGACCCCTGGCAAATTGTCAATCGACCCCCAAGGGGGTCGCGACCCACAGGTTGAGAACCCCTGCTCTAGCTGAATGATGGTGTTATCCTGTATACCTAGCTGCTATCATGAGGATTGCAGTAGTCAAGGCAGGAGAGTATGAATATCACAGCTAACTTTTTTTGTTGACTCTGTTGTCAAATATGGTCAGATCTGGTCTAATCTGCCCAGCTGCAGATAGAGATCTTTGCAGAGCTAACTTATGTGTGGGTCAGAAGAGAAGAGTTGAGGCAGAGAAAACTCATATTAGCTTCATTTAAAGAACTAAGCCACGAGCTAGCACCAGTGCTCAAAATACTTTTTCAGGCAACACTTAATCAGGGTAGGGTACCTAAGATTGCAAACTAAGTGGATAAAAGAAACCTGGCAGTTCATGATGAATAGGGAATCTATACTCTCTACATTTGTCATGTAGTTTTCTTAATTGCTTTTGTCCTCTCTTTATTCATATTATTGCCATTACCACCTCCAGCAAAGAAAACCTTACAATCTGAACAATGAAAAGGAATATAAAGGAATCTCAGCAACATGTGTCATGAAGTTATTTAAAAAAAATAAAAAGTTATTTATGTTAAAAAATAGATGGAAAAAAAACAACAGTGAGGCCCTAAAGAAAAAGCTTAAGAATTGTGTTGTTGTTTTTTCAGTGTTTCTATTGTTATTATTAGAAATTAATGTTTGTTTTTATTCCAAAAGAATCAACTTGTTTATTAAGGCTTGTCCCATTAAATTAATTATGACATGAAGCTGATATAAAATAATAAATTGACGAGAGTTGGCCTTAATTAATGCTAATTAGGCATGGAGCATCTGACTGTGTTAAGATTATTAAATTTCATTTAGTGCTGGATATTCGAAACTAAAAACTTTTCTCTAGGTTACTAGGACAACATTTTGTTAAACATTTATAATTGTCTAACAACCTTTTTTTTTCGAGAAAATTCATCTACCTGGTATATTGAAAATACATTTTTTGACCTTTCCTTATAACAATTGTGAAAGACTATACCAGTATAGAGTCAGAAGTAATTGAAGCTGGGTGATTACTTATATAATATTGTTATTAAATCTTATTTGGAAAAAAGATTCCTGTCAGACATTAATCAACTGGTAAAGGAAGTTATGTATTAGAAAAATGTATTCTCTGTGCTGTGTAGAAAAAAAAAGAGATAAAGAGATAATCAATGTTTGAAAGTAATGAGAGGCTGTATTATGAGAGCAGCTACTGTGATATATTGTAGACTAGATTTGTTCAATTTAAAATAGAAAATGCAATTAGGGAAGAAAAAATGTGTTTTTGTTCAGTGCAGACCATCCTGGCAATGCAAGCTCTAAAATGAATTGGTGGCTCATGAATAAAAAAAAAAAAAAAGATAATGCTCAACACACACACGAATATAATAAACACACATATAAAGTATAAATATTTCTTTTATTTTTTAAAAAAGAAAATGTTCAGCATCAAAACATGCAGCAATATGGACCTGTTAATTAAACATTTAATAAATCATAATGAACCTAACACAGTTAACAATAATGATATTGTTGTGTCTCTCTCCTTTGTTTCTTGATTGAAATCATAACAGCTACCACCAATTGCAAGAATGTGGCAACTCAGATTCCAAATAGGCTGATACTTTATTGAGTCTAATGTATTACATGCCAAATAGTGTACTATTGGCAACACAAAATTTCTAATTGAATAACTGTTGTACTGTACTGATCTTGTACTGGACTCCACTGTGCTAGACTGTCTTGACTCTGCAACTCTCTCTCTTTCTTTATATAGGGTTTATGAATGTCACTAATCCTCTCTGGATGATCATTTCTTCACTTTCCTAAAGTAATTCATTTCAAAATATTATCTTTTTAGAAAAGAAAATGTATGTATACAGTTTTTCTTATAAATAAGTCGTATCTATTTTTATTTTAGTACGCTTTTAGTGATAGTGACAGAGTGTGCATTGCTCAACATGGAAATGTTTTGTAAAGATGGTTACATCCCTTGGGAGACACTGATCTATATAACAGGAGAGGTAGAGTATTGTGTGTATTGTCATTTGCGCAGCATGAGATATAAATATTTTAGTTTCTTTCTAAAACACTAAGCCAAAAATATTTATCTCTTGACTTTTCATGGCTTTGTTATAAACGTGTAATTATAAAGAAAAATTTTAAAGGAAATCATTGTAATAGTTTGAGACAACTTAATTAATAATTTTGTAATTGACCAGACTTGGATGCCCACCTAGGTTCTTATCCGTTTTAAGCAGCTTCATGTGGAGCGAAAATGACAAAACAGTGCACATTATATCAAAAATAGTTGTAGACTTTCTATATGGATTTAGCTCAGCAGCTAGACATGCAATATCAGGATGGATCAATGGAGTAGCAGAAGTGGGCACATCTTTCTAATGATGCCTTAACTAAATTGAGTCAAGAAAGAAAAGTATCATTTTGTCATAAGACCAAATTATTGCATTTCTTAAAATGCAATTGCGCAAACAAATTTTAACATTTTTAAATAAAATACCACTACAATTTTCAAACTACATACATCCATAAAAGACTTCATATATTTATCTATATTCATTAATTTCCAAATTTTAGGTTAACATTTATGAATGATTATTTTTTTGTACAGTATAATACACAATTAGTTGAATGATTAAAAACTTCTTTTATCACCACAGATTACCTATGGTGGTCGAGTCACAGATGCCCAAGATCAAAGATGTCTAAGGACAATTTTAAAGTTTTTTTTCAGACCTGAAACCTTAAAACCAAAATATAAATACTAGGAATCAGGTAATTGTAATGTATATTCAATATAAGGTACATTATAAGGGAAGTCCTATTAATTTATTTGCGGCAGATGTTGATGTTTATTAGCAGGTTTCAAACTAGGACTTCTTTATGGAGACAGCTTGCCGCCCAATGCGCCAAACGGCGCAGGAGGACCTAAGTATAAGTCTAAGCTAGAACTAAACTAAATTGAGGATCTGTTTCCTTTTTTCATCATCTGTGACTTTCTGTGATCCAACCTCAAAAGTAGCATTTTAGTCTTTGTGCAAGTATTACTTCAGTCAGTACACACACACATACACACATTGTCCTTAACACAGATCAACATATTTTAATGTAAAATACAAATATTCCAAATTGATTTCTCTCATCTGTAAGTTTGTATAATGTTCTACTAATAATTTGTAAAAGGATTTAACTAGGTTAAGGTATGGCATATCAACATTATTTGGATCTCCATTGATTGTAGAGAAGCTGCAGGGTTTAGAAGCGTTGACAACTGATCAAAAACTTGAAAACTCTGGTTTGACCATTATAATTTTTCAAAATATAAATTTCTTACAATTAAATTTGGTCTGGAGGTCCAGATAATCTATATGTTGAATACACATACATAAGCAAGTATTCCTGAATGTATTTCATCAAAGAGTTCAATAAATACATAAACTTTTTCAAGAACATTTTACATCTTTGAAACTTTTATTACTTGTATTAATATCTAGATCCAGTATTCTAGTCTAGGCTACCCTTTTTTTAAATATTGCCATGTCTGCATCTGTATCACCAAGCTAGAATTTTATATATTCTGACTAGATTTATACATGCCCTTAACCTTGATTTATTTCAGGTATGGGGGAGAGGGAATTGTTCTTTTGTTTAAAATGTAGTATTCATTAGTAATTAATAGCAAAGTAATTGCTTACAAAAAGTCATCAGCCTCATAAGAAAGAATGTCTTTGAAAAAAAAAGTTATGTTGTTTTGTATTAAATACAATGGGCCATGGAAGGTAATTTTTTTAATTTAATCTATTTTTGAAGGTATTTACTATCCACCTCTTGTCAAGACATTGGCTACTGTCAAGGCTTACATAGAATTTCTACCACTTATAGATGAGCCAGAAATCTTTGGGCTCCATGAGAATGCAAACATAGCCTTTCAGTTGAATGAAACCAATGCTTTACTTGGTAAGTCTGTGTTTGTTTTGGTAATGGTTGTATAGAAACAAAAACAGTCGCAATTGACTGCTATATACACTTACACTGGTTTTGTTTTGAAATACTTTAGTTAAGAATATGATTCATTGTCATATAATAAATTGTCATATAATCTTTTTTACACTGCTTTATTATGGCTTACAACATTGTAGCCATCAGTGAGTCTTATGCTCTATGGACAGACTCCTTTGTCACTTTTCTCCCTAAAAAGATACAGATTGTGGGTCGTTTAGAACTTGCTTTTTGTTGATCTCAGGAGAACCACATTTGATAATGTTCAAGAACATTGCTTTATATATCTGTTTTGTTCACCTATTACCTTGAGCCTACTGTTTTGTTAGCAGCACTAATAAATCAATTGATTCTTCTTATTCAAATAAATCAACAAAAAAAGGTGAGATGTTTGGAATTTAAGACAAAAATTTTTGTTCATGCAGAACTAAAGGAGTAAAACACATTTTTATCTAGCTACAATACTTGATGTTCAACCGAGAATCGTAGCAGCTGATGGTGGGATGTCTAATGATGATATTACTTATGAACTTGCTGAGGCTGTCCTGGATCGATTGATTGACAAACTGGATATTGAAAGAGCGAATCCCAATATGTTTACAGTACGTACCAATATTATTAGTTCCAAGTAAAAATGGTAGTTTTTAAATCTTAGTACTTACTTTACTTAGAGTCCATCACCCCTATTGAAGTATGGGCCACCAGCAATGGATTTCCATATTCCTTTATCCTGGGCCATCCTTTTAATTCTTAGTACTTACTTTACTTACAGTCCATCACCCCTATTGAAGTATGGGCCACCAACAATGGATTTCCATATTCCTTTATCCTGGGCCATCCTTTTAATTCTTAGTACTTACTTTACTTACAGTCCATCACCCCTATTGAAGTATGGGCCACCAACAATGGATTTCCATATTCCTTTATCCTGGGCCATTCTTTTAATTCTTAGTACTTACTTTACTTACAGTCCATCACCCCTATTGAAGTTTGGGCCACCAGCAATGGATTTCCATATTCCCATTTATTGGGCCATCCTTTTAATTCTTAGTAGGCCTTTCTGTTTCTAATATTGTTAGTGATCCTATCATTCCATAGTTCCTAGTATTACATGATAGTCTTTTAGTTCTTGTGATGCTTTAGTGTCTAGCTTTATATAGTAGTGTCTTAGTTTTTATCATGCATTACCTAACATAATAGATTGCTCTCTTGGCATGCAATAATACCTGACAGTAGATTGCTCTCTTAGCATGCAATAATACCTAACAGTAGATTGCTCTCTTAGCATGCAATAATACCTAACAGTAGATTGCTCTCTTAGCATGCAATAATACCTAACAGTAGATTGCTCTCTTAGCATGCAATAATACCTAACAGTAGATTGCTCTCTTAGCATGCAATAATACCTAACAGTAGATTGCTCTCTTAGCATGCAATAATACCTAACAGTAGATTGCTCTCTTAGCATGCAATAATACCTAACAGTAGATTGCTCTCTTAGCATGCAATAATACCTAACATAATCGATTGCTCTCTTTGTTCTTAATATATGTTCCAAGTCTAACATTTATTGTCATAGTTCTGAACTTTGCTTAGTTTCTAGATTGCTGTTGTACGAGTGAGATTGTTTTGATGTAGCACTTCTGTACAACTTGTGGATATGAGTCTCTGGTATACTGGAATATTGACAATGACTAGACAAAAAAAAAGAAGCATCATTACTCAAAAAAGAAAAAAGAAACTAAGACCTTATTTACATTTGTAGAAATATGTGTTGCATGTGTTATCTGCCCTATATGGCTGCCTGGTCGTGCGGTTTGCACGCTGGACTGTCGTTCGGACTTATCGATGGTCCCGGGTTCAAACCCTGCCCGCTCCCATCCCCCGTCATCCAGCGGGAGGTTTGGACTAGGAAGTAATTATCTTCAACTCTGAAGGAACATCCGAAATAAGTAAAACATATATAAGGACAATTATTAAAATGTACAAGTTTTAATAGACAAGCTAACCAGTAGAATCATAGCTCTGTTAAGCAAATCGTAGAAAAACCTGTAAAAAAAAAAAGAAACCTGTAGCATGGCCATTATTTTGTATTAAGCAAGATTAATTTTTTAATATATATCTATAAGCTTTGTGATAGTTTACAAAAATAGTGTTCTTGAAAAAGCAGGAAAAAAAATATCCATGACTTTAAATACACAAAAAAAGTATATAGATTAACAATAAGATTATGATATACCAGTTGATTTCCCAGCTTGTTTTCAGTTATTTTAACTGCTTTAAAAAACATAAATACTATGACTCTAATGATACAGCCATGTAAAAGCCAAATGACTTAACTGTATACAATTTAGCTCTTTGGATATGACTGTATTAAACATTGAAAAATTTTAAGTCATTGTTTTATTATTTACATCTTGAGTGACATTTGAGTGAAACAAAATTGTTATAAGTCAGTCTTACATCTGGCTGAATGTGAAAACTACTACATTATTAAAAGCTTCTTATTTAAAGAAAAACAACATAATAGTGCATACAATATTTTTTAAAATATCAAAAACCATGTTGTTTTTTTTTCAATAATATTAGATACGCTTAGTAGTAATTGACAAATTGATTGCATAATATTGTTTCTTTGTTCACTAGCCTGACGCCAAAGGTCGTATAAACTCTTTAACCATAGTGTTGATGCAAGAAACTGAAAGATTCAATAAACTGCTTATAATAATCAAGGTACATGTTAATAAGATTTAAATATAGAATAATTAATGAGTATGTTTTATAGTATTGTATACAAAGACCTTACTGTTATTATAAAAGGTTTAATGTAAACGAAATCTTAAGTCTAGATTTATTTAACGAATAGTTCACGAGGCAAATTGCAAGAAGATTGCTTATGATATGATATTGACACAGAAATGATGACTTTGCAATCTTTATGGCAGATGATGTCAAGGTCATCTATTTTGCTGGACAAGGTTAACGAGCAGGGTATCATGTGGCCAGCACAATGACCTACCGCCTTTTCTTTCCCCAACTAAAGTCAGAATTTGGATTAGAATTAAAATTTGAATTAAATTAAAATTAGAATTTGGTGGACTCAGGGGCGTCCTAAAATCACAAAGCCAAGCACTTAACCACTCAGCCACCGTGCCCTCAATATCTCATGTAGTGAAATCAAAAATTCTTAACTGGCCATTTCTTGTAAAAGCAAGTTGGTAGCTCCATTCAATTTTCTAGGCTTTCAATGCATTCAACAACTTGAAAAAATTACTCTGGAATCCTCGATACACTATAATGAATCTCCACCCTGGGACGAAAGCCCTCTTCCTACTATAAGGGACCATATTGAAAACATAAAAAGAAAATCTGACTACAGACCAACAGAGCTCAAGGAAATAGTGAACTGTTTTCTACAAACCAATTATCCTAGCAATCAGTGGATCAGAGTTTACACAGACGGCTCATCCCATATTTATCGAATGACCATATGGAGGAAAACTAGAAAAATCTATTGCAACTGGAGAGCTCTCTGACAGTCACAGAGCAGAAAGGGAAGCACTAGCACTAGCTGCTACCATGCTAGCAAATCATCCAAGTCAGTCAGATTGTCTTTCTAACTGATGCGAAAACAAACCTCCAAAGCTTGCAAAACTCTGATTCCTCTTGTATTTAAAAACCTCAGAACAGCACTTACAAAGCTCAACAACAACAGCAAAAAAACTGTTATTCAATGGATACCAGAATAGAAAATACCCAGCAATAATTGTTGGAATTCTCGTGATAATGGTGAAATGATAGTAAGTCAGAGCTTCATTTTAAGAGATAATTTGATAAGTTTTTAAAAATTTATTTTTACTCCTTTAGACATCATTAGAACAACTGAAAAAAGCCATCAAAGGTTTCGTAGTGATGAGTGAGGAATTGGAGAATGTATACAATGCTTTTTTAAATAACCATGTAAGTAATTTATTGTTTACATTTAGAATGAACGTAGATCTATCTGTTAAATTTTAGTTTTATTTTTCCAGAAAAACTTCACACATTTTATTGGAAGCTTCAACTTAAAGTCAGCTTCTCTTATACAAATTTAGTTCAAAAAGAAGATAATAATTCCAACCTGAATTCATCCTGTTACCCACTGGCTCATGTGAAACCTTACCTTTACCTTTTACCTTTACCTATCCCTTAGTCTGTTGGACCGTTGGGGCACCAGGCAAGATTTGTCGACCGTCTTTCTCCATTCCTCCCTTTTTTTGTCTTGTTTAGAACCTCTCTCAATGGCAGGCCCGTCCATTCTTTAATGTTGTCCTCCCATCGCTTTTTCTGTCTGCCTCTTCTTCTTCTCCCTGGCACTGTTCCCTGAAGGAAGGTCTTTGCGAGTCCCGTAGATCTTGTAATGTGGCCAAAGGTTTTAAGCTTTCGTCTTTTTACAATAGTTAGCAGGTCGTCATGGGCTCCAATCGCTACAGTAACCCTGTCTCTGATTTCTTGGTTTGTGATGCAGTCTTTGAATGTGATGCCTAGGATCTTTCTGTAGCATCTCAATTCCATTGCTAGGATCCTCCTCTCAAGCTCTGCATTCAACGTCCACGACTCGCAAGCATATAAAAATGTGGCCATGACCAGAGAGCACATCAGTCTGATTTTGGTGCCGAGGGCTAAGCCCTTATCTTTCCATATTGTTTTAAGTTTTGAAAGGGCTGCTGTGGACTGTGCTATTCGGGCCAATAGTTTGGGTTTTGTTCCCTCATCTGAGACAATAGCTCCGAGGTATTTGCAGCTTCAAATACCTCATGTGAAAAAGAGCTTAAAATTCTTTTTTAACTCATTGTTTTTCTTTTCCTTCCTTCCTTTTCATTCTCAAATTGTTCTTGGAAATAAAGATTATTTATATTAATTTGTTCTAGCATATGGAATAAGAAATGTGTCTTTAGCCTTGTGTCTCTGAGTATTTATTATATTAGGTAATGTTATTGTACTTGCAAACTACAATTTAGTGTTTTAGGTATTACTACTACCTGTAGTTTCTTTTCTAGTGTTTTGTCTTGGAATTCCTCTAAATGTTTAGTGTCCTAAGGTGCTAATTTAGTTTAATGTAAGTATCCATTTGTGATATTCCTCATAGCTCTATATGACATCTTTTAGATTCTTTATCTATCACATGTTGAAGGATCCCCCAAATTAAGATGCAATTTTGCATAGTGGTTTAAGGTGAAATAGAATTTTGTTGTGATATTACTGTCTGATTTGCAAACATTTATGATAAACTATAGTCTTTTTTGTTTGATTTCTTTATTATGTCAATATGGGAATTCCAAGATACTGGTAGCTTTTCATTTATTTAGGTATTTTGAGTTTCTAGTCCTCACTCTTCATTCAATGTATCATAAGATTAAACATTCATCAAGTCAATATATATGAATTGTTGTAGTGGTGTTTCTTGTTTGACATAATTGATTAACTGTGTCAGGGGGCCAGGACAGATAAGGCAAGGCTTTAAAATACAGCCTGACACATGTATGGATCAACTTTCCATTCATTATGTTTTTTCTAACAAAATCATTGTTGTGTAAATTATATGACTTACTCAACTTCAATAGATTTTTAATTTGGTTAGGGTTATTTCTTTCTGTTTGTAAAGCACAAGTTTCTTGCTTTATAGCAAGTTTCTTGAATTATAGTCCAATTCCTTTTGTGGATCAGGGGGAGACAATGGGTTGCCTTCAGGCACTCAGCACTCAGCAAACACGTTTGGAATAAAAATCAGCCCCCCCCCCCCTCCTCTCGATCAGGGGGAGACAATGGGTTGCCTTCAGGCACTCAGCAAACACGTTTGGAATAAAACTCAGCCCCCCCCCCCCTTCCTCTCCATGGGTTGCCACGGAATTCTTGTTACTCAGCCACACATCTCACATATTATAACAAAAAAGAAAAATAGAACTTCAATGAAAATAAATTATTAGAACTTCAATGAAAATAAATTATGGAATATCTTAAATCAACTGTGCTTACTAATGGTTTAAACTTATCCAGAGTTTTCCAAATCACTGTGTTTTATGTAACAGTAATAATCAAATAGTTTTAACGATATGTTTAGAAGCACTTTAGTATATTTGATACACATTTTGATACACATTTTCAGGTCCCAGAATTATGGGCCAGAAACGCTTATCCTTCGTTAAAGTCTTTAGCATCTTGGGTTAAAGACCTGATAATGAGGTGTTGTTTTATTGACAATTGGATCAATAATGGACCTCCTAAGTCTTTTTGGTTGTCTGGCTTCTTCTTTCCACAAGGTTTGTAATTTTGTTGGGAAGTTGTAGATCTAAATGTCAGATACTTACAATATCTTTTCACAAAGTTTTATGTGTCCTATAAACATCATGAAAATGTGTTTGAAAATAAATTACTGTGCTACCTGTTTTTTCGGAGTATTATGTTTCTTAAGCTGTAACGTAACATGATTGGGTATGACTTTATTGCCCTATATTAAAGGATGAGTTTTGATCTTCCCATTTATGATCACCTTGTTTTAAGGCAACTGCAGGTGATTGCTGTTAAAGCTAAAGTGTCAAAACCATGTCAGGAACAAGTGAAATATAAAAAGTACTTTTAAAAACAAATAGCATTACTTATTTTGAATCAATAATCTAATTAATTTTTAACAGAGCTAGACTAATAATAATAAACTTGTGCAATTGGAAATACTTTAATTAGTTGTTTTTGTTTATTGCCACTTTAATGCTAATAGCTTGCTCAGTGCACTATGGTCCAATAAGTTTCTGTTGGGGAAGGGGTTGAATCTGGGAGAAAGTTTTGGTGCTGCCCTTTCAAAACCAATTTTTTTTTTTTTAAAACTAAGAAAGTTGCTTGATTCTGTATTTGAAATGGAGGTCTCAAGTATCTAGGATGGAAGGCTAATGTACTAGTCACTGAGCTGTTCAAGTACTGATAAAAAAAATAGAAGGTTTTACAGTCTTAAAAAAAATGTGTCGCCTTATTCTCTACACAAGGCGTATCTCACTTAGCTTAGTACATTTAGGACTAATAATGAGAAGGCATGTATTTGAGTCTCAAGGAGGAGTGCAGTATTTCACTCGGCTAGGCTGTCCTAGCTGTGACACACCCAATGCAGACATAATTGTTGTAGACATTGCTGTGATCCGTTTAGGTTCTCTTTCAGTAGTCTACGTCTGTCCTCTGTAGATTTCCTTTAGATCTCAAATTATGTATCCTTCTGCCTTTGTAACAGACCTACTGCTGTCTTGTTCACAATAAGCCTGCTGTCTGGTAATTAACTATTTGCTTAATTTTGTGATTGATTCATGTGTTGTCATCAGCAATCAATAACTGTGCTCATTTTCAATTTGGTTTAAGAATGGGAAGTGGAAGAAAAAATGTGTAAAAGATTCCACTTGTACTTAGTTGGCAAGCATTTTTTTTTAAAACAGTAAAAAAAAAAAACTTACTTATTGAAGACTATATCTTCTATTTATTTACAAGTTTCTTGACTGGAACTCTTCAAAATTTTGCTAGAAAGTACAACCAGCCTATTGATCATCTCTCATTCAAGTTCATTCTCCTGCCATATTCTAGAGAAGAAGCACTAGTTATGGAGCAGTTGCGTACAGTTAAAAAGGGCGAAACAATACCTATGGATCAAAATGTAAACTCTAAGTTAAAATCAAATTATTTCTCTAATAAATCAATATTTATTTTTAAAACAATGGTTAAATCAGTTTACGAAATCAAAATATAGAACTTCAAAATTAAAAACACTAACAAATGATCAGACTTGATATGGAAATATAGGAAGTATAAAAAAAATTAGAGAAATTTAATTAAACTTTTGTGGTTTTCTCCTCCTCGTCCTCTGTCAGATTTTAATTTTATCATAACATAATGAGGAACCTAAATGCTTCCCAGGGGGTGTGGTGGTCAAATGGTTAAGGGCTTGGCATCCGAACCTGAGGGCCAGAGTTCGAATGTCAGTGAAGGCTGGGATCTTGAATTTCAGGATTTTTAGGGCGCCCCTGGGTACACCCAACTCTGGGGAAAGTAAATGCCGTTGGTTGTTGTGCTGGCCACATAACACCCTGCTCGTTAACCGTTGGCTAAGAAACAGATGACCTTAACATCGTCTGCCAGTGTAGAAAACATGGTCGGAAAGGGGGAAATTTTTACTTTACTTAAATGTTTCCCAAATATCTACTTTTTCATTGTATTCAATATTTAACTGTAACTCTTTCCTCCTTTCTACTGTCTGAATAGAAGCCATCTGTCTTCTACTGACTGAATAGAAGCCATAAGTCTTCTACTGACTGAATAGAAGTCATAAGTCTTCTACTGACTGAATAGAAGTCATCTGTCTTCTACTGACTGAATAGAAGCCATCTGTCTTCTACTGACTGAATACAAGCCATCTAACTTCTACTGACTGAATAGGAGGCATCTGTCTTCTACTGTAAAATGTTTTACATATTTCGAATTTTCCTTCTGAGTTGAAGATAGTTTTCCTCCTTTCTACTGTCTGAATAGAAGCCATCTGTCTTCTACTGACTGAATAGAAGCCATCTGTCTTCTACTGACTGAATAGAAGTCATAAGTCTTCTACTGACTGAATAGAAGTCATCTGTCTTCTACTGACTGAATAGGAGCCATCTGTCTTCTACTGACTGAATAGGAGCCATCTGTCTTTTACTGACTGAATAGGAGGCATCTGTCTTCTACTGTAAAATGTTTTACATATTTCGAATTTTCCTTCTGAGTTGAAGATAGTTTACTTTCTAGTCCAAACCTCCCGCAGGACGATGGGGGATGGGAGCTGGCAGGGTTTGAACCCTCGACCGTCGATAAATCCGAACGACAGTCCAGCGCGCAAACTGCACGACCAGGCAGCCATCTACTGACTGAATAGAAGCCATCTAACTTCTACTGACTGAATAGAAGCCATCTGTCTTCTACTGACTGAATAGAAGTCAACTTACTTCTACTGATTGAATAGAAGCCATCTAACTTCTACTGACTGAATAGAAGTCAACTTACTTCTACTGATTGAATAGAAGCCATCTAACTTCTACTGACTGAATAGAAGCCATCTGTTTTCTACTGACTGAAGTCATCTTACTTCTACTGACTGAATAGAAGCCATCTGTCTTCTATTAACTGAATATAAGTCATCTTACTTCTACTGACTGAATAGAAGCCATCTAACTTCTACTGACTGAATAGAAGCCATCTGTCTTCTACTGACTGAATAGAAGCCATCTAACTTCTACTGACTGAATAAAGCCATCTAACTTTTACTGACTGAATAGAAGTCATCTGTCTTCTACTGACTGAATAGAAGCCATCTGTCTTCTACTGACTGAATAGAATTTGTCTGTCTTCTACTGACTGAATAGAATTTGTCTGTCTTCTACTGACTGAATAGAAGCCATCTGTCTTCTACTGACTGAAGTGAAGTCATCTCTCAGTGCTCGTTGAAGTTCAAAAAGCAAGTTTGAAAACATGTTTCAACTATAAAAAAAATGACTGACAAAATGGAAGATCCAAAATAATGCAAACAAATATTGTTAGACTTAGAGAAAGTGATGACAGAAATGAAACCAAGAGTGTCCTAGTCTCATCACAATTTATGTGAACATGACTCTTATACACACTACAGAAAATTCAGCCTGAAGAAAAAAAAAAAATTAACTCAATTACATAGGACAATGTAATTTAGAAATGCATTCCCTGGAAGATGAAAATCTGAACCAGCGACACAGACCCAAGTAGAATAGTTCTAAAAAATCAGATCTGTGCTTTCTTCATAAGACACTAGCCTCAAGCTAACCTTAATAAAAGTGTAAAAAGAACTATGCAGTTTGAAACATGTAGGACTATTTATGACTCCATCAATCGACCATAATATAAAAAAAAAGAAACAACTTTCTGTTTTGATAGTCATATTGAGGGGAACAAATCAGAAAAAAAAAATTACTGCTTTCATTATTTCTATACAAATTGAGTCATCTTTAATTCTTTGTTTCTAAATGATATCCAGTTTGCCTGTCATGCACATGGATCCTCGCCTAGACTATGAACCAGATTTATCTCTCTATCCAGCGCCACTCTACAAAACAGCTGCAAGAGCTGGCACACTTTCCACTACAGGTAACAAGTTACAAATTTCTTTACAGCTGGGATCAATGTTCTCACAAAACACTTTCTATCTTTTGTTAACTCCTACCATAGCTTTCATGGGCATGTCTGGTTAAGTCTTGCTACAGCTCTCACAGGTTTATTTTCTCCAAGACCTAACTTGTTTATTTTAAGATCTAGCTCTCACTTGTTCTTTGTACATCTCTCACTGATTTACTCTGTATATAGATATACAACATTTTTTTCTGTTCATAACAAGATTGGTTAAATATCAAGATAGATTTTTGTGTTCAATCGTTTCTGTAGCTAGTACAATTAGTCTTTCTGTGAATATGAAGAGGATTCCTGAATGTCTCAATCATTTTTGTGTTGAGAACATCCTCATTTCCACAGCTATTCATTCAAAAATTCATTTAGGAAATTGACTAAAGTCATGCCTACTACATACCCAGCCCAGCAGAGTTTTGGACTTTTTTTTAAAAGTATGGACACTGTTTATTTGAGATGTATAGGATCTTACTATTACATGTGAAATTTTTCTTAGGCGGCAAAGATCAAAAAAGAGTTCAGCTATTGAATGTGTCAAGACTATAGAGACCATGGCTTATAAAAGTGAGGGAAGAACTGTGGACTTTCAGCTTTGTTAATGCTGAGTCCTCGCCTTGGTCCTCCTTGTTCTTGAAGTCTACCAAATGCTGCACTAGCATGTGTAACACAAGTTTGTTTAATCATCTATATTAGCATATATTGTTACAGTGCTCCCCAACTGGACAAATTATCACATGTTGACTCTTTGTTTTATACATTTTGGATGTTCCTTTAGAAATGAAGATTAGTACCTCTTGGCTCATTCCTCCTGCATGACGTCTAGCTGGCAGGCTTTGAACTCAGGACTAGGTTGATGACAATCCAAAGTGCATACTGCTCAACCTATCAATCAATGACCTGACATCAGGCAGTTTATGGTCATAGCATTTCTGGTTCCATGCCTACTGTGTTTGTGAAAATGTGTACAGGGATAAGATCTGCTTCATTTGAGGCATTCAGGGTGCAAGCATCAGTCCATAGCAAATCTCTAATGCAGAAATATTTTAGTCTTCAGTCTCTGTGTGTTGAATAGACCTGCATCAGAGAGATATAAGATGTCATAGTATTACTATAAGGCTTCTAGCCGTCTTGTTTGTGTTTCAGGAACTCTCAGATTTATTCATTGGTTTCATCAAATCAATAATGGTGTTTGCATTTTGGCTGTGCCAGTCACAGTATATAGAGTGCATGTGATCTTTCTAGTGGTTTTCCAGTGTAAAGATTGTATTTGAGGTATTTGATAAGTTCCTGTTTGCTTTCTGTTGTTTTTTTTTAGCTTTAGTACATCCATTGGTTTAACATGATTAGTTTCCTGAAGCTGTCCATTTTCTTTACAGCTTAGTTTTAATATATGTCCAGATCTCAGCTCAGTACATAGTTTTTGTGATTGCCTGACAATAGTTAGGTATAGATCTATTTGATGCCACTGCTTGGGATACATTCAAGGAAACTGAAAAAGTGTATATGTTATGATTATAAAGTAAGGTAAAGTTCATCTTTCAGACCTTGTGGTCTATAGGGCAGATAATGTAAAGGTCATCTGTTTCTGTGGCCTATGGGTGTCATGTGGCCAGCACAACAACCAACCGCCTTTACTTTTCCCCAACAAATGTCAGGTACCCATTAGAGCTGGGTGGACTAGAGGCACCAGAAGATCCCAAAAAATTAAAATCTGTCTTCACCAGGTTTCGAACCCTGGACCCCAGTCATCCACCGTGCCTCCTATGTTATGATTATGAGCTGAGCGTATTTCTAATAGCAATATGCCATTACTTCTATACAATGGCCGATGACATGTTTGCCCAGAAAATGACTTCAGGTTGTCCAATCAGATTATGTATTTCAATACTGGTATAGTAGGCTTATCTGGTTTCTTTGTTTGTTTAAGTTTGAGTAGAAGCTTTCTTTGATGTAGTATGGGTTGGACCAGCTGTACTTTATAGAAAGCTAGACATGTTTCCTATTCTTTCCTATATGTTGACTGAAACAAGAGATGTACTATTTTGAGAAATGATGTTAACAAAATGCTAAAAATAAGAAACTTAAAAAAAAAATCAACCATTTAGTAGTAGAAATTACTGAATTTAAAATTATGATCAGGCTTCAGTGCCTGCTTTGAGCATTTATTTTTTAATTGCTTGCTTTTAATGTCTATTTTTTTATGTTCTTATTTCATCATAATTAATTTTATTTTACACTTTTTTTTTCTGATTTTAAATAATAAGCATAAAGTTATATTTATATATTATAATAGAAGGCTAAAATAGGCAATAATTTATTAGGGTTAATGATGAAATGTGTTCACATTGACATTTCTAAGATTACCTTTGACCATTCAATAGATTGGTTTTTAATATTAAGTAGATTTAAAAAGTGTTTTATTTGTGTAAGATTGCAGCATACAAAACAGATTGGCTGACATCTAGGGGTGTTTTTGTGTTTTAGAATATTGTTATTATTGATTCTTTTGGGGTAATTGTGTGTGCAATCAGCTGACACTGATAGCACAGGCCAGAACTAGGTAAGTGGTCTACTGTGATGAGGGATGACACTTCAGGAATGATAGTCTTATGATCATCAATCACTTTCTAGAACAGGGGTCCCAAACTCATTTCAGCATGTGGGCCACAGTGGAAAGTAACAACCATTCAGCGGGCCGCACCACTAAAAAGGAATGTTTTTTCATTAAATTTTACGAACACTACTGTCACTGCAGTTAAATGCTAAAATAAAGTTTTTATAATTATTAATTACATTTAGTGTAGTTTATTACTTGCACAGGCAGTTTAGTTTGCTGAAATAAGTTGACGTTGACTCTGTCACTAATTAAAAAGCAGAAACTGTAGTTCCCCCCCCCCCCCAAAAAAAAAAAAAAAAAAAAAAAAACCTACTGCAGATGGCTCGTCACTCATGTTTCTGTCCACTCAGCTGAGAGCGTTTGGCAGAGACCAGACCAACGACGTTATGCCTGAAGTCGCAAGGTTGCTCTCAGATGCTCATCAGTCAGTCTTGATCGTAATGCTGTTTTGTTAATCTTCATTCTGGAAAAAACTGTTCGCAAACGTACGTACTCCCAAACATCGCATCGCAAGAATTCTAGCAGCTGCGCAGAATAAGTTTGGAAACTTCTCTCTGGGAAGAAACTGGTAGAAAATCTGGAACGCCAACATCAGCGTATTTTTGCTTCAGAACAGTGTCACACTGCAGGTCCAGTAGTTCCATCTGGACTTTCTCTGGAACGTTTTTCATTTCAACTGCGAACGGAGTGGCAAGAAGGAAAAACTGTGGTTCGAGAGCAGTGAATTGATGAAAGCGGTGTTCAAAATCTTCCAGTAGTCTGAAGAGGATGTCTACGTAGTCTTTCAGGCGCTGTGGTTCAACCGTAATGCTCTGTAGAAAAGACAAATGAGCCAGTTTTCCATCTGCCAGAAGAGTGGCCCACAAAGTCAGCTTGTATCTGAATGATTTGATGTGGTCAAACATCATGATAATCAGATGCTTTGTGCCCTGTAGTTGTGAATTGAGTGCATTGAGATGTTGCGTGATGTCAGTAAGAAAAGAAAGATCTGACAAAAACATTGGGGCACTGAGGTGTGTCTCCGTCTTTTATTGCCATGAACAATGCTATTTCCCGTCTCAGTTCAAAAAATCACTTTTCCACGACTCAACCATCTGACCGTATGATAAAGCAACTCTTCGTATTCCGTTTCCAAATCAGCTAGACATGACACAAACTGTCTGTGGTTGAGACCCCGTGCACGTATGAAGTTCACCATCTTCACGACAACATCCATCACGTTCTTCATTTGTAGACTTTTGCCACAGAGTGCTTCTTGGTGCTGAATGCAATGTATGGCTGCTAAAAGTCCGGCCAAGCTGAGCTGATACCGTTTCTCTACCATTAATCCAACAACAATAACCTTCTTTGAAACAATAACCTTCTCTGAACACATTGCTGGTGCACCATCCGTAGCCACTGAAACAAGTTTTTCCCACGGTAGCCCACACAGCTGTCAATACAAGCTTCCAGTTCTTGAAACACGTCGCGTCCAGTCGTCGTTCCTTTCACATCGTCCAATAGCTCTTCAACAATGTTCAAGTTTTCGTCGACCCCACGAATGAATACAGCACAGTATGCGGTGTCTGTTACACAAGTAGACTCGTCCAGTGCAATGGAATATGCTACAAAGTCTTTTGCAGCGGCAATCAGTTACTGTTGAACATTTGTGGCTGACTCGGTGATCCTGCTTGCAACTGTGTTCGCAGACAAACTTATGCCTTCGAAGAGTTTCTTTTTCTCGGGGCAGATAATTTCACACGCCTGTAGCATACACTCTTTTTACAATCTGGCTTTCAGTGAATGGTCGTGATGCCTTTGCTATCATCTCGCTAACAACAAAGCTTGTCTTCACAGAATCTTCGCTTGCAGTGGGCGGACACTTCATTTACTGATTTGTGCAGTTGTAAATCATTTCACGGCTTATATGTGGTCATTGTAAATTTTATCTAATTTTTTTTTAATTCGCGGACGTGGCCGCGGGCCACACAAAATTGTTTCGCGGGCCACATGGCCACCTGTTTGAGACCCCTGTTCTAGAAGGTCTTTGAGAACCCTATATTAAGAACAAAGGTGTCAATCTAGATGATTCATGATTGAGTGTCTCACGATTCATTGTGAAGGCAATAGGAAACAGTTAAATCCAGGATGAGGTGGAAAGGCCTGTAGAGTTTGGTACAGCTGTCGTTATAATATTATATATCCTTTTTTTTTTTTGTCATTCCTTTGGAATTAGCAGCTGCCAGGTGAGGGGCTTCTTTGTGGATGACAAGATCTCCTAACCAAGACCATAGCTTCAGGCTTTGATTTAATAACCCTATAGATGTAGTTTTATAATAATAGGCAGTAACATTCTTTATGCAATGATGTTAGGAGCCTCTGCCCTGGTCTATTATATTCACATTTTAGAGATAATTAAAAAATAAAAGTTTTTTTTAGCTGCTGCACCCTAGGTGTATAGTATGATCTATAAATATTTGAACTCCACTGTTTTAACTTTGCTTTCCTTGTTTATTTGGCAGGACATTCTACTAACTTTGTTGTAACTGTCCACCTTCCTTCAAGCAACACACAAGATTACTGGATAGCCAAAGGTGCAGCACTCTTATGTCAAATTTCTGATTAATTTTGCTTACAGATAAGTTGTAAAGCATTTAACAATAAAAACAATGTCCATTTCAAATGGTTCTCTAGTTATTACTTTGTGTTTGTTCTCCTGTTTGTTTGTTTGTTTGTAGGCTCACACAATGTTAGATATGTTAGTGAGCAACTTTCTTCTCTGATCACTATCTAGAACATCTTGTGTTCATATCACTAAAATAAAGTCTTTAACTACTTTAAGATAATTATATTTTTTACCACTATAAAAATGAAGTAAAAAATACTTTATAAAAATTTCTATTTAGTCATAATAAAATACAATTTTTATACATTGAGCTTCTCTTGACACATGAAAGAAAATAATATGAGACTATGTATCTATACAGTTGAAATTATATGATCCAGGCATTCAAATCCACTCTCATTCAGTCAGAATCACATTGCATAGTTAAGCAATAAATTATTCTCAAGGTCCGCAAAGTTGTAATTGTTGGAAGTGGTAATGGATATAAGCAATCCAATACCTATATCTGCTTCCTAATGGCATACATCTCAAATAGCCTTTGACAACCAGTCTAACAACCAGTCTAATTCATGTGTGGCTCATATATTTGAGTCCGGTGGAAGTCGGTTTGGTTCTTAGTGGGGTATCATACCATGCCCTCAACTGTAGAAAATCAACTGTGCAAGAATTATGGGTGTGATACTAAATGTATAGCGCAATGAGTACTGGTCATTTAAAGTATAAATATTTATTATACTCGGGTCATTTAAAGTATTGTTACGATCTTCTCTACCAGGCCTTCTGCAAACACAACTACAAAACACAGCACATCTAACTCAAGAACTTGACAACAAGAGCTTCTAGTAACAAAGTGGCGGTTTAATGACAATTACATCAACAGCCAATTCAACACAATTGGCTACATCAAATTCAAATGCTTTAACACAATAGAACTGCCTAACTTAACAAGTCTCTCTAGCTCGTACAGCTACATTTTCGAATGTACCAAAGGTAGCACAGTCCTTATGCCTTGCTGTTCTGGACTCATCTGTCTCTTGTTACACACCGTGTCTCTCGGCCGTGAAGGCTCTTGATCACATGACCACAACACAGGTCATACTTGCGTGAACTAGCAGTACTGTCCCTTGTCTATCGACACCCGTTGACCTGTGTGATTGACCTGAGTCGTGTGTATCAGTAGGCCGCACACACATTAACCCTTTCGGTCCGCCACTGGAGTTACTACAGTATAATAAATAAATATTTATATCTATTAATATTCAACTTGATGGAGATGACACAGAAGTCGACTCACTGATAATATTATTATAGACCGCACAAACTAGTAAGCATCAGGGAGATGGGGCTCGTTAGCCTTGGTGAACAGGATACTGTATAGAGACTTGAATTGATGCATTCATGACTCATAACTTATTGTATTTAAAGGCTGGTATACTATAAATATAATAGAAATATGGAGTGTCCCGGCTTGGCCTCCGGTCTTTGCATAAAAGAAGGTGTAATCATGGTTCCAGTTTAAAATCTTACCTTTCCTAATTTTTATATTGAGGATTAACAAAACTCCCACGGATGCCAGGAAAGGTTTGAACCCGGGATTTTCGAGACCACATATCACTAGAAAATATCCCACGACCAGGCAGCCATCCGTAGTTTCATAGCTCACACTATGCACAATAATAAATGTGATATATTATTTATTGCATATATATATTTGTGTTTCACATATGTTGGCTTGAGCATGTTTGTTTATTAAGTGGAACATTTTTAAATGGTTAATTTAATTTCATTAATTTATGGACTATCCAGCTATATATAGGCCTGCTACATTCAGTGAGGTCTTGTCTTCAGTTGTTTGCCTTTATCGGTGCCAATAGAAAATCCTGTTACCAATATCATCCTTACCCAAAATAATTTTTTCAATTAAATCTACCTTTTAAAAGTTTCTTAGCTTTTACAGACATTTTAGCCTAAAAGTCTATTGGAAATAGAAATCAATGGATCTAATTTAATGCGCTTGGCAGAGCTCGAAAATAATATAGGGGGGGGGGGAGTGAAGCTTGATCCTAATAAAATGACCATATGTCCATGCGACCAAAATAAAAATTAATGCTACATTACCAATACCAGGCAAGGTTGACTCATCCAGCTGCACAGTCATACAATAGGTCAGCGTGTGTGTGTGTGTGTGTACTATATCGTTATGAACTGTTTTGTCATTCATATAGGGCGCTGGTTGTAAGTATGTATGTGTTCCGTGTGTGAATCTTGTTCGTATTTGCATCTATATTGTTATTGTTACAGTAGTTACTTGAGGTGGTCAGTTCTAGACAAACAATTTTCATTTGATTGGGTCGATAAAAATTATCTTGTCTGAAAACAGAACAGAATAAAATACTCAGAAAGACAGATGGGTAAAGCACATTACTTGTTCCATATGCTAGGACAAATGTGTACTAGTGCTCCTTTTCAATAGTGTTACTAGAGCATGGAATGGGTTGTCTGAATCAGCCAGGAAAAGCTATGACTTAGCAAATACTAAATCACTAATTAACTAGCATAACTGTATTCTCACAGGCCGTAATTATATTTTCTTTTGAAGTAACGTCTGTAATTCATCAGATAAGACAGGCGCAGTCGACGCAAAAAAAAAAAAAGAACTTAGACCCCAGAGAACCTGCTTTTTTGTGGCAAAATATGCAGTTCGCAACTGGGTCTACTTGGCCACTTTAAGGGCAGGAGAAACACTCAAAAATGATAGTTTTGGGGAAAAAAAATCGATTTTTAGTTTTTACATGTTTCAAATAGTTCAACATGTTTTGTACGTATTTTACTTAATGATAACATTGAAAAAAAAAATTAATATGTAAAAAATACATTTAATAATGGTCATCTTTTCATAATAAGAGCTGAAAATTACCAAAATACCAATTATTTTTACTCGATTTTCGTTAACAATAATTAAAGGGAGCCCGCCATGTTTGGCCTCATTTAAAATAAACATTCTGTCATCGAGAATTCATAGAAGTCTATTTATAAAGCGCTGGTTATGAGTGTGTATGTGTTTTTCGTGTGCGAATGTTGTTCGTATGTGTATCTATATCGTGCATCTATATTGTTATTGTTACAGTAGTTACTTGAGATGGTCAGTTCTAGACAAACAATTTTCATTTGATTGGGTCGATAAAAATTATCTTACATATTACAAACGTTACTTCGAAAAGGAAGATAATTACGTCATATCACGTGTCAATCTAGTACCAAGTGTCTGCAGTCAACCCCGCAACGTGTCATACAGCCCAAAAGTATCTCCGTGCTTCAACACAGCCATCGCGTGTGTCCATTAGCGCACGAGTTTCTCGTCAAAATAATGCCAACATTGGCAAGACTGCACTGGGTCGGAAATAATAATAATAATAATAATTTTATTTATAAAGCGCTGTTAACAAACAAATGTAGGCCGTGAACTGAAAAAGCACGCAGACCGTAGCTTTTGAGGGAGAAACGTGGCACTACTAAAAGCGTTGAGTCCATTGAGCGCAGGGCTCTCTGGGGGACATATGGAGTAATCAGTTCGCTAAGGTACAAGGGCATCTCATTGTTATATATACACTGATGACAAAGTGTGGCGACCTTGTAATCGATTCTCGCTTTCACGGGAAGCCAATGGAGCGCGCGCAAGAGCGTAGGAAAGTAATTCAAGACATTATAATAGGTTAATGAAGGCCTGCTGACCACTGTTAAAAAATATATTATGGCAATACCATTATGTCCTCAGTACTTGCAAAGTCCTTCATTCAGAGAACAATACCAGGAAAAAGAAGAGGCAGACAGAGAAAGCGATTAGAAAACAAACATAAAAGAATGGGAGGGGCTTGTCTTTGAAAGGATAGACAGGGATGGAGGAAGACGGTTGAGCGATCGTGAGTGGTGCCCCAACGGGCTAACAAACCAAGGGATAGGTTGAGGTCAATAAAGGCGCCACGACAAATGGTGCAGAGACAGCTGGTTCAATGACACCGAGTTAATTCCAGATCACCCTGGCCTTAAGGTGGCGCCTCGGTAGAAATGTTAGTGGAAGCGGATAGGCAAACATCGGCTAGTGAGTCTCGCTTCTGTCCGTTTTTTTTTTTTTTTTTTTTTAGTTGTTTTTTTTTAATGTCTTTGTAACATTGTTTTTTTTTTCTTTTTTTGTTTTTTTTTTTTTGGTGCTTTTTAAAAATGTTATTTTTATGTTTTTGTTATGTTTTTTTTTTCAATGTTTTCCAGTGCCTAAAGAGAGAAAGAGAATCTTTAGTCACCTTCAGCCCATTGTACAAATATTCGTGCCCCTAATGCTATCTTAAATTTTTTTTTAAATACAGTTTTGTAGAAACAAAGGGAGGATACTAGAATCAAAGCATACCAAACGACGAGAGAGAGAGAGAAAGAGAAACACAAAGAGAGAAAGAAAAAATTAGAGATGTTGACATTGTGTTGATGTGTATGTGTTTGTGTGTAGAGTTATTCCCCTTGGTAAGAAACCTCCTATTGTTGTGCGTGTTATGTAAGAGTGTGTTATTAAAGTGTAAAGAAAGGACAGTTGAGTCCAGGACAGCAAGAGAAAAACTGTGCAGTACCTTGAGAGTCCTCGAAGATGTAGCTGTACGAGCTAGAGAGACTTGTAGGGATTAGTTAGGCAGTTCTGTTGTGAAGAAAAGCATTTCAGTTAGTGTAGCCAATTGTGTTCATTGGCTGTTGTTGATGTAATTTGTCATTAAACCGCCACTTTGTTTATTGAAGCTCTTGTAGTCAAGTTGTTTTAGATGTGTTGTGTTGTTGGCAGTGTTTGCAGAAGGCCTGATAGAGAAGATCGTAACAATATAAACACACACATACACAATCCATATTAAGGCCACCAAGTGAAAAACAAATAAGCGAAAAGTTTCGCTAAATACTCAGAACGTGCGAAGTGTTTGGGAAACACTGCACTAGAGACACAATAGCGCTGACTTTGATCTAGGTTTTCCTTCAGTGGACAGTGACTTGAAATTCCCATCTTAAAAATTAATATATGAACAAGAACACATAAAAAATACTTTTTGAACAAAAAAACTACAAAACTTTTTGACCAAACAGACAGAGTTGATATAAGCTTTGTACAAAAAAAATGTGTGGGGGGGGGAGGAGTATTTGAAAAACCCCACGCCCCCCCCCCCATTTGAGAAAGCACCCAAATTAGTGTGTTTTTTTACATAAAAAAAATATTACGCAAAATACAGAGGCCTCAAAAGAGGTCAAGCCCTGGGCCCCCCAACGATGGAAAATTCCTAGCTACGCCCCTGGTGGCCGCCTGTTCGAGTGATATGCACTTCAATGCTCGTCGTCAATGACGTCATCCCCCCGACGTCACGCATGAGGTTTGGCCTGGAATGAATGATCTTCATTACAAAAGAAGTGTCAGAAACTTTAAAAAAAAAACCACATCACTTACACAATAGACCTGTTTTTTACAAAGCGTATACCAAATCTTGTCTGTAAAAAGTTTGAACATGTCATTTCACCCATTCTCATTCTTGGATCAAGTTGAGTGAAACTTTTGCACAATTATTCCTTGGCGAAGAAAATACATGAATCAATAACAACAAAATTAACAAATTTGTACTGGGGCGTGGTGGCTGATTGGCTAAGCGCTTGGCTTCCAAACCTTGGGTCCTGGGTCCGAATCTTGGTGAAGACTGGGATTTTGAATTTCGGTCCACCCAAATCTAATGGTGACCTGACTTAATTTGGGAAAGTAAAGGCGGTTGGTCATTGTGCTGGCCTCATGACACCCTGCTCGTTAAGTGTTGGCCATAGAAACAGATGACCTTAACATCATCTGCCCCATAGATCGCAAGGTCTGAAAGGGAAATTTTCCTTTTACAATATTGAAATTTATAGTTGCGAATGTGGAGTTCTTCCCCATACCATAGAAAAGCTTTTTAAAAAGTATTTTCATATTTTGCCTTTTTTATGTTCCTATTCTTGTCCAGATAGTGTATCCAGTACTTCTGAAAGACCTTTTTGTTTCAGGTAATTTGCATTGCTGACGAGGAGCAAGATCACTCAAAGTAATCTATGTGCGTATTCTGAAAACCAATATGTTCATTACAAACTTAAATTCCTGTATCTAAATTTATCTATCACAATGACTTTTTCAATGAAAAAACATTTTTAAACGAATCATCTGAACATGTTAAAATGTGGGTAAGTTAATAGCGTACACAAATTCTACGTTCAAACTATGTCAGCATAGTCTAGGGCCTGGCCTAGACTATTGATCAATATTTGTTTTATTAGTATTCCTTCTTACTTAGATCGATCTCAAATTACATAATTCGAGATAATTTAAAATTTAGAGCATTTAAAGCGAAGACCAGAATGTGAGAACTTAAAATTATAAATATGAATTACAAAAAAGATTACTTCTGCAAGAAGTTTATCTTATTGACGTCTGAAACACAAACATGGCAAGCTATAGAGTCAATTTTTAACCATTTGACAACTAGAGTTGCCGGGAGTCGCCGCTACTGGTAGTCAACTAGCCGGAGGAAATTCCAGCTACCCGTCGCCTCAGCGTGGCCCTCCGGAGGAAACGTCTAGTGGTGGAAACTAGATAGTCTAAGTAGCTTACGTGTAGCGAACCAGGCCTGGTCGGGCTTCCCTGGGTGAGCTTTTGTTTTGTTTTTTTCTCTCACTCGGGGGTTGGGATGGAAAAAACGCCCGGAACCAAGTCCAAAAAGTCCGTCAAGCCGATCCAGTCATCAGTGTCCCGTTAGCTGGAGTGGCGGTCCTTGTACGGAACAGTGGCGGTTACAGTATTAGTATAGGAATATGAGACAAGCTCCCCTCAGTTAGCATTGCTCTCAGCCACTTGTAGCGAGTGGGGCCCAGGAACGGTGCGCTGTGTAGCCTACACGTCACGGTCCGGTCTGGCCCAGTCAATCGATATGGCCGTCTACCGTTGGGAGCCCTCAGACAGGACAGAGGTAAAGAGCCCCACGTCCAGGCCTGGTAGTTAGAAAAAAAGCCTTTTTAATCACCAATGGGATAATGGCGCCTACGGCGCCGACGCCCTTCTGGACAACTAGAGCGTGACCTCAATGTCGAAGGCGCCGACTAAAGTCGCCGATTTTGGGTTGTTTCGTTTACGCACGCACTGCTAGTTTTTAAATAAAAATTTATACCTTTACTAACTCTGACCTAGAAGAGCGATAGTAAAGCTATTTTTAGCTGTTTATCTATATCTCTACAGCATGGAGTTTTAAGATTTTTTGAAAATTATTTTTTTTTGCTAGCCTTTAAAATGGAACATATTTAGGCTTATGTGTAGGCTTTAAAAGAATAAGATTCTAATGGGAATATTAATGTTTATATGGATATAAATAATGATTGGGGTAAGTAATTTACTTAATTTAGAATTTCAATTGAATTTTTTAGAGTTTTAGTTTTACTAAGTTTATTGTGACTAAGTGTAACTAAGTCTCTAAGTTTTACTGTTTTAGGTCTCGACTACTTTAACTTTAGTATTGACTTAGGACTAGGCTAGGTCTACTCAGGGTCTAGACTAGATCTAGATTCTAGATCTAGACTAATCTAGAGTTTCTAGAGCCATTTGTATAAATTTGTTGAATTTGTCTCATTTGACAAATTTGAGTTCAGAACGATTTTTTTTAGTAGTGAAAATGAATAAAAAAAATTGATGCTAGGCAGCTAGATCTAGATTAGATTTAGATCTAGATCCAGTATTGAATATGTTAGATCTAGTGAAAGTGAAACGGGAGATTGGAAGGCAACTAGATCTAGATCTAAATATGACATGATATTTTAGTGTTTTTGAGCTCTGCAGGCCTATTTATGATGATAATTAGATCTAATAATAATATCATTAAATATCATTCAATGATGCTGAATGTGAACTGTGAACCCTAGGTCTATTGTATTTTTTTCTATTATAAAATTAAAAAGAATGTTTTTGACATTTTTGTTAGGTTTTATTAGATCTAATTAGTTTTTTCCTGTGAAATTAGTCATAAAATTGATTTTTTAAAATAACTGATACATCAGAGTTGATCAGAGTTATAGTTATATATCCCTTCTCTAAGCCTGTCTTCGGTGATAGATAGTTTCTGACAACTGTTTAGTGGTGAAAGGGTTAATATAGACTAGATCTAAAATATAATAATATATAGATTATAGATCTCTAGAGATAGATTAGATTGATTAGATCTAGATCTATAGAAATCTATACTAAACTGACTAAATGGTATAATACTATTATAATGTGTATAAGTAGATCTACTGACTAGATGACTACATTGTCTAGATCTATAACTAGTTAGTAGTGTAACTATAATTTAATACTATAATAATTTAATAAAGTATAGACTCTATAAGTACTATATATAATATAAAAATATAGTATAAATAATATTAATGGACCTCATTCACCAATCGTAAATAAACACATTTAGCCACGGCATTATATTGTAATATTGATAAAACAATAAAAAATATGTATCACGTGACAGCCACTATGGATGGCATACTTTGTATAGTAATAGAGGATATAGATAATCACGTGGCTAAATGTTGTTTGTTTACAATTAGTGAATAAGGTCCATTAACTATATTATAATTTTATTTAGTATGAAAAAATGTAGTATAAAATAGTAGTATTTTAATTAAGTATAGTCTAGTGACTATAGTGATGGTATAGTCAGACAAATAGTATAGACAGATACTCAGATAGTGTGAGATAGTCATACTATTTTAGTATTATAATTAAGTAGTCTAGTGACTAGTCTATAGTGACTATACTCAGACTAAAAGTATAAAAGTATAGACAGATAGTGTGAGATAGTCATAGTATAATTCAAAATAGTTGTTAACATTGACATCCTCAAGGGCTTTGAGTCTTAGATAATTAAAATCTTTCGTGGCGAAGCGACAATAGAAATCATTTAACTCGTTGGCCAATGTTTTTTCGTCTCTTGTAGCAAGATTATTTTTAATTTTGACTTGTGCTCCTGCCATTTTGTTCATGATGCCTCACGCCTGTCTCATGCCACTTGTATTAATTGAGTCTTCCAGCTTGGTGCGGTAGTTTCTCCTCCCTTCCTCAAGAACGACGTTGAGATTTCGTTGAGCAATTTTCCTTGTCTGTCCATCGCCACTCATAAATGCTCTTTTCTTTTTTATTATTTCCCATTTTATTTTTGCAGTGACCCATGGTTTATTGTTGGGGTATATCTTGATGCTCTTAGTGCTGACACACATGTTTTCGCAGAATTTGATGTAATTTGTCACTGCGTCGACCCATTCTTCCAGATTGGAAGTGGTCTCTTTAAACAAATTCCAGTCAGTGCAGTCTAGACATCCCTGTAGTTTGAGAATATTGTCTTGAGTCCATTCTTGTACGTTTTTGAATGATTTTTCCTTCTTTCAGTTTTGTAGAGGTAAGTAGGCAGCAGTTGTATTGTTTTGTGGTCCGATGATCCTAGTGGTGGCTTTTCACGAGATGTGAATGCTCCTTTGATGTTACAATAACATAAGTCCAGAGTTCTGTTCTCTCTTGTCGGACATGAAATGTGTTGATAGAAGGTGGGTAGGTCACCCTTCAAGGTGCATTTATTAAAATCACCCAGTATAACTACTGGTGCGTCAGGTGTCCTCGTTTAATGTTAGCGAAAAGGCCTTGGCTATGTTTTATCACGCTCACATCTGCAATATTTTAAGTTTCAATATCACTGCCTGGTATGGCAATCTGAGCATTAAAAATAGGAATAAACTTTATAGAATCCTAAATGCTGCTGGCAAAATCATTGGCAAAAAACAAACCCCATTTGGGCAGTTGTTTGAGACAAACATCTCTAAAAAAGCTAACAAGATCCTCGAAATAAAGAATCACCCTTTGTGTCAGGATTTTGTGATTTTACCATCACAAAAGAGATACAAGACACCGATAGCAAAGACAAACAGACACAAACATTCTTTTGTTCCCCTGGCAATCAAATCATTAAATAAGAACAATCTGGTATAAACTTTGTCACATGTAAATTATGAGTGAGTCTGGTGTGTATGTACACTTTGGTTTCTTATAGTTATAATGTTTTTTGTTTGGTGTAATGCACAAATTGTAAGACAAATTTCCTTATGGATAATAAAGATTATTATTATTATGTTAGAAATGAACGAGTAGTCATTCTCTGGCGCTGCCAGGGTCGAGTTTTGCTAAAGAGAAACAAAATTCATCGTAGTCCCTTTAACAGTTTCCACTGAGGAATTTTCTGGTGATGTGGCAGGTCTGCAGCAGTACCGCCCTCTGACAGGCAACGAAGATGTTCCTAGGAATGTTAAGGGCCTTGAAGGTGTCTGTGAGGTCAGTTGTTATTATCCCCTCGGTTGATATAACAATGGGGTATATTGTTATTTTGGACAATTTCCATAGACGCTTAATCTCCAAGCCTAGGTTCCCATATTTTCTTTGTTTTTCTATCTCAGTTTTTCTTAAATTATGAGACAGTGGTACGGCGATATCGATAATGGTATTATTATTATGATAATAATGACTATTGTGATTGTCTAGATCTATAGTAATATATTTTATATAAATAATAATAAGTTATAATAGATCTTTTATAAACTAGATCTAGAGTAGTTTATGCTATTTGGACACCTATAGGCCAAAATTTCAAAGTTTGACTTTGACAGCGCATTATTTGACAATGGTTCGACATAGAAAAGAAATAAGTATCAAAATCTTCTTTAGTTTAAGTTTAAGGAGAATAAGGATGACTACTTATATTTGTACCCCTAACCTATATTTGTTATTATATTTA
Organism: Biomphalaria glabrata; assembly: GCF_947242115.1. NCBI lineage: Eukaryota > Metazoa > Mollusca > Gastropoda > Planorbidae > Biomphalaria > Biomphalaria glabrata. Next base: position 437,372 of record NW_026602928.1, read on the forward strand.
AGGCCAAAGAGGCTGTGTGTTTTCATTTAATGCAGACAAATTTGACCCACATTATTTTATTCTTCTTATATATCTTATATAATACAGACGTTACTTCAAAAAAGAAGATGATTACGTCCTACGCATTCCAGAGACCATTTAATTTATTTCAGACAGTCTCTATATTTAGGCATCAATAAACTCTGATTTTAATTCTATTTTAACATTAACTAAATTTTTGTTTTTTGTTTATTAAATTAATTTAATAAATTTCTAATACAGATGATCTTTTGTAGTATAGTACAGGTTAGGATAGCCATTCTTGCCTAAATAGCTGAATCCTCTATATTCTCTCTCTATAAATCTATCTAGTAGGTCTAGATCTAGGCATTTAACTACATTCAATGTACCAAGCTCACTACAAACATTTGCCCATTTATTCTCTATGAAAAAAACAAACAAATATAATATAAGATCATTAACATTGATGTCCAAAGCTGGCTGTCTGAAATAAATTTTGGTAAAGAAAATCGTAATTTAATTCAAACACCCTATTATTTTTGTTGTATAAAATCAAACAACTTGGTTTATGAATCAAATAAAACAGCTCCAAAAAACAGAATAAGTATTGCCGGGCTCATTAGCATAGACTAGACTTAGCCAACCAAAAAAATATTCTCTTAATCCTAGGAAGAGGTAAAGTCCTCCGGGTAACATAGGGAAAAACAAAAACCTGATGTAGACATTTGAAATTCTTTTTTCTTACATAAAAAGACAGCTAAATGGAAGGAAATTGGGTCAGAATCATTGGAAATGGACATGCTAGTTTCATATTAAATATCAAAATAAAGATTTAATGACCACAAAAACAGCTAGTGTCCGAATTCATGTAAATAAATAAACTACTCTCTATATAATTTTATTAGATCTATATTACATTATTAGTATATATAGATTCTAGTTTCTAGATCTATCTCTCTCTATATATATATTTATATCTCTAGATGTAGTATTTGTGGATGGCTGCCTGGTCGTGCGGTTTGTGCACTGGACTGTCGTTTGAATTTATCGATGGTCATGGGTTCAAACCATGCCCACTACCATCCCCCGTCCTCCTGCGGGAGGTCTTCACATCTGACCGAAACTATGATATCTAGATCTATATGGTGACTATGACTATGAGTAAACTAAGTGACAGTCTACTAGAGTCTAGATCTGAATCTAGATCAAGTATTACAGTTAGACTACGGTATTAGTGACAGTAAGAAAGCCAAAGTGCTGCCTGTAATCCTGTATTGTTGCATGATGTAGAATCTTAGTGCATCTAGAAATCCAGTCCATTCCTGTATGATTTATGTATATGATGATCAAGTCATGTATATTTATCACATATGATGTCAAGATGATGAGATTTATCACTACATCTAGATCTTATTTAGCCTATTTAATACAAAATAGTTATTTTGAAAGAAATACTTAAGACATCGTAAAATATGAATAGAGCAAATATTTTTTTTGTTTTAATGTTGTCATTATTTTTCAGTCATTTTGCAGGAAACACTTTCCATCCATCCATCCCAATGGCACTACAGCCCATGGAGGGCTTTAGCTGGGTTCAACACATCCCTCCATTCAGATCTCTCCTTAGCCTTTTATCTCCGTCACTATCTGTGGGTCTTCATACAATTGATATATCTCATGGTTAGTACATGTCCTCCACCCTGTTTCATCTTGTATAGCACCATAGATTTTCCTTAGAATTTTACGTTCCCAAGTATTTAGTATATTTTCGGTTGTCTTTGTCAGCATTCAGGTCTCACTTGCATACACTGCAGCTGGTCTTATGGTTTTGTATATTATTTTCTTGTTTTTTCATATTGTTTTGTTCTTAAGTAAATGGTGGGTGCTATAAAATGCCCTGTTGCCTCCTGCTTTTCTTTCCTTTATTTCTGTTTAGTAGGTCATTTTTTAAATCAATTGTACTTCCTAGATATTTGAATGCTTTGACATTTTCAAATTTGTGATTTATGATTTTAATATATGGTCCTATCTTTTTGATTGTCTCTTGTCATTGCGATGTACTTGGGTTTACTGTCATTGACCTCAAGTCCTGCTGGTCGAGATGCTTCTAGTTGTGTGAAAAAACTAGCAATGTCAGAGGTTTCTTTACCCAATAAGGCAATTCATCTGCATAAAGCAAGGTATTGTAGAGGTTAGCTATATATCGTCCCTGTTGGTTGTGGAACCATATTTTCTCTCCTGAAGTATTTAAAAAGTTAGTAATATTTCCCCTCAAGTTTATGTGTTTATTTCTTAAAACTCTCCAGTGTCAAATTGAAAAGCATGCAAGTAAGTGAGTCACCTTGTCTTAATCCTCTTTTAATTTTAAATTCCAGTGAGTGTTCTCCTTCTATCATGACTTTACTTTTTGAGTTATTTAAAGTCATATGTATAAGTCTTGTCAGTTTGTTAGGTATTCAAAAATTTTGTAGAGTGTCATATAGATATTTCCATTTGATACTGTCATAGGCCATTTTATAATCTAAATAGAGTTGGTGGATAGGTATGCTGTATTCAAGGCATTTTTCTATTATAAATCTTAGTGTGAAGATGTGATCAGTTGTGGATCTATCTGATCTGAAATCAGATTAGTAGTCACCTAAGATTTCTTCTGAGTATTTTCCAAGCCTCTTAGTTATAAGCCTAGACAGGATCTTATAAGTCACATTTAGTAGAGAGATTCCTCTGTAATTGCAGCACTTTAGCTTGGATCCTTTTTTGTGTATTGGGATTATAAGAGCTGTTTCCCATTCTGTTGGTATTACTTCTTCTTCCCAAATTCTGGATATTAGTCTGTGTATTTGGGAATCTAAGTCTTTTCCTCCATATTTAATTAGTTCTGCTGTAATTTGGTCCTCTCCTGGTGCTTTGTGATTCTTCGTGGTCCTAATTATTTCTGATGTTTCAATGAGTGTTGGTTCTCTAAGGGATCTGGTCCTCCAATGTGACAGTTCATATACTTCATTGTCCCCTCAAAGTATTCAGCCCATTCCACAATCAAAGAATTTAAAGAATTCAACCGTTTTACTAGAAATAGTTTTACCTTTCAGCAAAGGAAAATGTCAAAATCTGTTTTCACTTGCTTGCCTGGAAAAATGGGAAAGTTTTGTTTGAAAAGATTTAGCATTCACATACATTTCATGTGCATTACCTCCGAAGAAAAAAAAGTTTGAGTCTTCCACTCTTCATTAGAAATATTAGTAGCAAAGTCATAGTCAATGTCCTTCAAGGAACATAACAATTTCTTCCTTGAAATCCTATATTCTTCTCAATATCTTGTCCATGCTAAGCCAGCGGACACTACTGTGGTACCGAACATTGGAATGTTTTATTTCCAAATCTTCAAGTACTTCTCTGAGTTTGAATCTTTAACTGGATCTTTAAAATATTGCAAATAAGAATTTATGCTACGTTTAGTTTAGGCTTTTTAGAATGATGTGTAGAGACTATTTCTTTCACCTCTTCATCATAACTGATAAGAATCAGAAATTTCAATAATTTATATAGATATTTAAAATTAGTTATTTTTTATATATTTGCATTCTTTATATGTATAATCTATGAGCTCACCTAATTTCTGTAGGTATGCGCAGGTCGCATAAAACAGTTAGGTGGGCCTCATGTGGCCCGTGGGTCGTAATTTGCACACCTCTGATCTAGTATATCCGATCCATGTCTCTTATCTATGAGTATATGATCTATTTGATTCTGGGTGTTAAATAGAGTGAGATCCAGGTTACCTTGTGAATACTCTCATGTTAAAATTTAGTGTTGCAGATAGACATTCCTTTTCCTGATGCAAAATTCACTAATCTTATGCCATTATTGTTGGACTATTCATGTAAGCTTTCTTTGCCAATTGTTGGTCTGTATGCTGGTTCTTTGCCAATTGTTGGTCTGTATGCTGGTTCTTTGTCAATTGTTGGTCTGCATGCTATAAGCATGAAAGTAGCGCTATATAAAAGCTATTAATTATTAATTATAATATGTATATTCCAAAGAACAATAATAAATAAATCTATGTGTGTCTATGTGCTAAGTAGCCTAGACTAGATATAGTGCTGTGTAAAATGTAATATAGCCTAAATTTTTTTTTTATCAGAATCTAAAATATAGCCTCTAGAAATTGTGCTGTAGAGTTAGTTTTTGACAGAGTGTGAGTTAAATTGAATAAATAATTAGTTATAATTAAGTGACCATGTATTCTCTGACCCAGTTTCTTGAGTTAATAGCTTGCCTTATTTTTTTGTCAGTAATAAACATAAATATACATAGGTTTACATGAGTTAACTTAAGTTTTCTTTTTGATTTCCTTCCTTCAAGTATCTGCACTATTCAACACATTCAGAGAGGAAGCAGCAGCTCAAGCTTCAACATTTTTGAGTCTTTCAATTTTGCTGTTGTCACGTTCTCCACTGTTGGCTATGGAGATGTTTCCTCTGACATTTGGCTGGGCTGACTGTTAATGATTCTAACCATTTCCATGGCATTTGTTTTTATACCTAGCCAGGTAATCATACTCAAGTCTCATAATCTAGTCTAAGTATTTTTAGGATTAGTTCATAATCTAGCTAAGTATTTTTACAGTTATTTCATAATTTTGCTATGTTATTTTATAGTTCCCCTTTCAGACCTTGTGATCTATTGGGAAGATCATGTAAATGTCATCTGTTTCTGTAGCCCATAGTTAATGAGGGTGATATGTGGCCAGCATAATGACCTACCGATTTTACTTTTCCACAACTAATGTCAGGTACCCATTAGAACTGGATGGAATCATAAGTTCCATATGATCCCAAAATAAAAATCCCAGTCTTCACCAGGATTTGAACCCAGAACTTTCCCTGGTTCGGAAGCCACTCAGCCACCATGTCTCAATGTAATGTTATATAGTTGGGCATTATCAAATAAATAATCTTAATGTATTTCATAATCTTATTAATCAATCATATACATATTTCATTATGAAGCTAAGTTAATAATATTTTGTAATGTCTCTTAGTTATACCTTGTTCTTTAACTATACACAAATAATCTAGAAAGGTACACATGGGCATGTATTTGACTTGGCCATTTGACATTATAAATATTTATTTTCATCAGTATTTAAAACTAATCTTTGCCTTTAGATGTGGGATCTAGAGGCTAAGTACGCTTGAGATTGGCAGGACGGAAAACCTTCTCCCAGATAACTACCCCCTACTGGTCCACAAATGAGATTGAGCCAAAGCGCTCTGAGCATGCTATATGCATGAAAGTTGCACTATATAAAAGCAATAAATTAATTAATTAATTAGTTGAAAATTTTGATTTTAGTTATCAAAAAAAGTGTTTCTTTTAAAGTTTTTTTTTATGTTCCTTGAAAAATGAAGTTTATGTAGTAATCCAAACCTCCTCTAGGGTGGTGGGGATCCCAGAGTGCATAACATATGACCAGGGAACCATGTAATAAAAATTAGTTACAAACATACCTGGGAGCATGGGTGCTGAGTCGTAAAATGCTTGGCTTCCAAACTGAGGGATATTGAGTTCAAATACAGATGAAGACTGTGTTTTGAACTTCTGGAATCAAGGATGCCTTAGAGTCCACTAAACTCTAATGCATACCTCGTATGGGTTGCCTGAATCAGCAAGGGAAACCAATGACTTAGCAGAGTAATTCACTGATTGACTTGCACGACTAGATTGACATAAGAATTGCAAAGTAATTATCTTGTCTTTTGATGGAACATATATATATGTATATAAGCCCTTCGAAGTATCAAACGGGGTAAAACAAGGCTGTGTCCTATCACCTACACTGTTCAGTATCATGTTCTCCGCTATGCTGACAGATGCATTCACAAATAGAGAAAACAACGGGATAAATATATCATACAGATTTGATGATGGCCTATTCAACCCGAGGCGGCTTAAAGCAAAATCAAAAACAAATGCAGCAGTAATCAGAGACTTGCTATTTGCTGACGACTGTGCCCTAAATGCCTGCTCTGAAAACGATCTGCAGAGCATCGTCAGTGACTTCTCAAGAGCATGCTCAGACTTTGGCCTTACCATCAATACGAACAAGACTGAAGTCTTATATCTACCTGCTCCTGGGAAAGCCTACTTGGATCCAAGCATCACTATAAATGGACAGGATATAAACGCAGTGGACAAATTCACATATCTTGGCAGCACACTCTCCAGGAATGGAAAAATCGATAGTGAAATCGATCTGCGTATCGCCAAGGCCAGTGCATCCTATGGCAGACTGTCTAAAACTGTCTGGAACAGACGTGGCTTCACCACAAACACAAAGCTAGGGGTCTATAGAGCTGTCATCCTCCCTACATTGCTCTATGCCTCAGAAACATGGACAGTGTACAGTAAACATGCAAAGAAACTGAACCACTTCCACATGACATGTCAGAAAAATACTAAATGTCAAATTGCAAGACAAAATACCAGATACAGAAGTTCTTCTAAGAGTGTGTCTGCAAAGCATCCACACAATCCTGATGCAGTCCCAGCTGCGATGGGCAGGTCACATCTACAGAATGAAAGACCACCGCATCCCTAAACGACTCTTGTATGGCCAACTAAGCGAAGGAAAGCGCTTGCAAGGTGGTCAAAGAAAGCGCTTCAGGGACACCCTCAAAGCTTCTCTGAAGGCGTTCAGCATAGACCCAGGCACCTGGGAGACAGAGGCACATGACAGAGCATCATGGCGTCGCGCTGTGAAAACTGGCGCACAGGTTGCTGAGAAAAAAAGAACAACGCTGGCAGAAGAAAAACGCCAGAAAAGAAAAGCAAGGCAAACGACACTAGCTCCAGCTGGAATAACCTGCCCAGTGTGCGTCCGAATATTCCGGGCTCACATAGGTCTCACCAGCCACATGAGGAGGCATAAAACCCCAGTGCAAAGCCCTCAGCCCCCTGGATGACAAAGTGGTCATCATCGAACCACGATGGACGAACTATATGTTATATATATATATTTATATATATAATATGAGTGTTTCTCCAGTACTGGTGACAAAAAGTGTCACTTTAGGCCAAAAATTAAAGTGGAAGGTTTTGGTTTTATTTTAAGTGTATTCACTTCTTTACTCATTGTACTTTAAGAATTTATCAATAAAAAATGAATAGGAATACATACATTTCCTCAGCAGTGCTGGCAAAAGGGGGTATCCACCTAATTCTAATGGGTACCTGAAATAAGTTGGTCATTTTGCTGGCCACATGACACCCTTGTTAACCATTACCACATAAACAGAAGAGCTTTATATCATCTCTCATAGATTGCAAGTACCTATCTCCTAAACTTCACTTTTGAGATCTGAGTTTAAAGCAATAAGAAACAGTTGTAATAAATATAGTTTGTAAAGATGTTGACCATTTGTCTATATTTCAAAAGAAATTGGACTGAAAACTTGATTAGTTGTAAAGAAAAAATTTAACCCAAGAAACTTAAAAATGTTCAATTCAGCTATCAGAATGCTTAACCTTATATATCTTTTTTTTTTTCAAGAATAGAGATGTAATTCTGCTGTGTCCTTGTGAGTTGGAAACCAGTAAGCAAGTCTTCTAATAGAGGTCTGATAGAGTCATGTACATCAAGGGATCAGCACTAAAAGATGTGGACCTGATGTGGTTTCAAGCTGATGAAGCTTTTGCTTGCTTCTTTTGGCTGTTCGTTTAACACAAGACAAAGTACAGACTGTAAGATTTTTTTCCATTTTATGTTAGATTTTTGTTTTAAATTTCTTTTTAAGATTAACTTCATGTTTCTTCACTTAACCTCATGTAAGTAAGACTGTCTAAAAATTTGATTCCATGAGTGGTACTCAGACATTGGTCTTTGAATGAAGCTTGCAATAATCTCCTGGTTAACGGAAAACACAAATTGCAGTCTCACTTCGAAACTGAATGATGCATACATATTACATATATAAAGACTGTTTCTGGGGTTACTGGTTATTGCCCTGCTTGTTACAGTCCCTTATTGTGTTTATATAATTCACTAATTTCTCTTATAAAAATGTGGACCCTAGTGCTTCACATATGCTATATGTATGCATTGTTCATTGTTTCAGCATTTAGCATCACGTTGAAACTGGCAACAAAAAAATAACAAACAAAAAATTAAAGAAGCAAATTTGTTCAAGCTATTACCCCACAATATTTTTCTTTCTCTCTTTCTTCCACTTCTATTGAACATGCCAAATATTAAAAAAACAACTCTTTGGTGCTTAAAACAAGAAACACTGTTTTTGTGACTGTTCTAAGCCTGAGCTGGATTATGTACATTAAATAAAAATAAAATTCATCAAGATTTTCTAGTTTGTATGAGACTTCATTGAGTTTCTGAAATTGTTTCAATTTTATGCTCCAGACTTGTAGCAAGAACACTAAATTATTTATGTAACTACACTTGAACCACTGAGACATGATCTGACACCATTCTCTCTTTTTACTTAGAAATATAATAAACACAATGGTGAATTAATAAAGGAAATTTCACAGAAGTTAATTCATCGCAGACAGAACCAATTACCACAAAATAACCAAGACTGTATGGCAGTGTAGAACAGCTAAAAAGTAAACAGCACATTTTTTTCTATGGGACAGGTTGTGGTGAATAAGTGGTAAAGCACTTGGCTTTCAAACTGAGGGGTCTCGAGTTTGAATCCGAATGATGACTGGGTTTTTAATTTCAGGATTTTAAGGGCGCTCCTGAGTCCACAAAACTGTAAAACTTCTTCTAGCCAGCTTTATTGCTGCTGAGCTGTGAGCTCTTTTGCAGACTGTGCCAAGGAAAAAAAGTGTGCTGTTTTCTTCAGTTGTTCAGCACTGCCGTACAGGGTGTTGGTTATGTTGGGCTGTAGTGGAAGTAGGGTCTGCCTAAGGTGGATTAGGGAGGGGCATTCAAAGAGGATATGGTTTACGGTTTCAAAGGGGTGGGCGCAGCGTCTGCAAAGGGGTAGTTGTGTGGAGTTTATTTTGTTCAGGTGGTAATTTAATAGTGGTGTGTGTCCTGTTCTTAGTTGGAAGATTGTAGATTGTTCTTTGCGGGGGAGGAAGTTAATACTGTCCAGTTTGTTAGGCGTAGTCATTTCTCTGTACATGGCTCTGCCTGTGTTTCCTGATGCCCATTGGATGAGCCACTCCTCTTTGTGATTGTTGACTAACATTGACCTTAGGGTGAGGTAGTTAACAGGTCTATCTGGTTGTTCCATAGATGAACCTGCCTTTGATAGCTTATATCTGCCTTTTCATTTCCCATGATGCCAATGTGTCCAGAGATCCACTGTAGTGTGATATTGATATTTAATTTTGATATCATCTGGTGGATTATCACAATGAGTGTTGTCAACTCTCTTGGGCTGTTTGAGGTGCTGCTGTTAAGTGCTTGCAGAGTAGATTGGGAGTTTGTAAAGACAACAATATCTGATGGTGGTTGCACTCCTTCATATAATTTGTTTTCCACTGTCTGAAGTGCTATGGTAATTGCCTCAATTTCGGCTTGGAAGTTTGAGCAGTAATCGCCACTGGGTGCGCTTATCTCAAAGTGTTTATTTTTAGGGAAGACCAGGAAGGCACCAAGACCAGTATTGATGGTAGCTTTGAAAGCCGATCCGTCTGTATAAATAGCTGTTTTTTTATAGCTTTCGATTGTTTCAAGCGTGCCTACTTTGAGCTCCAGTGGATTTGATTCTTTTGTTAAGGTGTTATTTAGTAAATGTGTTTTGATGGTTGGTTGTTTGTAGTTTAGTCCGGGTGTAATGTTTGAAAACCTGGTAATTTTTTCTCTGTTATTGGGTAGGTGGTGTTTTAGGGCTAGTTCGTCAGTAAGTTGGATCAGAGTCCTTTGCTTTTTTTTGGTTGTTTTTCCTATATTTCCTCCAACCTTCTGTATCTCTCAATAGCTTCTAATCCTGCTCTGTTGCGCCTTAACTTAAGAGGTTCAATATTGGAGTCTATTTCACAGGCTGCTGTGGGAGTAGTTCTCATACCTCCACTAATTAGCCGCAAGGCTTGGTTTTGGATTGTATCTAATGATGATTGATAGGTTTTGTTGGCAGCTACTTGTATGGAGAGACAGTTATCCATTACAGATCTGACATATCCAGTGTATAACTGTCTTAAGGTTTTCTTTTCAGCTCCCCAGGATGTTCCTGCTAGGTGTTTTATTATGTTTAATCTTTGTGATGCCTTTTCTTTTAAATCTGACATAAAGTGTTTTAGAGACAGTCTTTGGTCTAGTTTTACACCAAGATATGTTGGATTTTCTTCTTTATTTATTAGCTGAGAGTCTATTTTTAGGATGTAGTTTCTTTTTGCTGTTTTGTTGCTGTGGCTAAAGATTTTCTTTGTTTATTTCCATTTTCCATAATTTTGAATATGTGGAGATAGTTGTGAGGGCTCTATTTAGTTTGGATCTAGTCAGCACTGGATATTTCTCTGTAGTCCAAATTAAAAGGTCAGAAAGAGAGTGCAGCTAAGGGCTGAACCTTGTGGTAGTCCTTCTTCCAAACTTTTTTTACTAGAGATGACACCTTCGAATCTGGTTTGGATGGTTCTGTTTTTTAAGAATGCCCTGATCCAGCTGTACATTTTTCCATGGATGCCCATTTTTTTCATCTTCAAAAATAGACCTTTTCTCTACACTCTATCATAGGCTTGCTGCAAATCTATAAATACTGCTGTAGTGTGCTTGTTTTCATGAAACCCTTCTTCTGCGTCCTGGATAAAACGAAAGAGGTGGTCTTCTGTTCTACTTGCTTTCCTGAAGCCAGCTTGTGCATTGTGGAGTGAGCAAGTACTTTCTAGCCACCAATAAAGTCGGTTATTGATAATTTTTTCTGCCATTTTGCCAATGTTGGATGTTAGAGATATTGGTCTATAACTTTTTGAGTCTCCAGGTGGTTTATTTTTCTTTAAAATGGGTATTATGTTTGCAGTTCTCCATTCCTGTGGTATGTCTCCAGTTTTCCATGTATGGTTGATAAAGTTAAGTATACAGTTTTGGGCCTGTGGTCCTAGTCCCCGAATCATTTCATTTGTTATTTTATCGGGTCCAGGGGATTTTCTTGACTTGAGGCTACTTAGGGCAGTATTGAGCTCATGTAGAGTGAAGGGAGTGTCAAAGATCTGACAGTTGACTGTTGGAGCTTTTTCTTCTTTCTTTAAGATATTACTGAAGGCCTGGTCCAGTTGTTTTCTTGGCTTTGACTTGTTAATGCTGGCAAAATATTTATTGAAGGTTTCAGCCTTTTTAAGGTTTTCTGTTATTATGTCGTCAGTGCCTTTTATAGGTTGGGGGTTTGTTATTTGTTTCTTTCCTGCTAACCGGTGCAGAAGGGTCCAAGCCTTTTGACCATCCTTGTTTAGATCTAGTTGTTTGCATGTTGTGATCACTTTTTCTTTTTTTCTGTTTTAATTTTGTATCTTATAAGCCCTGTCAATTTGTTGTAGGTTGTCTTGTTCTCTCTAGTAGGTTTTTTTTCTATAGTCTTCCTGGCCATGTTTCTTTCTTTTACTAATTTATCTAATTCAGGTGTCCAAAAAGGTTTGTATTTCTTAACTTGGCCTCGAGGGATGTGTTTTTTTGCTGCTTGTAAGATGTTGGAGACTATAGTTGTGTAGGTTGATTTGACGTCTGTGTCAATTATGCTTGATAGTCTTGTGTCTGTTTCTTGTGAAAAAGCTGCCCAGTTAGCTTTTTTTATAGTTCCATCTAGTTGTTTTGTTGGATTGGTATCTCCTCTCCATAGAAGTATTTCCTGCATGTCGATATCTGTAGTGTTCTGTATTTGTTTTACTGTGGCTTGTGTGTCTTTTCTTATGAGGGTCATAATTCTGCTATTCTGCTAGACATAGACCACTGTCTTTTAGGTCTTGTTGCTTAGTTTAGCTTGAATTTTCCATTGTCCTCACTCTAAGTCTCTCTTGTTTTTTCCTTCTGTCCCTCTTTCTTTCACTATTCTTGTCTAGGTCAGTTTATTGTTCTCATTCTAAGTATGCAAGTAACATAAAAAAAAGTTTAAAAAAAAAAAAAGACAATTCCTCCTTTATGAAGCTGACAACTTTTTGTAAGAATGATTACTTTGCTCGTAACTCTTAATAACTAATTCTTCTTCTTCTTCTTCATCGTTCTCATTGTTATGTTGGAGTGTTCATATGACTAGACCAATACATGAGATGAACTGCGCAGTGGTTTCCAAATCAGGGAGCTCTCCATATAGTTTTCTTTCTATTGGGGTGATTTGGGGCCAATGTCTTATATGGGCCTCTTGGTAAAGAGAGCAGTTTTGGAGGACGTGGTCGGCATTCTCTGGTGATACTCCACATGGGCAGATTTCACTGGCTCCAATTTTGAGCTTCCGGTGCATGTGTTGTCGCATTCTGTTGTGTCCGGTCCTGAGAAAGATTAGACGTTGGTCTTGTCGGGATAGCTTATAGTAAGCTTCATCTTTCTTGTGATTTGGATGAGAGCTCGTCCATTTCTCATTTATTTTGTTTACAATTAATTTCTTCATTTCTTCTGGATAAAGTGCAGAGTTTATTTGAGAGTTAGTTCTCTCACTCTTGGCGAGTGTGTCAGCCTTCTCATTTCCTTCTAGTTGTATATGGGCTGGTATCCATTGAATAACAGTTTTTTTGCTGTTGTTGTTGAGCTTTGTAAGTACTGTTCTGAGGTTTTTAATATAAGAGGAATCAGAGTTTTGCAAGCTTTGGAGGGTTGTTTTTGCATCGGTTAGCAAGACAATCTGACTGTGAGGGGAACTTGGATGATTTGCTAGCATGGTAGCAGCTAGTGCTTCCCTTTCTGCTCTGTGACTGTCAGAGAGCTTTCCAGTTGCAATGGAATTTTCTAGTTTTCCTCCATCTGGCCATTCGATAAGTATTCCAGCTCCTCCATTTGTGGTGGCTTTATGGGATGAGCCATCCGTGTAAACTCTGATCCACTGATTGCTAGGGTAATTGGTATGTAGAAAACAGTTCTTTATTTCCTCTGTTGGTCTGTAATCAGATTTTCTTTTTATGTTTTCAATATGGTCCCTTATAGTAGGAAGAGGGCTTTCGTCCCAGGGTGGAGATTCATTATAGTGTATCCAGGATTCCAGAGTAATTTTTTCAAGTTGGTGTTTCTTTTTTAGGTTTAGAGATTCCTGTATGAAATTGTTCCTTTTGAGATGTTTTTTTGTGTCAGTTTTATGTATTTTTGTTCTGAGTGGGTGCCTCTCCAAGGTTTCCAATTTAATGAATTGGGAAAGGATTTTTATTTCTCTTCTTTCATCCAGAGAGATCAGGGCAGCGGTTTCCTCCATAGCTCTTATGGGTGTTGTTTTGATTGCTCCTGTCATTATCCTTTGACCAATATTTTGAACCTTGTCTATTTTTCTTAGGTTGGTTTGGGCTGCTGAGCCCCATGCTGTGGCACCATATTCTAGTACATGTCTTACATAACTGGTATAAGTCTTTTTCAGGATGTTGTGATTAGCTCCCCAATCTGTGCCAGCTAATTTTTTCAAGAGGGATAGTCTCCGGATGCCTTTACTCTGTGTTTTATCTATTTGGTTTTTCCAGGTTAGTCTCGGGTCATAGGTCACTGCAAGATATGTAGGGCTGTCATTTTTTTCTAAAGCTTCCTTATCTAATGTTAATTTTATTGTTTGTTGTTTTGTTGACAGTGAGAATATGGTATATGTTGTCTTTTTTGTGTTAATGGACATGCCCCAGTCTTTGGACCAATTATTGAGTTTATCGAGAGCATCCTGTAATCGAAATTTCGATGTTCCTACATATTCTTCTGTGCTAATTAAGGCAAGGTCATCTGCATACATGCTGCTTTTAACTTTTCTTGGTAGGTTTTGATTTAGATCGTTTATGAATATTAGGAACAGTGTTGGTGATAGGACTCCTCCTTGGGGGACGCCATTTTTTATACCCACTGTGTGGCTTCTTTGTCCTTGCATGCAAACTAAGACTTTTCTATTATTTAGATATTCCTTTATCCAGTTGTACATTCTGTGGGATATGTGATGCTGGATTAGCTTGAGCAAGAGACCTTGTTCCCAGACTTTGTCAAATGCTTTTTCTAAGTCAACCCACACAATTGTTGTTGGTTTCTTTTCTTGAAAGCCATCTTCTATTTCTTGTGTGATGAAGGCGATTTGATCTTCTGTTGATCTGCCTTTTCTAAAGCCAGCCTGGGCTTCAGTGAGTAGGTTATTTGACTCAAGGATCCATGTCAGCCTTCTATTTATCACTCTTTCCAACAGTTTGCAAGTACAGCTAGTGAGGCTGATGGGACAGTAGCTATCCAGTTTATTTCTTGGTTTGCCGTGCTTTAGTATAGGTATCATAATGGCTTTTTTCCAGATGTTTGGAATTCTGCCAGATTTCCAGCTAGCATTGAATATTTGTAGCAGTTTTCTTTTGGCTTGAGGACCCAAGTTAAGAAGCATGTCATTAGATATTTTGTCTGGGCTCGGGGCTTGTTTTGGTTTGAGGACTTTTAGGGATTCATCTAGTTCCTTCATTTTAAGATTAGTGGTCATTCCCAAGGAGTAAGCTGGATTGTTTTCTTTAATTTTATCTTGTATTTCTGAGCTTACATCTTTATTTCTACTTTCATTAATTTGTATTTGTCCTACGCTTTGGAAAAACTTAATGAATTCATTTGCTGCTTCTTGGCCTTTCAGGGGTTTGTTGTCCTTTTCTTTTACTATAGGAGTTGTTCTGTTTTCTTCCTGGTTGAGACATTTGGCTATATGCCAGAGTTTGTGGCCGTCTCTATCTACGTTTAGTTGTTCTGTTTTTTTCATGCCAACTTTTCCTCATGGCGGAAAGATAATTTTTCCTGAAAACTGCGTTAGCTGCTTTTAGATTTATGTTATTTTCTATACAAGGGTTATTTTCTACTGTGTTTCTGGCTTCAATAGTGGCAGTGTGGAGTTGTTGAAGGTGATCAGACCAGTTGGGGATATAATCTTTTCTTGCTCCTCTGGGAATTGATTCCTTAGCTGCTAGGAGGATTGCTTTGGAGAAAGCTAAGAATGACTTATTAACCTGATTTGATTTGCAGTTTATTGAAGTTGTGTATAGGTCTGTGAGCTTTGAGAATAGGTGCCAGTTGGCTTTTTTGTAGTTCCATCTGGGGATGGTGGAGTTTTCTGATATTTTGAAGAAGGTATCGATACTGATCAATATGGGTCTGTGGTCACTGGTGGCTAGCTGGTCTGCAACTTCTCTTGTGCACTTTTTGGATAAGTTGTCAGTTGCAAAGGCTAGATCTGGAGTGGTTGATGTTAGCCAGGCTCTTGAGAAAAAGGTTGGTTTATCCTCAGGTTTATTAAGCAAGATAAGTCTGTTCTCTGCTTGCCATTCTTCAATTTCTTCTCCCCTGGCATTTAGGTCTGGGTATCCCCAGCTCTGAGAGTGACTATTCATATCTCCTAAGATTAGACAGTCTTCTTGGTCAGGTATTTGTATGTGGTCAATCTCTATTTCCTTGTCTGGTGGAAAGTAGCAGTTAAATAGATTAATATTTCTATCTGGGAGAATTAGATTAGTTCCCATTATTTCTGATTCTGAGGAGTTGGGCATAGTTATGTCTGTGGTAGGGATGTCATTTTTAATGAGGGTTTGGATTCCTCCTTTGGGTCTGATTTCTCTATCTTGTCTGATGCAGGTGTAGCCTCTAATGGAGAAAAGAAGATTACTGTTCAAATGAGTTTCTTGGATGCAAGCTACATCAATTTCTTTCTCATGCAGAAATATTTTTAGAGCTTCTTTTTTCTTTTGGATGCCCTCTGCGTTCCATTTAAGATTTTTAGACTTTTGGTCTTGGAGTGTTGGCCAGTAGTATTTACTTTCTTGTCCCTGCTCCTTCGAGGCGGAGAGCCCAGCACCCTAGCTGCGCAGCGGGATTCCACAGGCAGGACGCCACATCTATTAGAATGGTTACTGAACTCCAACATAGATGAGGTTGCGTGTCAATGTGTTATGCGCCAGGAGGCCCATTGACTCCGACTTCAGCCTGCTTTTCTTTCTGGGTGTGCTCCCATAGCCTTTGATCATCCAAGATCATCTGCAAGGCAGCAGGTGTTTATTTTCGGAGTTTTCTCTCCTAGATGAACTGCTATCCCTAGCTAACGAGTTTCATCTACCCGGGTTTAGAGTTAGAGCGCCCTATACTCGCTTTTTGCAATCATTTCCATGGATTTCTGAGATGTTTTTAGTAAATATTCTAACCACTGGAATACTTCATCTCATCCTCCATGACTGCAAACCAGTTGGTCCGCGGCTGTTTATTTGCTATTCACAGCTAACCCTTATATGTAAGGGTCTTTCCTCTATCTGCCACCTTTAGACGCGCTTGGTAGAAGGTGGTAACTCCCCCAAGTTAATAACTAATGAGTTTTGGGGCTAGTGTCTTGATTGGGCCTCTTGATAAAGTATGCAGTTTTGAAGGACATGATCAGCATTCTCTGGTGATACTCCACATGGGCAGATTTTGATAGTTCCAATTTTTAGCTTCTGAAACATATGTTGTCTCATTCTGTTGTGTTGATTCTGAGGTGAAAGACTAGACGTTGATATTTTTGGAATAGGCATTGTCTTTCTTGTGACTCAGATGAGTCTATTTCTTGTTTATTCTATTCACTCTGACCTAAACAAATCCTGGTTAAGCCCAAGTATTAATCTAGTATTAGTATATATAAGTATTAGTGTATAAAATTCTAGCTTGATGATGCAGATCCAGACATGGCAACATTAAAAGACAGTAGTCCAGACTACAGTACTGTGATATATGTTATGCGCTTCCGCGGTGATGAGTAATTGAACTATAAACAAACTCAAAGGCTGCATACATTTTGAAATAAAATTCCAAGTTTGAATTCAACCAATGAAATATTTTCAATCCTACATTATATAAAAATTAGCTTAACCAATATTCTTTATGACTATTCAAAGTCAAAGTTACTATATATAGCATTAGTCATTTATTAATTGAAAGGGGCACTTATTTTTCCTTCTAAATTCCTTATTTTTGTAGTTTTAATATACTTAACTCTCTCTGGAGGTGGCATCAAGGTTGTTCTACTGGAGATGGGATGACTTATTTATTGTTCCCCCCTTTTAGACCTTGTGATCTATAGGGCAGATGATGATTAAAGAGCAGGATGTCATGTGACCAGCACCAACCGCCTCTACTTTTCCTAACTGAAGTCAGGTGTCCATCAGAGTTGTGTGGACTCATGAGTGCCCGAAATTCTAACTCCCAGTCTTCACTGGTATTCAAACCCAGGACCCTAGTGCTTATGCACTCAACCACAGCGCGTCATCAATTCTTCCGTCCTTGTGGTTATGCAAATCATTTATATCGATGTTTCATTAATTTGACTAACTATGCCTACAGTTTCCCTAGCTAGCTATTTAACCTGTTACTGATTTAGGTGACATTTGATCAACATAATGATCCGTCTTTAATTTCTTCAACAAAAAAATACTCAAAGGGAATCCTGAGATTAGGAAATTTTCTGATTAAAATTTAAAAAACAACAACTCTAGGTTCATGGCTGTTATCTGTCATGCCTGAATATATTTTATAAAATCCCTGAACTTTTTATCCCCAGATTCTAGTGAAGAAAGCTACTGTCAGGAAGTACCAGATGTATGGTCACCTGTACGAAGACTTATGTCGACAGGTAGGCAAGTACCATTTGCTATCTACAGAACCCAGTCAGTGGACAACCTAGAGGTATATGATTCAAGTTCTTCTGGACATAAAGCTGACCACAACAGTTAAACACAGGTAAATATCAAATTAATAATTATAAATTATTGTCATCAGATTTAAAGATTGCTAAAAGAATCAACACATAGACAAGAAAATAATAAAGAATCGGATCAATTTCAAAGCTTTCAAAGGTCTGAAATAATTGATCTAAAAGTATGTCAAGTTGATTAACTTAGGATAAATCCAGAGACTGTCTCTTAGGCTCATAAAATGTCCTAAGTTAATTAACCTTCTTATTTAGTAATACTCTTAATCTCTGCTTGACATTTACAGACTGTAGTGATTTACATCATATTGTATAGATTACAGATGTTATCTCAAAAAAGAAGATAATTACATTCATCACATTTCTAGTCATTTATGTTAATCTGTGACTTAAATTCTGCTAAGTGGTTGGGTTTCCTGTACTGGCTGATTCAAGCCATTCCATTCTCTACTGGCACTAGGGAAGAAGAAGCACTTGTAGGACCTAGCCTATGGAGTAAGATATGGGCCTCTATCATTGTGGATCTAAGTATTTGAGTAGGTTTGGCTGATCTAGTGGAAGGCATGAATTTTTTTAGAACAAAAAAATAATGAAGACCAAATTATTTAATAACAAAAACAAAAATATGTCCAGAATTATTTAGCATCATACCCATAAATTAACATTTATTAATGCTTTTATTTAAAGTCTTTAAATTTAGTCCTGTTCTTTCACTACCTTCTTTTCATGTAAAAAACTGTTTTATCTTGTGTCATGTCCTCCACAAGTAGTGGACTTCAACAAAATGACTCTGAAACTAGCTCAGTCTCTTTCCATGGCATTTCACAATAAACAGTAAGTGGGTTTGAGAGTAGGATACCTTCTATTTCTGGATCTTAAAGTAGAGTTCCTTTTATTTCTGGATCTGAGAGTAGAGTTCCTTTTATTTCTGAATGTGAGAGTAGAGTTCCTTTTATTTCTGGATCTGAGAGTAGAGTTCCTTTTATTTCTGGATCTGAAAGTAGAGTTCCTTTTATTTCTGGATCTGAGAGTAGAATTCCTTTTATTTCTGGATCTGAGAGTAGAGTTCCTTTTATTTCTGGATCTGAGAGTAGAGTTCCTTTTATTTCTGGATCTGAATGTGGTGTACCTTTTATTTATGGAGCTGAGTGTGGTGTACCTTTTATTTATGGAGCTGAGTGTGGTGTACCTTTTATTTATGGAGCTGAGTGTGGTGTACCTTTTATTTATGGAGCTGAGTGTGGTGTACCTTTTATTTATGGAGCTGAGTGTGGTGTACCTTTTATTTCTGGATCTGAATGTGGTGTACCTTTTATTTGTGGAGCTGAGTGTGGTGTACCTTTTAATTTTCTTCTTTGATAGTATCTTAGTGTTCTATTTGGCTAATAGTCAAGTTTCTATATCAGATGGTAGAAGCTACCAATGCTCAATTTTGCTCATCAGCATTGCCCATTATATTTATCCTGGTTAACTTTTTTATATAACTCCCATTATCCCTTCCACCTCAGTTAATAAAGACTTTTGTTAAAGTCTTTTTTCATCTTCTTATATTTCTTGAAATGTTAAAGCTGTATTAGTATTTATATATTTTTTTGTTATTGTATCCATGTCTCATAAATATAACGTCTCCAAAATTAACCTGTTAGAACACAATGTGGCATCAAATTTTTTTATTATCGTCTAGAGTTCATCTAGCTAGTAGCTAGATCTAGCAGCTAGATTCTAGACTAGAGTCAGATCAGATGAGAGTGTCACTAGTCGTGACTAGAGTCTAGAGTAGATACTAACATAGATCATCTGCATCATGATCATCATACTAAATAACTAATCATACTGAATCATAGTTATGATAGTAGTAAGTAAATCTAGTAGTAACTTTAGTAAGTAGATCTAGCCTGGCCTAGACTAGATCAGTAGATCATAGATGAGATCTACTAGAAATGACTAGATCTAGATCTACTAGATTGTCCAGACTAGATTTACTAAATCATTTACTAGATATATAGAGTAAAGTGCGAAGTTCAAGCAGCCCCGATTTGTCAAGAGGTTCGAACAGTTCACTTTTTATTGCTAAAACTTTTTTATTTGAATGTTTACCAAATTACTACTATATTGCTACTGAGCGTGCACCTTTTTTCTTTACTTCCGACACATACTATTTCCTTTTCCTTGTAAAGGCTAAGTTCATGGTGAGGTCAAACTCAGGAGGTGTGGAATTATTCTTTTTTTTTACTTCCCGGTAGTGAAGGAAATGGGTAATGTGCTTAAGGCTATTTTGAAGTCTGATTGCTCATCAGCTTAAAGAGACTATTTGAAGTTATGGAGGGTGGGAAATGGTGCAATGGATGGTGTTCTCGCGCTGGTGTAAAAAGAAAATGACTATATAGTGAAAATTAAATATTAAAACATGTTTTTAGATATTTTTTCTTTGATCTGTTCGAACCTTCCATCAACCCATTCGAGCTTACTAACTGGGGAAAAATCCGCTCGAGGTAAAGTACGCTTGGCGATACCTACCCAACACCTCTTTGAACTCATTTATTTAATTTTAACTAAGCCTAATGATACATTAAATTAGATCTATTTTTATAGAAAAAAGGATGAGAAATTCAGAGATACCATCAGTTTTTTCATAGGTCAGACCGTTACGGTGCTATAAAAATCCAAACATGAAAATTCCTGCCTGCTGGCTTAATAATTTCGAACTTCGCACTTTACTCTATGTATATTATAATATGATGTAGATCTTGTCTCTATATCTTAGTATCTAGTCTACTAGATCTACTATGATCAGTATGAACTATCTATGATCTAGATCTATCTAGTGGACTAGTCAATCTAAGATCTAGATCTAATTATCGACTTGTAGTAGTAGTACTACTACTAGTAGATCTCTAGTCAGATCTAGATATGATTATTAATGATAGAGATAGAATCTAGATAGACTCTAGAGACAGATATATAGATAGTGATATAGCCAATATACTGAATATTATTGAATATACTATAAGGCCTACTATTCTACTTTACTGTCTTTAGTTTAGGGTGGAGGCCTTAGAGTATGTTATATATGATATATGGTATAGATTATATTTCTAGAATTCTAGATCTAATAGAAGATCTACTTAGATTTTGGAATCTCTCTCTTAGTTTTAGTTTTATAAATCTAGCTAGATTGTGAAGTAGATGGGGCTTAGAGTATAGTGTAATATGGTCTATATAGTATAAGCTGCTATATAAAATTAAACTATTCATGGTTTTACTTTCAAATTCACTTCTAGCTTTATGATTCAGAGCTAGATTTTATAGATTTAAAGACAGCTATTGTTAATAAAAACAATCAATGAAAGTGATATCCGCTGAAATAGGTAACTGATATTGATAATGTGTTATACATTGCAACAACTGGAGGGGCATTACTCTCCTCTCTGTCCCAGGCAAAGTTTTCAGCACTGTTTTGTTGAGACGGCTTCAACAGTCTGTAGATGAAAGGCTCAGAGAAGAACAAGCAGGTTTCCGAAGAGGCAGATCATGTACAGAGCAGATTTTCGTTTTACGAAATATCATAGAACAAAGTCTTGAGTACCAACAACGGCTAATGATCAGTTTTGTGGACTTCAAAAAAGCGTTTGATAGTGTCCACCGAGAATCACTATGGAAAATAGTTAGAGAATACGGTATCCCAGAAAAATTCGTCCAGATCCTACGACACCTTTACAGTCAGTCTAGTTGCTGCATTAAAACAGAAGAGGGAACAACAGAGTTTTTTACAATCGAGACAGGTGTGAGACAGGGGTGCATCTTATCTCCCTTCCTTTTCCTCCTAGCCATCGACTACATAATGAGGAGAGCAATGAACCAGACTGCCTTTGGTATTCCATGGCATGAACAACTCCGATTGACGGACTTGGACTTTGCTGATGATGTTGCACTACTCGGGGCTACAAATAAATGCATTCAAGAAATGACGGAGAGCCTAGACAGAGAGGCACCCAAAATTGGCCTCCGCATAAACTTGGATAAGACTAAAATTATGCGAGTGGGATATAAGGCAAAGGGTGTCCCCATCAGACTTGGCGAGTCAAAGCTTGAAGAGCTGGACAAGTTCACGTACCTTGGCAGCATCATAACAAATGATGGAGATGCTTACCATGATGTAGCATGTCGAATAGGAAAGGCAGGGAGCATTTTCCAAAGGCTGCAGCCTATTTGGACTAGCAAAGCCATTGGACTCGAGACAAAAATACACCTTCTCAACACAATCGTCATTCCAACTGCTACATATGCATGTGAGACGTGGAAGTCATCTGTCAAAATTGAGAAAAGACTAAATGTGGCTCAACAGAGATGGCTGAGACGGATTTTGGGAGTCAGTTACACAGACCGGATCTCAAACAAGGAAATCCTATGCCGAACTGGGAGTCGAACACTTAGTGAGGTTGTGACTGAGCGTCGCATGAGGTTTGCGGGACATGTTCTACGTCAAAATGAATTACGCACACCAAGAGTTGCGATAACCTGGAAGCCAAAACGAGGAAAGCGCAAACAGGGACGTCCTCGTATTACCTGGCGACACACCTTCATGGAGGACCTCAGAACAGTGGACACCAGATGGGAGGAGGCTTCAGACATTGCCAGTGACAGATCATTATGGAGACAGCTTGCCGCCCAATGCGCCGAACGGCGCGGGATGACCTAAGTCTAAGTAAGTTATACATTGCAATTTGTTTTTAGAGATTTTAATTAATTCCTAATATATATAGAAAGAGTAGTGCAAATAGGCTTATTGGTTTACAAGTACTTTTTTACTCTTTAATCAGTTACTTTTGAATTTGCTAACTTGAAAAGGAAAAAAAAATACATTTTTATACATGTATATGGTAATTCAATATTTATTTCTGCTCCTGAAATTGAATATTTTCTCCTGAAAAACTCCTGGAAATCTCCAGAAATCCTGATCTCAGAATGGTGGGGGAACCCTGGATACTATCAGTCACCAACTTCTGTATGAATGGTTCTTTAAGTCAACAACATCTGTATGAATGGTGCTATCAGTCACCACCATTTTTATGAATGGTACTATTAGTCACCACCATCTTTATGAATGGTACTATTAGTCACCACCATCTGTATGAATGGTACTATCAGTCACTACCATCTATATGAATGATACTATCAGTCACCACCATCTGTATGGTTCAGTGTTTAATGTATAATTGCTAAGAATGGTACTATCAGTCACCACCATATGCATGAATGGTGCTATAAGTCACCACTATCTGTTTGAATGGAGTTGTCAGTCACCACCATCTGCATTAATGGTACTATCAGTCACCACCATCTGCATGTCACTATCGGTCACCACATTCTGAATGAATGGTAATATCAGTCACCACCATCTGCATGAATGATACTATCAGTCACCACCATCTGTATGAAATGTACTGTAAGCCACTACCATCTGTACGAATGGTACTATCAGTCACCACCATCTGCATGTCACTATCGGTCACCACATTCTGAATGAATGGTAATATCAGTCACCACCATCTGCATGAATGATACTATCAGTCACCACCATCTGTATGAAATGTACTGTAAGCCACTACCATCTGTACGAATGGTACTATCAGTCACCACCATATGCATGAATGGTGCTATAAGTCACCACTATCTGTTTGAATGGAGTTCTCAGTCACCACCATCTACATTAATGGTACTATCAGTCACCACCATCTGCATGTCACTATCGGTCACCACATTCTGAATGAATGGTAATATCAGTCACCACCATCTGTTTGAATGGTACTATCAGTCACCACCATCTGTATGAATGACAGCATCTTCATCATAGCCCCAGAATTATGCAGAATAGTCTAGTATATTGTAATAAAATAACCAATACTAGAAAACCACTATATTGGCTTTATTCAACAAGATTAAGCTACAGCCAACAATGAACAAATATAAGTACATCTCTAGTTGTTGAAATACTATAGACACACACACTGAACATGACCTTCTGGCACACTGGACTCATGCAGAAAATTAATAATAAATATACACTACATATATGTTGTCACATCAAACCTGGTATGTATTGTCACATTAGAAATAGTATGTATATATGGCCTTTTTTAGTGGCGAAGCGACTATGGATCATCTCATGGAAATGAGATGAATGCTTGGGCATTAGTTATGGTTGGAACGATGTCGCCCACACATCAGTTCCCCCCACTCCACGCAGCTGATGTATCCAAAGGAACAGCAGTGCCGATACAGTTTGGGGTCAGTGGCCTTACAGGTTCTGCCAGAGTGTAGCACTGGGTGCTGCAAACTGCCTTAAGGTTGCCAGCTCCTGATTTTTCCTCAGGGTTGACTCCCAAAGCCTTTCTCATGATTGGGTATAGCTGCAAGGCAACAGAGGTTTGAATTCAGAGTTTTCCTTCTCCTAGGTGGGTAGCCAGCCATGGCTAATGAGCCCCTCCTGCTCGAAGCTTACTGGTTATTATTATTATTGTTTTTGCATTGCATTGAAAGAGAATGTCATAAGAAATAGAAATGGTTTTGTTCCTTAAATAGCCATTGCATAAGATTGTTTGACTAATCTCGCATTCCCTGTGTATCAGTCTCTCCATAGACCTTCTATAGTTCTTTAAAGTATATTTCATATTAAGGTATATATTATCTCTTTTAAATGTAGGAAGGGATTTATTTGCAATGGGTTTTTCATTATACTAGAAAAAGTATCGCCATTATTTCCTTTAATTTTAAGAAATCGGTCTAATTGAAATGGTAAAAATTAATCTAATTTTATGAATTACAGATGTCACTTTAAAAAAGATGATTAAGGCCTATGCATGTTTCTAGGTCAATCTAGTCATGCATGTTGATCATTGACTGAAATTCTGCCAAGTCTTAGGTTTTGTGACTCACTTAGGCAGCCCATTACATGCTCTAGGGAAGAAGGAGCATTTATACAAATTTGCCCCTAGCGTATGGAACAAGAAATGTGCCTTTATCTTTGTGTCTGAGTATTTTATTGGGTTTTGTTTTTGTATTTGAAGATTATGGTTCAGTGTTTTATGTATAATTGCTACTTTTAAGTCTTCTATCCTGAAGGCTTTCTTAATTAAGTGATTTTAGTGCCTAAGAATTATACAAAGGCCCAGTGGCTGAATGAAATAGGACTTTCAGTGTTAAAATTCTATAATATTAGGTTAAAAATAGACAAAATGCAGTAAGCTATATTTCAGCTTTATCCAATACCACACAGAAAATATTATTTTCTTGAGCACAAGAATTTTGCCATCCACTCACTACATAGAAACTTAACTTTATTTGAATATTTTTTGTATTTTGTCTAAATATTGTTTAAAGAAATTAACACCATAATATTTTTTAAGATGAATGTTTGCTGTTGTATTTAGAAATGGTAAATCTTCACAGACATTGCAATGTTATCTTTTGAATTTATTCCCTAATCAGGTAATCATGCATCACGTGCCCTCAGATATGTACAAAAAATGAAGTTTGAGAAGAAAGAGAAAGGATCAAGATGGTATACTTTGAATTCTACAAATTAAATCCTGCTAAGCTTTATTCAGTTAAAAAATGAGTTTATGTGTAACTACTATGATTCTACAAATATTTTTTGTTTGTTTGCTATGCACAGATTTACAAGACACTAAAGAAGTTATCTATCAACTATACTCAATGTATGGACGACTTGCAGCCAGACTAGAATTATAGAGATAATTATCTCCATCTTCAGTGGTATTTAGGATCTCCTCAAAGTATTCAGCCCATCTCTCAATGACCCTGCTGTTTTCTGTAATATAGCATGCTTTATTATTTCCCAATGCTCATTTATGTTATTTTCGCTGTCCTTTTCTAATGTTGTCAGTTGCGTTTGGAGTGCCATTCTATACGTTTCTGCAACAAGTGGATCCTTTGTGAGTTTTTGACTATCATATTGCTGTGCTCTCTTTCTTTGGTAATTGTGTATGGTACTTATTCTCTGTCTAAGTTTAGCTTTTACTAGTAGGTGGTCTGAGTCAGCATTAGCTCCTCTGAAACTTCTAACATCTAGTATGTCTGATCCATGATTCTTATCTATGAGTATATGATCTATTTGATTCTGGGTGTTGCTATCAGGTGAGATCCAGTTAACCTTGTGAATATTCTTATGTTGGAATTTTGTGCTGCTGATAGACATTCCTTTTCCACTAATCTTATGCCATTATTGTTGGTCTCTTCATGTAAGCTTTCTTTGCCAATTGTTGGTCTGAATGCTGGTTCCTTTCCAATTTTTGCATTGAAATCTCCTAGGACTATTTTGATGTCATGCTTTGGTGCTTCATCATAAATTCTTTCCAGTTCATCATAGAAGGCTTCTTTTGTGTTATCATCTGCATCTTCAGTAGGGGCATGAACATTGATAAATGATATGTTGAAGAATTTTCCTTTCAAACGCAGTGAGCAGAGTCTGTCACTTACTGGTTTAAATCCAATGACATTACCTACCATTTCCTTTTTAACAGCAAAACCTGTACCTAAGTTGTTAGTGCTTCCACCACTATAAAATATAGTATACTCCTTGGTTCTGAGAATGTCCGAGTCTTTCCACCTGATTTCCTGTAGAGCTTTAAGCGGTATCCTATATTTCTTTAACACTTCAGTAAGTTGGGCTAGCGCACCTGCTCTATAAGGCTTAGCACGTTCCATGTCGCAAAACAAAAATCATGTCCTTTTTCGTTTTCCGTTGTGGAGTTTTGATCTCCCATCGAGCGCCTCCCCAGGTGGTGGATAGGGGAATGCCCTCTAGATATGGTGGGTACCGGGGAAATAAAATACCCAGGGTGGACCAAAATCAAACCTGCTGCCTTGCAGGAAGTGGAGGGATCCACAAAGGCTAGGGCACTTTACCCGAAAATAAAGGCAGCTATCTAGAGAGCTGAAAGGGGCAGCCCCCCAGATGGTTATGCACAGGGCTAACAACTCTGTCATATAAAAAATACTGTTATGAAAGCTAATACACACAAGAATTCCCCTATCACTAAGACTTTAAACACATTATCTTTTATTTGTCAGCTGAATCCCTTCATTATCTCATTAACAGTTGTTCTGATAAAGATGCAGACCAAGTTCTCTAAATTAGATCAGCATACAGACTAATGAAATAATCTCCTATGAGTTACAGGCAAAACTTAAACTCTACATCAATTTTTTTTTCTTTTGGATAATATTACAAACAGGAATGGAAAATATGGCCAACAGATCTTGTGTGGTGCCCCAATGGTCCAACAACTAAGGGATAGGTTAATATGATAATACATAATAGGTTAGCTAAAACTTACAGGTTAATTCAGGAAATTAAGTTAACTTTCTAATTATTATTTTTTTTTGTACTAAAACTTTCTTTTTAAGTACTAATTTGATTAAACTATTTAAAAAATAGCTTTCAGTTCCAGTGTCTACACTAATCTTCTTTGTCCAGGTCATTAATTGTAAATGTTTTTCAGATAATGATGCAGAGAATTTCCTGGTGATCAAGAATTAGGAGCTGCACACAGTTTAATGAAACCATATTTTAGGAACAGATAGAAAACAAAGAACTGCAGCAAAGATGACCTGTTTTTATTCTTCCTCATGGCAAGTAGATTTTTTAAAGCATTATGATATAGTTTCCCTTTCAGACCTTGTGGTCCAAAGGGCAAATGATGTAAAGTCATCTGTTTCTGTGGCCTACGGTTATGGTATAGCTATTTTAAATAGAACTTTCTATCTTGGAATGAATGCATAATAAAAAAAAATAGGCAACATAAATTAGATAGAGCCGCATCAGTGCTTTACATTCTGACTCTGTTCTGGGCTATTCCCCATCCATTTCCATCCTGCCAACTTTCCTTCTTGGTCTGCAGGTTTGATCTATGTTTGTGTCACAGATTCCTTATTATATTTATAATAATAACTCTATAGAATCTACCTTAGTTCTCGATACGTCTAGGTGTCCCTGGTTCAGTTCTAGTTAACGAAATAAAACAATGAAACCACTAGATCAAACACATAAACTTTAATCAGCTTTACTGCATATCACACATGCTGGTCTCTGTCTAACAACCAACACACTTAGATTATTCGCGCAGATTGTAAAAATAGATTATACATACATACACACATTCATCCGTGACATCTCGCCCCTCCTAAAATTATAATCGATTTTTACAAAAATTACTAAATAAAACGATTATAAAACAAATATCAAACATTACACCAGAATACAACAAAAACGTTCGTTCGATAGGCCACAGTCTCTGAATATGCCACACAGGCGTTTATGTATCCAAACAAACTTGAACATAGTCACACAGACTTTAATGTAGTCACACAGACTGCAATGTAATAGGCACACAGTCTATAGTTAAGACACACAGTCTTAGAAGATGAAGACACACAGTCTTAAAAGCTGAAGACACAGTCTTAAAAGATGAAGACACACAGTCTTAAAAGATGAAGACACAAAGTCTTAGTTGTAGACAGAAAGTCTACCATCAAGCAACAAAGTCTAAACTGTTGAAGACACAAAGTCTTTGATGAAGCAACACATGCTTGTGAGAAGCCACGTAGGCTTATATCTATGATAAGTGTGGCAGAATGTCCACTATGATGTTTCCTTTACCTGGAATATGCTGCACTTCCAACTGAAAGTCCTGAAGCATCAGGTCCCAGCGAGTTACCCTGGAATTCACCGACTTGTGTTTAAACAGCGTAAGGGTGCGTGATCTGTGCGGAGTACGAATGTTCTGCCCAATAGATATCTGGTCAACTTGGTTACTGCCCAAACAACTGCCAAGCACTCTCTTTCTACTGTGCTGTATCTTTGTTCCTGCTGTCCCCATATGAACCACAAAAGGTGAGTCATGACCTAACTCCAAAATTCTTTTTCTTTCGGCGGCAGGGATGACTAGCTGTAGTTTCTCTTTGTTATCTTGTCTCATCAGAAGTCCATTTTTCACTTTAAATTTACTGGTGGGACGCTTCGCCAATTCAAAAAGTTTAACCAATGTTTGGTCCTCCTTTTGTTTCAATGCATAACTGGATGTTAATTCTGATTCTGGCTGTTCAATCTATGTAGGATCGGTTGTCCCATGTTTTCTATTACACCAAATTGAGATCTAGTTACCGCATTTGTAACTTCTGACATTGCTGACCTTTGCCACTTGTAGATATCTGTGATGGTAGGCTCAGTTATGCCAATCACGTTTCCTAGAATCAAGTCAGCTGCAGGCCTCTCCAACACACATGTTTCAACTTTCCCAGATAAAAATGGCGTATCAATGTCAATGACAGCTGTGGGATATTCTTCAATTGTTCCTCCAAATGTCATACATTGGACTTTCTTACCCGTCAACTGGTGAGGGTGCACATGTAGTCTCTTCACTCCAATTGCAGTCGCTCCTGTGTCTCTCAAGACCCAAATAGATTTCTTCCCAACGAATCCAGGATACATTTTTAATTTCCCGGCGTCACAAGTTACAGCTCCAGCCATCTGATCAGATTCATGGAGTTGTTCACCATGTTTATAGTCTATGCAAACTGACGCATTGTATGGATGTCCAGTTGGTCCCCTGTTTTAAACCGTTTTTATCCGTTACAGTTTGCATGAGTCTCCTAGACTTTCTCTTCCTCTCTGGGTTCAAGTCCAGTCTTGCAATGTTGTCTGCTGTTCTTCCCAGTGTGTGCCCAATGCATCCCCATGTGCATCATTTGATTTCTTGTTCTATCTGTTTACTTTTTTGTTTCTCATAGGCTGTAGTTTGATATTTTGGCTCAATGAATAAGGTTTATACCGTAATAATTTCAGTATTCTTCTCAAAAGGTTGGCTGATTGTTAAAGGGCTTGGTTTCTGAATCTAAGGGTCTTGGGTTCGAAGACTGGGATGGAATTTCTAGAATGACCCTGAGCCCTAATACGTACCTGACATTTGTTGTTGAAAGTAAAGGTGGCAGGTCATTGTGCTTTGCACATGACACTCTTGCTAGACAATGTTGACAGAAAGTGTTATGTGTACTCCTCAAAAGTTTTTTATATGAAATAATTTGTTTTTTAAAACAAAGCTAGACATTAAATTTCAGTTGTGATTGATTTCAGCCCACCGACACAAGGGACATACTTTTAAACTTAGATCCTCCCCCTCTGGCACATTGGGTAGCAAGCTGTCTCCAAAAAGATCTGTCATTGGCAGAAGCCTCTTCCCTCATACTTATAGAAATATAAAAATATGCTGACTTATAGAAAAGAGAAAAATGGAAAGAACTAAACTTTGTCAATGTATTTAAAAAAAACAATGTTGAACCAGCTAATAGTTTATGATGAGAAATGTCATCAGCCAGCCACCTTGGCATCAGTACCAAGATTGACTGCTATCCAAAAAACTGCCAAACCAAATGTTAGGCACTATCATCTTTGTCTTGTAGATGGCATTCAAAGAGGATGCAGTTTTTAAAGTTTCATAAGGGTAGCTGACAAAACATTAATGGGGAAGTGGACTCAAGATATGGATACCATCATTTATATTTATTTAACTTCTGCATTATACTTTTTATATTTTGCATTTTAAAATGTAATTTTTATTTGCAATGCAATTTATCCTAACCCTATCACCTTTTTTTTTTTAGATCAAAGGAATGTACATGCTGCTGATATAGAAAAAGTTTCTGACTGCTTCCAGATCAGTGTTCTTAGTTCCGCTAATGATCTACTATTACACGATAAATAAGCAAAGTCCTGAAAAATCTGCAGAATCTTGAAGCACACTTTAGTTAATAAGCAGGGTGTCATATGGCCTGCACAATGATCAACAGTTAGCAGTAATGACATACTTCAATGAAGCAGTTCTACTTACGCCAAGATGACAATGTCTTTTTTAGTACTGATTTTTTATTATTTTACACCTTAATTGGTCACTGTAAAAAAAAAAACTAAGTAAAATATTTTTAAAGCTATAGCGAGTATAATTTATTTTTTTAGAATCCAATGTAGATAGTTTGTTTTTTTAGGTGTTATTATTAATAGTAGTAATAGTGTTATGAAATAAAAACTAAAGAATTATGTTAAGACATATTTTATATGGAAGCTCTTTAATAGCATTCAACAAATTACATAATCTACTAGTAGCAAATAAAGGCCTACCATTATCTCTAATATTAAAAACAAAAATTAAAAAAAATGCCTTTTAATATTAATAGCATTGTAACTAACTAAAAAGCAATTAAACTATTATTGAAAACACAACAACAGTATTGACCATCACTGTATCCATAATAATAGTAATGGTCTGGTTGTACTTTTTGTTATGGCTGCTCTCGTGCTATGATATTTTGAAGTGATACCCAGATGTAGTGCCATCCGGACACAATGTGTGATTGTTATCCTGGTCAGAGCTCATCATTGAATATTAGGAGCATTTTTGGCACATAGCTTACAAATATTTTTTTTTCAATTTCGACCCTTACAATGTGGCACACAGGTTCTTGTTGAAACAATGTGGTCATGGAGATTATTGTAGTCAACTGCATTGAGTTTATCATAGTGTGCATCTTCAAAATCGACACTAGCAGCTGGGGAAAAGGTGTCACTGGATAGATCCACATGGAGAGAGAGCATAAAGGAAGGGTCTCCGATTGCAGATGCCATACACAACAGCAGCAGGAAGAAAGGTGACAATGCAATGGTGGCTGGTGATTACATGTGACCACAGCTGTGTATCAATTGGCCTCATTAGCCACACAAGAAGTTGCAAAGGGAAAAGATCTTTTCTCGAGAGGTAAAATGCCACAGACATGAAATCTTCAGGCAGCATCTAGATCTAATTGATGTTGTCAGCATTAGAATCTATGTAGTAAATTTAAAGGCTGTTAGGGTTATTTTTCTTTCAGCAGCACTTGCAGGTAGTATTATTGGAGTTTCAGAAGTTGTTGATCTAGTTGTATTCAAAACAGGGCTGCAATCAAGAAAAAGAAATATAAAATGTTAATAAAAGAAATAATTCAATTGTCTGAAAGTAAACATCTAAATATAATGTTCTTTAAAAATCTATTGTTTATGCGTGAAGAGTGTTGAAATTTTTACAAGTCTATAGATTGCATTTTAAGAATCATGTAATAATAATCAAATTAGAAAAGTCTAGATTTAGAATTATTAAATAGAGATATAGAATCTAGATCTAGCAAGACCAGCAAGTGAAATGTAGGATACTAAACAAAAAAAAGTTCAAGTCAGTTTTTAGTCAGTACAACATGGGTCATATAGGCCTACTCTAGAAAATAGATCTAAGCCTAGATTCGACTAAACACCTAATCTAGGCAAAAGACAGAGAGGAACGGTCCATTAGACTAAGTGTAGTTCTTTAAAAACAATTGTTTATGCGTGAAGATAGTTGAAATTTTTTTACAAGTCTATAGATTGCATTTTAAGAATCACGTATTATAATAATAATCAAATTAGAAAAGTCTAGATTTAGAATTAATAAATAGAGATATAGAATCTAGATCTAGCAAGTAAAAATGGAGGATACTAAACAAAAAAGCGAAGCAGCGAATAGGAAAACAAAATGTCACGAAATTTAGGAGGGACTGAACAAAAACATTAAAAAAAAAAAAAAACTTAGCGTACCAGCTGTAAAGGACCTCACTGGCCAGTTCAGGTGTGTGGTCATTAATCGATGCACTTGTAACTAAAAGTGTTTATTCTACTTTGGCCGGCCACTTCACAAAATGCCGGGGAATCCCTGGCCAATACCCAATTTGCGGATTCAAGTCTGTTAGGTTGCTGTAGCGATAATTTTCAGCTTGCTGCTTTTTCAAGAAAATGCCCTGCCCCCGTCATCTGTGTGTGTGTGTGTGTGTTTTACTGCAGTGTCATTGTTAGTGTTATTCCTCGGCTCGTGCGAAGCAGAACGTTGTGACACCGGACATCTTGGTGCTAAATGTAGGCCTATTTGAATCATTATACATTTTCATGTATTATGTCTTTAAAAAAATGATCTTTTCAATGTTTTGTATGTCTGTACGCCTCCAAGCGAGAGTGTGGCGGAAATGGAATAAATCGCCCTGGCTGCCTACAAAGATCAGTGTCTATCAAGAAGTGGTTCTCCCAACTCTTCTATAAAGATCGGAGAAATGGGTACTATACAGAAAGCAGATACTTCTTGAACGCTTTTCCCAATGACTTCTGCGCTCCTCCAGGAACATACGCTGGCAAGAGCAGTATTGTTCTTGTGAATGCGGTATGGACATGATAGAGGTATTGCTTATAATAGTTTGACAGCGACGCTGGGCATGGCACGTATATCGCACTGGGGACGACCGTATGCCAAACGCAATCTTTTGGTAAGATGAAAGATGGTTGGAGTCTTTGGAGCAAGTATACAGCCATGCTTCACGCCATTCTTTACAGAGAAATAAGCTGATATGTCACCATTGTATCTGATTTGACTCTTTTGAGACTCATGCTGTTGGTTCATAATAGTAACTTGGAAGGCATCCGATCCAAGATAGTATCCTACACACGGCATCGCGTACTCACTGTGCCAGATGTTTTGGTAGTAGATTCTAGTAGCAGTAGTTTTTGGTAGTAGATTCTATATTTATAGTAAATTTACAATAAAGGTCATTCATGCAAGAGATACCAAACATTGTATTGACCGGGTTTCTTAATGTGTTAGTTTGATTTTTACATGAATTGTTTCAGACACGGAAAAAAAAGTTTGACCTATTTTTAGTGAAAGTAGACGTGTTATCATTGCAGTTCATGCGCGCACATATTTCTTTTCGATAATTTACTTTTTGTATAGAAATATGCTTCAGTGAAGTTCAGATATTGGAATAATTAGATTCTTCAACAGATTGGATTATTATAATCATACGGGTATTACAGGCAAAGTTTGGATTATTTATTACGCAAAGGTAAGATTCTTTTTCTTAGAAGAAAAAAGAAATGACATGAACATCCAACTTCATAAAAAGATCTATTAAAAAATGTAGGCCTAAGTCCATATAAAAAAGACAACTTACAAATAATGAAAAAATAATAATACTATATAAATGTCTCTGTCTCTCTTTCTATGTATAGGCCTATATAAAGCAAATATATATTGTTGTAAACCTGGTGGTGACACAGATGGAGGTAGTGCTGTGTATTTTTAGCATACCCAAATCGCCACTGTCCAGCGCAGGAAGAGCGGTCAACTGTGACCAGTGACAGTACTCGCCAGTTCGGCAACGACCTGTGTGTAAATATTACGCACGCAAGTCACGGCGAAAGTGATCAACTGGAGTGGTCAAGAGGGTTCGAGTAGGCCAGTAGAGACACTATATAAGAGCGAGTGTGTTAGAAAGACTTGACTTCACGTTACCTCGCAATGTGACCAGTACGAGGCGAGAACCAGCACGGTGTGTGAAGTCAGGCGTAACAAGACTAGGTTTTTGTAAAGACAGTGTTAATGTTGTTGCGATGTATTTGTCATTAAATTGACTGATCTGATACTTTGGAGCACTGAGTTGTGAGGTTCTTTAAGTTCGTTGTGTCGTAAGGTGCAGTTAGAAGAGAGCCTGAACAGTAGGAGAGACATAACAATATAGATCTATATACGCAGGGCTTTTTTTGTGACGGAAGGCATCGCTACGGAGTACCGGCACCTTTTTGGAATGTGGGGGAAAAATTATTACTTTTCTTGTATTTTAACGTAGATCTATATTATTAATTTATTAGTAGTTAAAAGTTAGGCAATCAATCACTGAGTACCGGCATCTATTTTTTTTTTATAAAAAAAAAGCCGTGATTCCTTCATTGTGAAATGCTTATTGTTCTATTATAGTACATTATTGACACGAGACATGAATTCGACAATTATTTGCATTACAAAGAGAGCAAAAGATTCTGACGATGGCATTGATTCTCATCTTATAAATTACTGACGTCACTTCAAAAAAAAAAGATGATGATTACATCTTACGCGTGTCAATCTAGTCATGCATGTTATCCTATGACTTAAATTCTGCCAAGTCATTAGTTTTCCTGACTGACTCAAATAACCCATTCAATGCTCTAATAGCACAAGGAAAGCACTTACTTTTAAGTCTTCTATCCTAAAGGTTTCTAAATTTAGTGATTTTACAAAAGGTGTTGTCTAATCAAATAAGAATATTCGTTTGCTATGAATCTCGCTGCTCTATTTTGTGTCTGTTACAGTTTGTTCACTTTCTTTGAGTTGAGGGGTTCCAAACAGATGCATATATTCTACTATTCGCATACTATGAATAACAGCACAATAAACCACTTTTTTTTAAGGCAAAGCAAATCAAAGTCGATTAAAACTATTTTGTCATCTCAAAAAATTGAGAAACTATTTTAAGCTTACTTTATGTATCATCATTTGTAACTGTAAGTGTTCTTACATAGCTTATATCAATTCAGCCTATCTTAATGTTTTCTTGAGTTGATTGCTGAAACCTAACCCTTCCTGCCATAAATAGGCTTACTGCCAGTGGAAGTGTATTTTCAATGTACATTGACAATCAGTGAGCGAAGGCTTAAGCTAAGCCAGAAACATAAAAATAGTGATATTTCTCAAATACAACATGCAGCCCTGATTGATAAACTGACAGTAGTCCAATTAGCTACTTTATATCAATAGTCATCCCTTTTACTGCTATGTGTACTTTAACTGCAGCAATTTGAATGTTTCGTGTTTGCAATAGCTAGTGTGTTGTAATTTTTTGTTTTATCAGAGCATTCGGGTAATCAACCCTAGGGGAAAAAAATGTAACACTTTCATTCACATCCCCCCTCTCTCTGCCCTAGACTGAACACTAAAAGTTGGACAGTAAACCATTAATGTGTTGGATTGGTCAGATAGACCTAGCTTGTATAGTCGATGTCTCGATACGTCGACTAGTTGCTATATATGATGAAAAGACTGCCTTGTATTTTTCCTTGTGCGTAATACTAATAGCGTTGAGTTGTCTAGCGATCAAATAACACATCTGTCAATGAAAAATCTAGATCTGGGTGTAATAAAACGGTTGCCTGACCTAGTCAGGAAAACCAGTGACTTGGCAGAATTTCTGTGGCATTTTACGTCTCGCGAGACGATCTTTTCCCTTTGCAACTTCTTGTGTGACTAAAGAGGCCAATCCTTGATACACAGCTGCGATCACAGGTTGGGCATATAAAATCACCAGGCGCCATTGCATTTTCACCCTTCTTTCTGCTTCTGTTGTGTATGACATCTGCAATCTGTGACCCTTCCTTTATGCTCTCTCTCCATGTGGATCTGTCCAGTGCCACCTCTTCCCAGTTGCCAGTGTCGATTTTGAAGAGCTTCATGTCGCGTTTGCATACATCCGTATAACGTAAAAGTGGGCGACCAGCGGCTCTCCTGCCTTCAATTAGATCGCCATACAGGATGTCCTGTGGAAGTCGACCTACTGGCATTCTACGAACGTGGCCAAGCCAGCCAAGGCGTCTGCTGCTGATAACAGAGCGGATGTCCTGGCATCCTGCTCTATGTAGCACTTCCTCATTTGTTATCTTATCTTGCCACCTTATTTTAAAGATCCGCCTTAGGCATCGGAGGTGGAAGACATTCAGCTTTTTTTCCTGCCATGAGTAGGTTGACCATGTTTCACTTCCGTACAGCAAGGTGCTCAACACACAGGTCCGGTAGACTAGGGCTTTAGTCCTGCTAGTCAGCAATATGTTGTCCCAGACTCTTTTCTGCAACCGTGACATGGTGGCCATTGCCTTGGCTATCCTGTTGTTTATGTCTTTATCCAGTAGAGTGTTGTTGGATATGATGGAGCCAAGGTAACAAAAGTGATGGCAGAATTTAGGTCATTGGTTAATATGCATGACTAAATGCATGACGTGTATGACGTAATTTTTTTTTTGAAGTAACGTCTGTATTATTATATAAGATAAGATAAAACGGGACCTCAAAACAGTGAACATTGATACTGGGAAGACATAGCCCTAGAACACTACGCGGAGAGAGATGGTGACCAAGAAATGTATGGACAGTGAAAAATCACGGGCCTCAGCTCTGGAAGAAAAGCGTGCCATACGAAAAATGTCCAGCTCATCTAGATAGACCAATAAAGCGAAATAGGCCACCTGTTAATGCGTAAAATGTGGACTAGAGTGTCTCTCCACAATAGGGCTCTACAGTTATATACACGAAAAAGTGTTCTGCGAGATTAACCTTAGTCGTTGTACGACTGAATGAGGCCAACACTTTTACACAGGTCAAATGTGTCTTACCCCGCCCTATTTTTGAAAAATGGATCTAGCGTGCACCAGTTACGTGTGTGTAGGATTTTTGTAAATTTCATATCTACTTGTGACTATTCTAATATAAGCTATTAATAATACCGCTCTAATATTGACTATAAGATAATTATTTATTATTAAACTGTATAATTATAACTGATTTAAAAAATAAAATACGCATTAAAAAAAACTTTGCGTCCTGAAAAAAAGACCACGCATTTCCCCTTTGTTAGCACCTCCTACCAGCACAGTTGACTACACAGTGGGGCGGAGTAAAAAGTTGCCGTATTCCGCGTTAAAACGGCGCCTTCGACATACACGGAGGTCACGGTTAAAATGCACAGAACACCTTGTGATGTTTTTGCTAAATCGGAAGGCGTGTTTCACAGACTAACCAATCAAATCTTCCTAGGCTTTCAAGTTAGGCAGACTCTAGAAGCACGTGTAGTTGTTAATGTCTATTATTTGCAGCCAAAATTTTAGGTGATCATATTCAAATCATCATTGCTCATTACTTCAAATCACTACACCTTACAGTAGATTATATCTAGATACAATAGAGGCACATTCCTAGGCCAAATTTCTACAAATGCTCCCTAGTGATATTAGAGCATGGAATGGGTTGCAGAATAAATGCATGACGCATAGAGGTTTAAAAAAGACCAATCGTTTTTATCGCTATAACAATAGGTCTCGTTTTTTATATGTTAATAAATTAATAATGAATCTAGTATTTATTTTATAATCAATATAATAGTAATTATATCCAAATACTATAGTTCTCTCTTTTTAAATTAGTTTAAAATAAAAAGAAAGGGGGAGATATAGAATGTAGATATGGTATTTTAAAATTTCTTTGGGTGAGGGGAAGATACTATCAAGTAACAAATCTCAAGACTCAATCCAATCACAGCCATCAGACCAACACACATTAGAAAAAGTTCATTAATAGCACAACACACAGGTGTATACCAGGCCATCTACACAGCCCCAAAACATTGCTCTAGTTTTATTGACAACAATGATGAGAGAAAAGGGGGAGGAGCCAATTATTGATCGGTCAAGCCGTTAATTAGGTCACACACTAAGCATGCTAGTACGTTGATGCTTTTTGTATGTGTGTGCAACAGACACCGAGCGTGCTCTAAGATACGTTTTTTTTTTTTGGTCAACTAGGTGGCTTGGAGAAGGCGGAATTTATCTAGAATCTAGATGTATAGGTAACACAGTTCACAAGCTATCATAGCTTTTTAGCCCCTTCCCCGGAAAAAATATTCAGTACTGACTTTGGGGCCTTTTTCTTTTGTCAGACTGTGTTATATATAGACTATAGAGATAATAGACTACATAGATTAAAGATACTTAGAGTAAGTTAGATCAGCGCATGTTTTGTTTTTAGGTCAACCAGGTAAACTGATGTGTCCTCGAATGCCTAGGGGAGGGCGGGATTATCTAGATCTATATACTTAATATAGACTATAATCTATACGTAGATCTAGATTATATAGATCTAGATCTCATTCTATAGTAGCCTTTACTATCATGCTATGATTTAAACGTATTTTTAAAAATCCTTTTCTTTTTCTTAGAAACAGGTTAGACTAGGCCTACTCACTGTTTTCACTGTTAGATCTAGATGGTAGACCTAGATTCTAGATCTATATAGACTAGACAGTCTAATATTCTTATAATATAAGATCGATCTAATTATTTGATCTAGCTAGACTAGAATTGACTAGATCTGATATATATCTGAATGGATTGTCAGGAAAAAAAAAAGGATTTAGTCGGCTTAGTGGCTTATTATACTGTAACTTTAGTTTGTTCTTAGTCTTAGTGAAGTAATACTATTATTAATAGTAAGGCTAAGGTACTAAGCCTAACTAAGGTGTTCTTGTTTTAGTGTTAGTGTTATGGGTTGGTTGTAGTAGTAGAATATTGTAGATCTAGACTAGTTTATTGTAGTGTGTTTGTGTCTAGTAGATCTAGTATCTAGGTCTACTATAGTACACAGTAGTTGTAGTGATTTAGTTAGATAGTTGGTTTTATCAGTTTGTAGATAGTTGGTTTGGTTAGTTTGTTGGTGTTTGGTAGTGGCGTAGATTTAGAGGGTTTTAGTTAATTTCTGGGTTCAGTTGTAGTGGTTAGTGTATATATATTATATTTTATTATTGATTTATTTTTCATGTAAATAAAGTATCGTTTTATTTTTAGTATTTCAAGTAAAGTTTTTGTTCTTGCTTTCATTTTAAATTTAGTTAGTTTAGTGTAGTCTAGTTGTCTGGTTACTTAGGCGACTCTAGCCCCTTGGTCGCAGACCGAGGTGCACAGATTGAGCCCAGCCAGTAGCGCTAACATCTGCCTACTGTTATAAAATTTAATGTTGAGCAGAGAGAAAAGGTCTCTCTTGCGCCTCCTGACCTGCTCACATGTTAATTCACAGGACATCACAAACACATAATAACAATATGTCTTGAGCATAGGTTGTTCATCAGCCCTAGACTTGGGGAGGGAGGGGGGCGGTGACTTGGTTCTCTTCTTTTCAATGTCAACATTCCTTCTCAGTCTAGTCTCTAACAGTGCACACCTACTGCACTACTTGAATGGTGGTGTGCATGGCAGGGTTATAACTATATATAGATAATAATAAATAAAACGTGATGATTGTTATTCTATACTGATTTATTTTCTTGCAAAAACAAAATAATTTTTTATAATAATAATAATAAAAGTCATGTGACCTTCACATTCCAATATTGTTTGCATAGTTTAAATTTGTTAAAAAAAATTTTCCCTATAGCCTGATGCCTACTTATGTACAGCTTATCCTGTTGAAGATGAGGAATATTATATTTGTAAGTCAGTCACACTTTTACTTTGTGTTGACAATGTTAATATATTACTGTAATATGCATGCCTGACTCATTCTAAGACAGGAGATCTAAACAGATCTCATAGCTCACTGTCTCTCTTTTGAATTTGCAAGTGTTATTCTGAAAAAAGGTTATCTCAATTCAGTTGAAGAAACAAGTTGAAGTTGAAGAATCCAATGCATTTTATGTGTAAATTTAGTCATGCATGTTAATCAATGGCTTAAACTCTGCCAAGTCATTGGTTTTCCTGGCTGATTCAGGCAGCCCATTCCATTCTCTAATGGCACTAGGAAGATTTAAACAATTTAAAATCCTTTTTATATCTACATAAGCAGATCTTAGTCAATATAGATCGACTGTTGGACAAAAAAACAAAACATTTAAAACTATCAGTAAAACATTGATGCATTGTTTTTCTTTATAAAGGTGTAGCTTTGAGGGTCGGCAAGAACACTTCCATTAAAACTATTGTACTCCAGGTACACTATGCAAAGATTTTCAAAGGTAAGTTAAATTATTTAGGACTTAAATTTTTATTTATTTATTCCAATATAAAAAAAAAGTTATTTGTTTTCCATAATGTAATGCTTCATTTTGTAATAAACATTTATCATAAATTCTATAAAGTAAAAAAAAAATTGAAAGGTTTATGAGGTCAGCATGAAAAATAAAATGCTAATCAAAGATTAGCAGGTGATCAGAACTACTTTCATATTAAAATTTTTAGCCCCTTTTCCTATAACTAAACTTTGGTCTATTTAGCTTTGGCATTTTAACAATAAATTTTTTTAAGATGGTCAATATGTTGCTTGGTGGTGTAGTGATCTTGGTGGACTGTCATTGGGTGATCTTGGTGGTCCCCGATTAGAACCCTGTCCACTGCAAACCCCCATCATTCTTTGGGAATGTTATGTGCTGGTGTGTAATCTGAAGAAACCTTTAAAACAAACAAAACAAATGATCAATATGATAACAATACAGAATGACTGTAGAACATCAGAATAATGATATATAACTACACAATGACTACGCAATTAAAAATATTCATATTATATAACTACACAATGACTACACAATAAAAAAAATATTCATATTATATAACT
Organism: Biomphalaria glabrata; assembly: GCF_947242115.1. Classification (NCBI taxonomy): domain Eukaryota; kingdom Metazoa; phylum Mollusca; class Gastropoda; family Planorbidae; genus Biomphalaria; species Biomphalaria glabrata. The sequence continues at coordinate 478,500 of NW_026602928.1, forward strand.
ACACAATGGCTACAAAAGCTAAAAGTTCACCTAACTAAAAGATTGTTGATTGATGTTACTACTCAACTACTTTGTATTGTGTTTGAATGTCACTTTCTTTCTGTCTCATGAAATACTGCATTCTTCCTTCATCTTTGGACTTATTATTATAATTACCTTCTATCTACTTAATATAGCCTGTAGTGTTGTGACTTTGACTCTTAATATTTTATGTAGATTCTGAGCCTACTGATCATTCAGGTCTTAAGATATACACCACATTTCAGAAGTAAGTTTTTAAACCCTTACTCTTGTATTTTAATTTGTGTAATCATTTCTATTGAAGTGTCAACACTCTTATTACAACCGTTCTTTCTGCTCCAACTTCTAGGCCTCAGTTTGTGGCTGGAATATTTCTTTTGGCTAGTTACTGGTTTCAAATTCCATCCCAAGTGTCATGTAAGTATTGACATTTAATGGTAACAATGTAACAGTTCAACAGACATGCACATTATAAGAGAACCAATTAAAAGGGAAGAATGTAATAACTCTGTAAGAGAGATATATGATTAAGTGTTAGAGAAGTATGTGATAGCACTGTAATTGAGATATATGATTAAGTGTAACAGATCTATGTGATAAAACTGTAATTGAGATATATGATTAAGTGTAACAGATCTATGTGATGAAACTGTAATTGAGATATATGATTAAGTGTAAGAAAAGTATTTGATAGCTCTGTAAGAGAGATATATGATTAAGTGTAAGAAAAGTATGTGATAGCACTGTAAGAGAGATATATGATTAAGTGTAAGAGAAGTATGTGATAGCACTGTAATTGAGATATATGATAAAGTGTAACAGATCTATGTGATGAAACTGTAAGAGAGATATATGATTAAGTGTAAGAAAAGTATTTGATAGCACTGTAAGAGAGATATATGATTAAGTGTAACAGATCTATGTGATGAAACTGTAAGAGAGATATATGATTAAGTATAAGAGATCTATGTGATGAAACTGTAAGAGAGATATATGATTAAGTGTAAGAGATCTATGTGAAGAAACTGTAAGAGAGATATATGATTAAGTGTAAGAGATCTATGTGATGAAACTGTAAGAGAGATATATGATTAAGTGTAAGAAAAGTATGTGATAGCACTGTAAAAGAGATATATGATTAAGTGTAAGAGATCTATGTGATGAAACTGTAAGAGAGATATATGATTAAGTGTTAGAGAAGTATGTGATAGCACTGTAATTGAGATATATGATTAAGTGTAACAGATCTATGTGATAAAACTGTAATTGAGATATATGATTAAGTGTAACAGATCTATGTGATGAAACTGTAATTGAGATATATGATTAAGTGTAAGAAAAGTATTTGATAGCTCTGTAAGAGAGATATATGATTAAGTGTAAGAAAAGTATGTGATAGCACTGTAAGAGAGATATATGATTAAGTGTAAGAGAAGTATGTGATAGCACTGTAATTGAGATATATGATAAAGTGTAACAGATCTATGTGATGAAACTGTAAGAGAGATATATGATTAAGTGTAAGAAAAGTATTTGATAGCACTGTAAGAGAGATATATGATTAAGTGTAACAGATCTATGTGATGAAACTGTAAGAGAGATATATGATTAAGTATAAGAGATCTATGTGATGAAACTGTAAGAGAGATATATGATTAAGTGTAACAGATCTATGTGATGAAACTGTAAGAGAGATATATGATTAAGTGTAAGAGATCTATGTGATGAAACTGTAAGAGAGATATATGATTAAGTGTAAGAGATCTATGTGATGAAACTGTAAGAGAGATATATGATTAAGTGTAAGAAAAGTATGTGATAGCACTGTAAAAGAGATATATGATTAAGTGTAAGAGATCTATGTGATGAAACTGTAAGAGAGATATATGATTAAGTGTAAGAAAAGTATTTGATAGCACTGTAAGAGAGATATACAATTAAGTGTAAGAGATCTATGTGATGAAACTGTAAAGAGAGATATATGATTAAGTGTAACAGATCTATGTGATGAAACTGTAAGAGAGATATATGATTAAGTGTAAGAGATCTATGTGATGAAACTGTAAGAGAGATATATGATTAAGTGTAAGAAAAGTATGTGATAGCACTGTAAGAGAGATATATGATTAAGTGTAAGAAAAGTATGTGATAGCACTGTAAGAGAGATATATGATTAAGTGTAAGAGAAGTATGTGATAGCACTGTAAGAGAGATATATGATTAAGTGTTAGAGAAGTATGTGATAGCACTGTAAGAGAGATATGTCTATGATTAAATGTAATGGAAGTAATCATAATTTTCAAAATTATTTATTGACCATAAAATGTAAGAGCCCTAATGTCTGGTCTTTTGGAATTGTTGAGAAATGTAAACTGTTTGCTATTCTTTGTATATTATAGCATATTGTAGCATATCCTGTAGATATCAGCTGTACTTTCCAAAAAGAGAAAAGTATATTCCCCTTTGCATATAGAACACATGCTCATTGTGATAGTAAGTGTATGTGTTTTGCATGGCTGGTAGTGCAGTGTGTGTGCCTGTGTATGAAATGACCAGTGGACCTTGAGTGTACATGCTTGAGTGAACAGCAGTGTGTCAGGAACTGTGTGTAAAAGGAAGTCAGAGTATAGAGAACAAGTGGCTGGAGTAAAGAGCATAAAGATGGACGAATAAAAACATTGTGTTTATTGAAGCTCGTGTTGTTTTAGTCTATTACATGGTGTCAGATGGACCGACTCCACCCGCCACAACCACTGGAATTAAATGGCAACGTAGCAGAAAATTGGAAAAGGTTCAAACAATCCTTTCAGATATATTCGATAGCAAGTGGACTGGATACAAAAAGCAGAGAAGTACAGTCTATGACATTATTGCATGTGATCGGCCAAGAAGCAGTGCAAGTCTATAACACTTTCCAATGGACCGACAATGAATGTAATGAATGTGAGATTAGCAAGTCCTTCCATACACTTCACTGCATTCTTAATAAGTTCGAGAAGTACTGTCTACCAAGAAAAAATGTTACCATTGAAAGACATGTTTTTTTCCAGCGTTCTCAACATGAAGGAGAGTCATTTGACAACTTTGTCACTGACATCAAACTCAAGGCAAAGACATGTGAGTTTGATTTGCTTAAAGATTCCCTAATAAAGGATAGGATAGTTGGTGGCATAAGGAATGAGAACACCCTAGCAAGACTTTTTAGAGAACCAGATCTAGACCTTAACAAGGCAGAAAATATATGTCGGGCAGCTGAGGCAACTGAATGGCAGCTTAAACTCATGAATGAAGAAATTGGGGTACACGTTGTGAATTCAGCTACCAATAGCTTTAAAAGAACAAAAGGAAATGTGAGTTGTAGCTATTGTGGCAAGGAACACAGACCACGTCAGTGCCCAGCTTATGGGGAAACCTGTCACAGATGTCATAAAAAAGGTCATTTTTCGTCAGTGTGCAGATCAAAGCCTGTAAGTATAGTGAAGTCAGAAGGTCGAGATGACTCCGTTGAGACATTTTTCATCGGCAGTATTGGCTCCCATAGTCTAAGCAACGAATGGAACTCACTCATTACTGTTGAAAACAAACAAGTCACATTCATGTTGGATACTGGAGCACAAGTCAATATTCTCCCATACAGAATCTTCAAGCAATTAAAAAGAAAGAAACTTCTCAAATCAACATCCAAACTTACTACTTACAGTGGAGAAAGATTGAAGGTTGTTGGCAAAGCACACATTAAATGTACTGTTAAAAGTAAGACAGCCATAATAGAATTTCAAATTGTGGAGACACATTCAAAGCCAATTATGGGTCTACCAGGCTGCCAACAAATGCATTTAATCAGAAGAGTTGACTTTATAGAGGACGATACACTCTCAGGCTACGCAGATGTATTTACTGGCTTAGGCTGCATGGAAGAGGAATATACTATAAAGGTCAATTCCAACATTAAACCTGTTGTACACGCAGCAAGGAAAGTCCCAGCGGCACTACGTGAGGAATTACAAAATGAATTGAGAAGAATGGAAGATGAGGGTGTCATTGAAAAAGTAGATCATCCCACTGCATGGGTCAACTCACTTGTTATTGTTGAAAAGAAAGGAGGCGGATTAAGGATATGTCTAGACCCTAGAGACCTCAACAAAGCCATTCAAAGAGAACACTATCAATTACCTACTATAGAAGAAATAGCTAGTCGACTAAGTGGCAGTCAAGTGTTCACGGTATTAGATGCCAACGCTGCCTTTTGGCAAATTAAATTAGACAAGAGCTGTACAGATCTAACAACTTTTAACACACCTTTTGGTCGCTACAAGTTCCTTCGTCTACTATTTGGGCTAAACTCTTCTGCAGAAGTATTTGCAAAACGTTTCCACCAAGCTTTCGACGTTGGGGTTGAGACATACATGGACGAAATACTGATAGCAGGTAGAACAATAGAAGAGCATGATGATAGACTTAGGCAAGTTCTTGACATAGCAAGAAGGAAAGGAATCAAAATGAAGCCATCTAAATGTAGCCTAAGAGTACGACAAGTCAAGTTTGTAGGACATATCATTACAGATAGTGGTATAAAGCCTGATGACTCAAAGATTGAAGCAATACAATCCATGCCATACCCTACAGATCGCAAGGAACTAGAAAGATTTTTGGGTATGATTAATTATCTTGGTAAATTCTTACAGAACTTGTCAGAAATAACTGCCCCATTAAGAGAGTTACTTAAACAAGACAACGAGTGGATATGGTTGGAACAACATCAGAAGGCTGTTGATTATTTAAAGAGTTTGATCACAACCGCCCCAGTTTTAGCCTTTTATGATGTTTCACAGTCAGTCAAGTTGTCTGTGGATGCTTCACAGGAGGTACTTGGAGCAGTATTAATGCAGAATGAAAGGCCAGTGGCTTACGCCTCAAGATCTCTTACAGACTGTGAAAAACGATATGCACAAATAGAAAAAGAAATGCTTGCCATTGTCTTCGGAGTTGAACATTTCCATTACTATGTGTATGGACGTCCAATAAAGGTTGAAACAGATCACAAACCTTTGAAAGCGATTATCAAAAAGCCTTTGGCATCTACACCACCTAGGCTTCAGCAGATGCTTCTTCGACTAATGAAATATGAAATACTGCTGGAACTCAAGCCAGGCAAAGAAATGTCTATTCCAGACACACTGTCAAGAGCATCGCTACCAATCAAACATCCCTCAAGTGATGACTGGGATGCACAAGTTCATCTGATCGTCAATAGTTTACCCATGTCAGATGAATATATGAACATTTTTCAGCAGGCCACTGCAGATGATGCTGTTTTAAGGCTGTTAAAGAATAATATTATGATAGGCTGGCCAAACAAGAGAGCTGAAATTCCACAAGAAATTCGAGCATATTCAGGATTTAAAGAAGAACTTAGTGAAAGCAATGGTTTACTTTTTAAAGGAGAAAGATTAATAGTACCAAAAGTATTGCAAAAAGAAATGCTTCAAAGACTGCACCAAGGTCATCTTGGGCGAGATAGATGTCTTGTTACAGCTAAGGAGGTGTTCTTCTGGCCTGGAATGTCTAAGCAGATTATAGACATGGTATCAACATGTGCAGTGTGCAACGAACACCAGAAGTCCCAGCAAAAGGAGCCATTTTTACCACATGATACTCCTGTACTTCCTTGGGAAAAAATTGGAGCTGATAATTTTGAGTATCTTGGTAAAAACTATTTGCTACTTGTAGATTACTATAGTAATTTTTTTGAGATAAATCTTATCCCAACACTAAAGGCTTCAGATGTGATCATACATATGAAATCACAATTTGCTCGACATGGTATTCCAAGGGAAGTAATTAGTGACAATGGACCCTCATTTGCTTGTCAAGAATTTCTGAAATTTTCTAAAAGCTGGGGATTTAAGCACATTACGTCTAGCCCCAGATTTCCACAATCTAATGATATGGCAGAACGGGCCATACAAACAGTGAAACAGCTTCTAAATAAAGCTAGAACGTCGGGTCAAGACCCATATATGGCCCTCTTGCAATTTCGAAATGCTCCATGCCCTGATGGACCTTCACCTGCACGGCTGCTCATGGGCCGCCGTCTGAGGACGAATCTTCCGAAAACGAAGGCCTATCTCAGACCTCAAATCCCAGAAAAAAAAGAAAATGCTTGGAAAACAAGAAAAAGTAATCAAGCAAAATATTACAACAAAACAGCGAGGCGCACCGAGCGACCACACATTCAGCCTGGGAGCAAAGTGTGGATGCAAAAGAAGCCTGGCGATTTATGGGAACCAGCAGTGGTCATCTCAGAAGCAGAGACCCCGAGATCATACAGGGTAAAAACACTGAATGGGATAACTTACCGAAGAAATAGAAGGATGTTAAGAGACACATGTACAAAATCAAGGGTCATGCCTGATATTTTTTAAATGGACACCCCAGAGACAGTCATTAATGGTCAAACCACACAGCCAGAAAACGTGAGCGATACAAATGTGCAACAGGAACAGACTAACACTACCAATCTGCCGCTTGTAATAACTCGATATGGTAGGCAAGTTCGGCCACCAGTACGTTACCCTGACGCAGATAATTAGATACATATATATCTTTTTATTATTATTTGTATATAATTAATGTCTATTTGTAAACCTAGACTGTTGTTGTTTTTTTTTACTACACATTTTATAATTTATATTGTTACTATTGATAATATTAACAATTGAACATTCTGTTGTGTTAAACATGTATTCAGTTTACTCATTTGTTTATAGTGAGACAGAAATCATTTGTATTGTCAATTGATATCTCAAAGCTTTTAAGGAGGGAGATGTGATAGTAAGTGTATGTGTTTTGCGTGGCTGGTAGTGCAGTGTGTGTGTCTGTGTATGAAATGACCAGTGGACCTTGAGTGTACATGCTTGAGTAAACAGCAGTGTGTCAGGGACTGTGTGTAAAAGGAAGTCAGAGTATAGAGAACAAGTGGCTGGAGTAAAGAGCATAAAGATAGACGAATAAAAACATTTGTGTTTATTGAAGCTCGTGTTGTTTTAGTCTATTACACATGGACTAGGTAAAACATAATTTTTAAATTATCTTTTTTTTTAACCTAAAACAATTAAACTCCAAAATAAAAAATATTTAAACTTAAATATTTTTATTTTTAAACTTAGGCAAAGTTATCATAAGCTATCAATACAATGGGACTTATCATGAATAGGCAAAGGGAATCCCCAATGGCCACAAGTGAGTTAGTTCTAATATTGACACTACTAGTGACACCAGCATTAGTTTTATTTATTTTCTGCAAGTGTAAACTTACAAAAGTCTGCAAGTGTAAACTTACAGCGGTGTCATACAGCCAACCGGCATCTTATACCATTTCTTTGCCGATGACTCACAGTTATATGATTCATCAGTACCCTCAGAGGTGTCGCATCTGGCAGAGAAAATCAGTGGTACCATTGCAAGGGTGAGCGATTGGATGGTTGAAAATAAACTCTAGATGAATGAAGACAAGACAGAAATAATTAAGATTGGCACTAGGAACAATGTCTCAAAAGTTGAAAGCACAGATTCTCTCTTTATCATGAACTGCCATGTTCCTTTTGTCCATGTAGTGCAGAATCTTGGAGTTTTCTTCGACTCAACACTATCTTTCGACCCACACATAAGTCAGCTCTGCAAAGGTCTTTATCTGCAGCTGCGCAGATTAGGCCAGATCCGACTCAACAAAAATGCTAGCTGTGGCATTCATACTCTCCCGCCTTGACTACTGCTCGATTGGCTTCCAGTGAAAGCGAGAATCGATTACAAGGTTGCCACACTTTGCCATCAGTGTATATATAACAACGAGATGCCCTTGTACCTTAGCGAACTGATTACTCCATTTGTCCCCCAGAGAGCCCTGCGCTTAATGGACTCAACGCTTTTAATAGTGCCACGTTTCTCCCTCAAAAGCTACAGTCTGCGGGCTTTTTCAGTTCACGGACCAAAGGTTTGGAACTCACTCCCCATTGATCTCAGACAGACAACATGCTACACCACTTTTAAGAAGAACATTAAGACCTATCTGTTTAAAACTTTTTTAGATTAACTGTCATTTTAGCTGTCGTGTTTGTGTTTGTAATCTTATTACAGCGCCTTGAGCCTACATTTATGTTTGTTAACAGCGCTTTATAAATAAAACTATTATTATTATCCTTATTGAATAGCTTTAAGAAAGATCTAAGAAAGATCATTATGGCTGAAGAAGCTACTCTTTCTTCTTTATCTAGTACATGAAGTTGAATTACTTTCTAGTCATAAATCTTAAAATACAAAGTTGCTTTTTTTTTTTAAATATTCAACAAAAACCACTAAAAAAATTGGATACTAAAAACAAAAAAAATGAATCCACATATTAATTTGCTGCTTTTTTTGTTGCAATAGCAGTTTTTTAGGTTATTTAACAAAAAATTATTGTTTAAAAAGTTTTCCTCATGTATTTAAAGAGGAGTTTCATTTGTCTACATTCTATTGGCCCACAATGATACTTCTTTAAAAATAAAGTTATCACATGTTTACAAATATAAATCCAAACCCTTTGAACAGTTTTAGTCTTAGTGGGAACTCCACTAATTTCTCTATTTTACTATGCCATTTTTCAACCAGTCTAAATTGATTCCATATCTGATAGTCTCAAAACATCTGGTAAAGAAAAGAAATAATGATTATAAAACTCTTTCAGTTTTAAACCTTAAGTAAACACTTTTTTTTTTCTCAATTGTATTATTGTTGATTTTCAAAACATTTTTTTTTAATCTTGTACAGGTCAACAGGAAATGATGAGTTGTTCACTTACTGATAATAGTTTCTGATGCAGGTCAACAGACAATGATGAGATGTGCAATTATTACATCATGTTCTACACAAATAGTTCTGTAGCTGACTCATCAGAAGATTGTAAATTCAATGAACTTACACCACTGACAGGAGATAACTTTCCCAAAGATGTTAGTGTTCCACTTCCACCCAATCCAGCTCTTGAAGAAGCAGCCATAGGATCTCGCAAATCATCCAGGAGTAAATCCCCCAGAACAAAACAATGGTCAGTTGGATTTTATTGATTAATATCTTAGCAGTGTCTGCTTAAATCCCAACTGAGCTTTGTGTTTGCTGACTGCCTAAAGGCAGCATGAAAACTTCCATAATACCTTCTCTCTCTCTCCCCCCCCCCCCTTTGTCCATACAAGAAATTTGACAGTAGTGCACTAAGCATGCTTTGCAAGCACTATATAAAGGCAATTTATACAAGAATGAAGCTTTCTCCTTTAAGAAAAGATGAACTTGATGTAATTTATTTGCACACAAAGACCTTGGAGTTGAGTCTTCTTCTCGAGAAGCAGAATACATTGGAGACATTAAGAGGATTCTTTCAATGGCATAGCTCAGTAAAAGAGACTTACTGAAAGGCTTATTGACTTCTTAATATTTTGAGCAATTTTCTAGATATTTAAAATACCAACACTCTTACAAAAATACCAACACTCTTTAATACAAATAATAATACAAACAAAAATGTACAATTAATCAACAGAACTTTGTTTTCAACAATGTTTTTAAAAAAATGGACCTGATCTTAAGATGTCTTTTTCTCTCCTAGTTAGTCTACCTTTATTTGTCTTTAAAGAAATATTTCTCTTTTATAGATATAAATCCCCCTACTGGAACATAGTTGGCTTTCTAAGTGGTGGACATTATTAAATGGCACTTTTTTTTTCCTTGAGACTTCCATAAACTATTCATAAAAACTAAACATCAAAAAGTCAATTTAAAGGGCTATTTGATGGTCTTGCAAATCTTTTGTATTCATTTCAAACCATTGCAATGCTTATGTCACATTCATCTGTGAAATGAGCTCTCCATACTTTAAAAGCAATTATTATTTTTTTAGTCTGACTTATTTGAATAATGTAAAAGTTTTAAATATAAAAGAAATAATCTTTAGAAAGAAAAGTTTGGTTTGGTTAAGTTTCTATTCTTTTCTACTCAACAGGAACTGTCCACTAATGTGTAAAAATGGTCAGGCCTCAATAATGTTTGCCTGGGCTAAGAATGCTCCTCCAACTGTCATGCCCAAAGGTAAGGAAAATTTAAAATAAATATTTGCGTTGATGAATTATTTAATTAATTATTAATGCCAATGTGCTCTATCAAACCACATTTTGTATGAATTGAACAAGGGAAGACTGACTGAGGTCTTATAATCCATCCATTTATTTATACATGTGTTAAGGCTTCCGCGCGGTGTTGATTCTTGGTAATCTGTCTAGTGTAGATCTGACTGGGAGTAACGCTGAACTCAACTACTTCAGTAACACCGGCGAAAGGCCGAAACAATCAAATATGTAGTCGACGCTGATATGTTTTTCTACAAATATGTTTAATACTCAAGAAGGGAATCGTCCGATGTCAGTTATGTTGTAAATCCGTATATCTATTGTACTCAATTCTACTACTCTACAAGAAGCGTCTTCCTTTTAGCTTCACTTAGAGCGTTCTTATTTTTTTAAGATCTGTCACGTCACTTGTCGCTAATTAAAACTTTCCCCTTATTCCCGAAACAAATAACTAATTCCTAATCATGTCATAACAATGTTAAACCCTTTAACAATAAGCTAATTCTTTTTATCAGACTTAACTAATTTCTAGTGACAACTTGATGTTTACAGATTTGGTTTTGCCGCAAAAACATTCATAGCTCAGTGGTCTAAGCTAGCCAGGAATAGTAACAATACATAAGACTATTCCTTAGTTCTATAGTTAGCTATCTACATGTTTTTATTGAAACCATTAAGGCAACATTTTCTTTACTTCCAGGTCATCATCTAACTAAAGACCCTTATATAATATACAGTAATAACTTGTATTAATATTTTTATTTTCTACACCTTTGATTTGATTGCTACTTGATAAACTGGTGCAGGAAGACCAGAATGTGTGGGATTTTTTTTTTCTGCTTTACTGATGCCTTGATATGTTTTGCAGCTTCTTAGTGCCATGTGAACTTAAAATGATCAAAAAATGTTTAGGAAATTAAAATAATGTTCTGTGGCTAATGTTAAGTAATTATTGATACATAGTTGAAGTCAGATTATCCCACAACATTATTTTGGCGACCCCGACGAGATACAGAAAGCAGAGTAGGAAAGTTGAGTTTAAAGAGAACAGAAACAGAAATAACAAAAGTAGAGTGTATTTCACCAATGATAGGGACAGTAGAGAAAGTAGTGATAATGAAGAAGTAGAAGAGATGAACTATTGTTGGGGTGTAGAAGAAATAAATTTTGCAGAAGATGAAACCAACAGAGTGAGAGTACACTCTGGTTTTATCAATGGGAAACCTATGAGGTTTGTCAAAGATTCGGGATGCAGTACAGTTGGAATTAGGAGTAACTTAGTTAAACCAGATTGTTTATTAGGCTATGAGAAAAAAGTAAGGTTGATAGATGGCAGTATCAAGCGCTATCAAGCCTGTAAAGTTTTCTTAGAAACACCATTTTATACTGGTTATTGTAAAGGTTTAGCAATACCAGGATTGTTTCATGATTTGCTTTTAGGCAATATACATGGACTAAAGGAACTGACTCAAGGAGAGATAGATAGCTGGAATAGAAGACATGAATACAAAATGAGACAAAGAAATTCTTATGGTAAAGTGAGAAGAAACATTATTTGTTTTAAATGTCAAAGAAAGGGACATATTGCCAGGCAATGCAGAAGTTGTGACTATTCAGATAGGAGATCTGACCATTATGAGTATGACAGAAATTTTGATAGCAATGCCTATGATAGACAGTATCATAGAGGGAACCCTCAGAGAAGATGTAACTCTGATGAGTACCAGGGTACAAGGGACAATTGTAGGTCATATAGACCTTACCAAAGAAGAAATGGAGAAGCAGAATATAGTTGGAGAAAGTAAATTCTTGATGGTTTACTTATAAGTATATATAGATATATATACTAGCAATGGTTTAATTGTATAGTGCATGAACATGTTGAGTTCTTTTAGATTGTAAATAAGTTGTATATATTATGATATTTATTTGTATGCTATAGTATGGCACTCATAAGACTGTGTTGATGAGAAAGGGAAATAATTTGAAGAGTTATAGTTTTAAAGGGAGATAATATATATTGAAAGCTTATTGGAAAGTAAGTATGAGCAGAAGTATTATATTTTCTTTGTGTGTATCATCACATCGATCATTTGTAAATTTTAGATTCCTGAGGAAATGGTAAGCGAAGGAAGAAATAAGCTTGAATCTATTGATGGGTTGGAAATTTAGGGATGCCTCAAGTATCACTGTTTAAACGTTGTAATAAGTTGTTAATGGATTTTTACTGTTTGTATCCATAATAGGAAAATGTCATGAAGTTGTGATGCTTCTTGATGCTCTTGAAGATGGACAGTGAGATGGTACTTGGCATCGTAAACAACATTATTGTGATGTGATGAACTTTTATCTTGTACAACGTGTACAGCTTGAACCTTGTACAAAATTGACTAAAATTTTACACAACACATCAGAAGTAAGAAATTTGTTTGTAAAAATGTTTGTAAAATGTTTTACATGTTTCGGATGTTCCTTCAGAGTTGAAGATAATTACTTCCTAGTCCAAACCTCCCGCAGGACGACGGGGGATGGGAGCGGGCAGGGCTTGAACCCGGGACCATCGATAAATCTGAACGACAGTCCAGCGTGCAAACCGCACGACCAGGCAGCCATCCAATTTCAATATGTGTAGTTTCCTACCTACTGCCGTTTAAAAAACAAAAGCTATATCTAGGGAGAGATTGAAAAGATGAAAGCGTTGAAGATTATTCCATACATAATACTATGGACTAATGAATTTTTGACCCAGGGATCTCAGAGGGTTAGGGTAAACAATGTTATTTCAAAAGACCGCATAGTTTCTGTAGCTGGAGAGACTATTGAAATTGTGCAAACCTTTAAATACCTTGGTACTATCCTAGACAATAAACTAAATTTTACTGCAAATACTGATTATATTAGCAAAAAAAGGCAGCAAAGATTATGATTACTAAGAAAACTGTCCTCGTTTAATGTAAGCGAAAAGGCCTTGGCTATGTTTTATCACGCTCATATCTGCAATATTTTAAGTTTCAATATCACTGCCTGATATGGCAATCTGAGCATTAAAAATAAAAATAAATTTATAGAATCCTAAATGCTGCTGGTAAAATCATTGGCAAAAAACAAACCCCATTTGGGCAGTTGTTTGAGACAAACATCTATAAAAAAGCCATCTATAAAAGATCCTCGAAATAAAGAATCACCCTTTGTGTCAGGATTTTGTGATTTTACCATCACAAAAGAGATACAAGACACCGATAGCAAAGACTAACAGACACAAACTCTCTTTTGTTCCCCTGGCAATCAAATCATTAAATAAGAACAATCTGGTATAAACTTTGTCACATGTAAATTATGAGTGAGTCTGGTGTGAATGTACACTTTCGTTTCTTATAGTTATAATGTTTTTGTTTGGTGTAATGCACAAATTGTAAGACCAATTTCCATACGGACAATAAAGATTATTATTATTATGTTAGAAATGAACGAGTAGTCATTCTCTGGCGCTGCCAGGGTCGAGTTTCGCTAAAGAGAAACAAAATTCATCGTAGTCCCTTTAACAGTTTCCACTGAGGAATTTTCTGGTGATGTGGCAAGTCTGCAACAGTACCGCCCTCTGACAGGCAACGAAGATGTTCCTAGGAATGTTAAGGGCCTTGAAGGTGTCTGTGAGGTCAGTTGTTATTATCCCCTCGGTTGATATAACAATGGGGTATATTGTTATTTTGGACAATTTCCATAGACGCTTAATCTCCAAGCCTAGGTTCCCATATTTTCTTTGTTTTTCTATCTCAGTTTTTCTTAAATTATGAGACAGTGGTACGGCGATATCGATAATGGTAGCGTTTTTTTCTTTTTTATCGATGAACAGCAGATCTGGGCGATTGAAATCTACCATTTTGTAGGTCAGAATATGCCTATCCCAGTACAGCAGATGTTCAGTAGACTCGAGAACCTCTTGCGGAGAGTATTTATTAGTATTATTATTATTATTATTAATAGAGATAACCAAAACAAATGAAAACTGCTTATCCTTATTATTCAAAACCAATATCTCAAAGCTCAAAATACCTTGGAATTATAATATTATATTCATATTATGGAATTAATTTAGAAATCAAACAAATCATTAGAGCTTAAAAATTATTAAAAGAAATTTTTAGAAATCCAATAGGAACATACAACTGAAAATCTATTTAATCTTAGCATTATAAGTTGATCAGGTCTAAAATAGAGCTGTTTAGTTTCTAACAAATGAATGTTTACAGTTACTGGAGTAATACAGAGAGTAAAGTTACTAGGAGACAATTCAGAAGTAAAGTAACAAACAATATTACACAAGAAAAATACGTAAAAATACTTTTAAAAAAAAAACAAGCTTATATTAAGTGTAATTGTATCAATTAGTTTGGATCGGTCATGTAATTAAATTTGTAATAGATCTAGACTAACAATAAGTCTGTGCGATTAGAAATATTTCTACCTATTGTTTTTGTTTAGCGCAATTTCCTGCCCTTAGCTCTCTCTTATGGCAGCCTCTTTGTGGAATAGTGTGGTGGCTTGTTTGAACTCAATTGGGACCATATTCACCTGTTGCTTGCAAATCCACTTTCCACAATATAAATGTTTCCGAGCCGCCTCGTTGATACCATGGGAGCTGGAATCTTCAGAAGTCTTTCAACAGCTTGTTTTATATTTTTAAACGCTTTTAGCATTTGAAGGCTCTTAGCATAATTAACATTTTGCTTTTTAAAGTTCTATCTTCAAATTGTTCTAAATCTAGTTAATTTAATCAAGGATTTTTTTTCTATTTATCTTATTATATACTCTTCAATGCTTACTTACAACCTTCATTTCTAGGCCCCAGTATATTCATCATCATCATCACTCCTTTGAGTTCCTCATGGAACATAGGGCCTTGACAAAAACACGCCACTCTCCACGGTCTCTTGCTAGCTTTTTGGTGGTGTCCCAGCTCTTCCCGGTCTTCTCTGCTTCTTCAAGTACACTGTGTCGCCATGTTCTTTTTGGTCTTCCTCTGCGTCTTGTTCCCTGGGGGTTCCACTCTAAGGCCTGCCTATCTCTGTTGCTGGTATCTTTTCTAAGGGTGTGACCAATCCATCTAAACCTTCCTCTCTAAGATCTGCACTTCTATATTTTTTTGTCCACTCATCTCCCACAGTTTGGTGTTTTCTACTTTGTCATACCAGTGTATTTTTAGGATATTTCTCAGGCATCTGTTGATGAAGGTCTGTATTTTTTTTGTTGTGGCTTCAGTTGTTCTCCATGTTTCAGAACCATACAGTAGGACAGCCTTGACATTAGAGTTAAAGATTCTTAGTTTAGTCTTGTTTGAGATGTAAGGAGATTTCCAGGTTGGTTTTAGCTGTGTAAATGTCTAAAGTGCTAGATTTATACGGCATTTAATGTCTTCATCTGTTCCACCTGATATACTGACTACACTCCCAAGGTATATAAAATTTTCTACTTGGTCTATTGTCTGAGAATCCAATACTATGTCTCCGATTTGTTTATTGTTTACTTTAAGTACTTTAGTTTTTTGATGGTTTATTTTGAGGCCTACTCTTTTTCCTACTTCGCTTAAAGCTGTGACCTTTTCTTGCATATCCTGTAGTCTGTGTGATAATAGGGCTATGTCATCAGCGAATTCCAGATCTTCCAGCTTTTGTGTGAGAGTCCATTGGATTCCTCCCTGTTTGACTCCTGTTGTGACTGGAAATTCCTCTGACAGCTTGCCACAGTGGGTTACTTGGCAGGTGAAACCATCATAAAGGTTCTTGATTATGGTTATTATTTTATTGGGGATCCCATAATGTCTCATTACAGTCCAAATAGATTCTCTGTCGACACTATCAAAAGCTTTTTCAAAGTCGACAAAAGTTGCATAGAGAGGAGATTGCCATTCAACACATTGTTCTACAATTATCCTGAGTGTAGCTATTTGGTCAGCACAAGATCTCCCTTTTCTGAATCCGGCCTGTTCTTCCCTTAGGTGTTCATCACATGCTCCCTTTATTCTGTTTAGTAGGATTCTGCTAAAAATCTTGCTTGGTACTGACAGCTAAGTGATGCCTCGCCATTTCTCACATTGTGATAGATCTCCACTCTTTGGTATTTTTATTAGCAAGCCCTTTTCCACTCACCCGGAGGTGTTTCTGTTAACCAAATTTTGTTGAATAGTTTGTGCATTTGGTCAACTATTTCACTTCCTCCTTCTTTTAGGACTTCGGGTGGTATGTTGTCAATTCCAGCAGCTTTACCTGTCTTCATTTGTTTGATTGCATTCCTTATTTCTTCTTTTGTTATTTCTTCTATGTTTATGTCTAGTGTTGGTCCTGCATTTAGATCTGGTGGATTTCGTGGTTTAGGTCTATTGAGCACTTCTTGAAAATATTCTTTCCATCTTTCAAGTTGTTCATTTATTGAAGAAAGTAGTTTTCCGTATTTGTCTCGGACTGGAACATTGCAATTAGCCTTTTTGGTACTGAGAAGTTTGGTGATTTTGTATAGTTGTTTTATATCTCCTTTACCTGCTGCTTCTTCTGCCTGTTCTGCCAGATTATTGTAAAATGATCGTTTGTCTTGTCTAAGCATTTTGGTGACTTTCTGTGAAACTGCTTGGTAGTCTTGTTTTGATTGTTGCTTGTGGTTTCTTGTTTTTGCCTGTTTAGCGCATTTCCTTTCTTCCATTAATTTCCATGTCTCGTCACTAATCCACTGTTTTTTCTTCTTAGGGTTAAGGCTTAGTACTTCATTGCTTGTTTCAGTAATAATTTCTTTGAAATTTTGCCAAGATTTATCGACGCTTTGTTTGGCCTCATCTAGTTGTAGCACAGCAAATCTATTTTGAAGGGATAGTTGGAATTCCTTTTTAATCTGGGTGTTGTTGAGCTTGTCTAGGTCAAATCTTTTCCTTTTGTTTCTTTCTGTTTTATTGCTGGCCAGCTTCATTTTTAGTTTGGCAACAACTAGGTGGTGGTCTGAGCCAATATCTGCTCCTCTTCTGTTTCGTACATCTAGTAATGTGCTTCTCCAGTTCCGCCGTATGGTAATGTGGTCGATTTGATTCTCTGTTTTATTGTCTGGTGAAACCCATGTCACTTTGTGGCATTTTTTGTGGGGGAAAATGCTGCCTCCTATCACTAATTCATTAAATGTGCAGAAGTCTGCAAACATTTCTCCATTTTGGTTTATGGTGCCAAGTCCATGGGTGCCCATACTTTTCTCTCTCTCTCTGTTGTCACTTCCCACTTTGGCATTCAAGTCTCCCATGACGATCAAAACATCTCTTGTAGGTATTTTGTCAACTATACTTTGCAGTTGGTCATAGAATGTATTTTTGTCAGTATCACTTGCAAGGTTGGTGGGAGCATAGCACATAATGATGTGAACATTTTTGAACTTAGACAAAAATTTGGCTCTAATTATTCGTTCTGAAACTGGTTCCCATTCTAAAAGACTTTTGAAAGCTTCCTTGTTTAGTAGTAGTGCTACACCATTTTCATGTAAGTCATCTTCTTTTTCCTTTCCAGAGAAGAGAAGGGTTTCTCCTGATTGCAGTCTTGTTTCACCGAATGTGTTCCATCGAACTTCACTCATTCCCAGGATCTGTAGTTTGTAGTTGGCCATTTCCTTGGCAATTTGTGCACATCTACCTGGTTCTAGTTAAGTATGGACATTCCATGTTCCCAAGTTAAATGCTGCCTTCTGAATAAGGAAGTGTTTCTTTTTCATTGGTTTAAGTAGAGTGGTCGGCCTCACAGGATTCGTTCGACTTTCCCTGCATAGCTTCATAAGTCTCCTTTGTGGAGCTCTACTTTCGCCTCTGACAATGTTTAGTGTTTGTGTTTTTGTTCTGGTTTCTATAACACTATTTTTTTTCCATGGACAGGTTGTTAGCCTATCGCACAACCCCTGTGTCCCGGGGAGGGGGAGGCACCTTTTGTCTGGCCTCTTTCCTAACAGACCTGTCCAGCTTGGTAGTACCTGCCAGGAGTGATGAGCTCCCGCCGGTATAGCTCTGAGGGTCATTGAGGCACTCAAGCTGTCACACCACGGCAAGGTATGTGCATCAGGTGACAGCCCCAGTATGTTGCTGGTATATTTTTGTTGGCTGCTGGCTTCACCATCCCACCACATGTAAATTGTAAGAATTCTTAAATTCTATAGACTATTTTCAGTAGATATTATTCCAAAGAAAAAGCTTTTTTTTTGTTTAATGAAATTTAATAATAGTTGAATCTTTTTTTTAAAACATTATAAACACCCAAGGACATACATTTTTTTTTTTAATTTCAGTGTACCCTGTAGATATAAGCTGTACATTCAGAATGGACAAGAGTATCTTTCCCTTTGCCTACAGAACACATTCTCATGGATTAGGTAAGAGTTAGAATTTCTCTCTTTTCTCCTCTTCAAGATAAACTATTTCACTTCCTTCACTTCCTCATCTCACACACTAACTAGAAAATGGATTAGGGTCTTCAAACTAGATCTAGGTAACAGCCTTGTGCCTTTCAGTTCTCTTCCACCCTAACTATTGTTCCAGGTCGAGTCATCACTGGTTACCAACACAATGGTTCTTATCATAAGATTGGCAAAGGAAATCCACAATGGCCACAAGTGAGTTAGCTTGACCATATTATATTAACGTTAAGAAATTATATGTAAAGACTAAGCAATATTTTCAAGACAATATCGAGCACTGTCTATTATATCCTTTGTATAGGCTTTTTACCCAGTGAAAGATATTATTGAAGTCAAACCTGGAGATGCTTTGGTATGTTTTTAGAATTCCTACTACATTTATTTTTTGTTATACATTCATTATTCTATAATGCTAGGACAAATTTGTACAAATACTCCTTCTTCCCTAGTGCTATTAGAGCATGGAATGGGTTGCCTGAGCTAGCCAGGAAAACCAGTGACTTGGCAGAATTTAAGTCATTGGTTAATATGCATAACTAAATGCATGACGCGTAGGACGTAATCATCTTCTTTTTTGAAATAACGTCTGTATTATATAAGATAAGATAATGAAATTTTCAGTTAATGTGTTTTTTTTATTTGTTGAAAATTGAATTGTTGGACCTAATCATTTAAGAAATTACATCACATTCATTCTCTAGAAAATTGGTAGAAGTAAGATTGTTTTTTTTTTTAAAGAATTTTTATAAGAAAAGTTCACTAAGCAATGTCTAGAACGTACTGATATTTTATGTTAAAAAAAACAAACTATATTGTTATGTTCATATGTTTAACTAGTTGTTTATTTCTTGTATACTAAGTGATTGGTTTTCATGTCTGTTTTAGGCAACCTATTCCATCTCTTTAACACTTTAAGGCACTGCACATTTTAATGTTTTTTTGTTTTTTTTTTACATTGAATGATCAAATAAAAAAATATGATTGCTATTCCCAAGACATCACATTCTTTCATAGGTAAACAAATGTGTGATATTTATTTGCTAATTTCTTTTTTGTTTTCACTTCCTATGTAGGCTGCTAGATGTACTTATGACTCAAGTTCAATGGATCATGCTGTTGGGTGTTGGGTTAGTGTATTGACTTTGTATTGTATTTTCACCTCATTTGTATTTATTTTCTAAATATGTGTGCTGATAATAATTTAACCATTAGTTCAATAATTATTTTATTATTCATTCTTTTTAAATGTATTATACTGTGTTTAACAAGTCATGAAAGGATTCTTTCCAGTCATCATCATTAATTTAAGGTTTACAAGTAAAGAGGGGGCAGCAGGGTGGCTGAGTGATAAAGTGCTTGACTTCCGCACCAGGGAATCCCAGGTTTGACTCCTGGTGAAGAATGGAATTTTTAATGTTGTGATCTTTGGGCAACCAGCTTTAATGGATACCTGTTGTTAGTTGGGGAAAAATAAAGGCGGTTTTCATTATACTTGCCACATAACACCATCGTTAACCAGAGGCCACAGAAACAGATGACCTTTACATCATCTGCCCTATAGACCACAAGGTCTGAAAGGAACTACATTTTTATGTAGGAAAAACTTAAAAGAATTAGTCCTCAGAAAATATACAACTTAGTAAGGGACTTGACTGTAGCATTTGTATGAATCTAATGATTGACAGTCCATTAAGTTCCTTCACTCATTAAAAAAATGTGCCACATGACCTTATTTTTTCTGATCCTCTTGTAAATTAATAATGTACTATTGAAATTGTAGTTTGTATACCATAATTAGAAGCAAACTAAATAAACCCAACTATTTAAAATTCTTATTGACAATAAATATATCCTTTTGAAGGTCTACAGGAAATGATGAGATGTGCAATTTTTATATTATGTTCTACGGGTTCCAAAGGATTGTCAATGCCGGGGGTGAAAGTGGGGACCATTGGCCAACCCCACCTTGTCCCATGGATATTCCAGTTACAGTCTTCAGACCTAGATGTTTCCTTTTATGTCAGTATTGGAGAAAATTGCCAAGACCGAAAACTCCCTTAAAATGTGGGGACTATATATTTATATATTTTAAAAAAGCCTGAGGAAACACCCAGCCTACACTAAATGCCAAGGAATTTAACGAAAAATCCATACAAGCTCAGACGTCGCCTCGTAAAAGGTCTGCGCATGGCAGTTTCTTCCAGGATTGCCTGTGATAAGTCAGCTACTGGAAATAAAAAACAGATTAGCAGCAAACACCTAAACCTTTTGCAACTCAACATCTTAGGCTTACAAAACAAGACAACAGAACTCCAACACATACTCAAGAAGCATGATATACACATAGCGCTATTGCAAGAAACACTACAGCCCAAGAAAAAAATAAACATCACAGGCTACACACAGTACAGATGCCTTTGCACCAAAAGCCAGGGAATTACGACCCTCATAAGAAACGACACACAAGCCACAGTAAAACAAATACAGAACAATACAGACATCGACACGCAGGAAATACTTCTTTGGAGAGGAGGAACAACATCAAAAACTACTATTGCCCACCATCATCAACAGCAGAAATAGACATACAACTACCACACTACACAAGGACAATAATAGCTGGCGACTTCAATGCACACACACCTTCCCTAGGCTACCCACACTACAACAAGCGTGGCAAAGAAATATAGGATGTAACAAATGCCTCTAACCTACAACTTCTGCAAAACAAAACTTCACCTCCAACTTTCCTTCACAGAGCACACAACACAACTAGCAGACCTGACCTAACTTTTATCTCTACAGACATTACCGACTCTTCTAAAATAACAGTACTTGAAGACATAGGTAGTGACCACAGGCCTATACTCCTCAATATTGGAACGCCAGGTAGATACCAATCCAACAAAACAACTAGATGGAACTATAAAAAAGCTAACTGGGCAGCTTTTTCACAAGAAACAGACACAAGACTATCAAGCATAGTTGAGACAGACGTCAATTCAACCTACACAACTATAGTCTCCAACATCTTACAAGCAGCAAAAAAATACATCCCTCGAGGCCAAGTTAAGAAATACAAACCTTTTTGGACACCTGAATTAGATAAATTAGTAAAAGAAAGTAACATGGCCAGGAAGACTATAGAAAAAAACCCTACTAGAGAAAACAAGACAACGTACAACAAATTGACAGGGCTTATAAGATACAAAATTAAAACAGAAAAAAAGAAAAAGTGGACCACAACATGCGAACAACTAGATCTAAACAAGGATGGTCGAAAGGCCTGGACCCTTCTGCACCGGCTAGCAGGAAAGAAACAAATAACAAACCCCCAACCTATAAAAGGCACTGACGACATAATAACAGAAAACCTTAAAAAGGCTGAAACCTTCAATAAATGTTTTGCCAGCATTAACAAGTCAAAGCCAAGAAAACAACTGGACCAGGCCTTCAGTAATATCTTAAAGAAAGAAGAAAAAGCTCCAACAGTCAACTGTCAGATCTTTGACACTCCCTTCACTCTACATGAGCTCAATACTGCCCTAAAAAGCCTCAAGTCAAGAAAATCCCCTAGACCCGATAAAATAACAAATAAAATGATTCTGGGACTAGGACCACAGGCCCAAAACTGTATACTTAACTTTATCAACCATACATGGAAAACTGGAGACATACCACAGGAATGGAGAACCGCAAACATAATACCCATTTTAAAGAAAAATAAACCACCTGGAGACCCAAAAAGTTATAGACCAATATCTCTAACATCCAACATTGGCAAAATGGCAGAAAAAATGATCAATAACCGACTTTATTGGTGGCTAGAAAGTACTTGCTCACTCCACAATGCACAAGCTGGCTTCAGGAAAGCAAGTAGAACAGAAGACCACCTCTTTCGTTTTATCCAGGACACAGTAGAAGGGTTTCATGAAAACAAGCACACTATAGCAGTATTTATAGATTTGCAGCAAGCCTATGATAGAGTGTGGAGAAAAGGTCTATTTTTGAAGATGAAAAAAATGGGCATCCATGGAAAAATGTACAGCTGGATCAGGGCATTCTTAAAAAACAAAACCTTCCAAACCCGATTCAAAGGTGCCATCTCTAGTAAAAAAAGTTTGGAAGAATGACTACCACAAGGTTCAGCCTTTAGCTGCACTCTCTTTCTAATCTTCATGAATGACCTCCCGGACCTCATTTCGGTCAATAAGGCACTTTATGCAGACGACCTTTTAATTTGGACTACAGAGAAATATCCAGTGCTGGCTAGATCCAAACTAAATAGAGCCCTCACAACTATCTCCACATATTCAAAATTATGGAAAATGGAAATAAACAAAGAAAAGTCAGTTTATTCAATCTTTAGCCACAGCAACAAAACAGCAAAAAGAAACTACATCCTAAAAATAGACTCTCAGCCAATAAATAAAGAAGAAAATCCAACATATCTTGGTATAAAACTAGACCAAAGACTGTCTCTAAAACACTTTATGGCAGATTTAAAAGAAAAGTCATCACAAAGATTAAACATAATAAAACACCTAGCAGGAACATCCTGGGGAGCTGAAAAGAAAACCTTAAGACAGTTATACACTGGATATGTCAGATCAGTAATGGATAACTGTCTCTCCTTACAAGTAGCTGCCAACAAAACCTATCAATCATCATTAGATACAATCCAAAACAAAGCCTTGTGGCTAATTAGTGGAGGTATGAGAACTACTCCCACAGCAGCCTGTGAAATAGACTCCAATATTGAACCTCTTAAGTTAAGGCGCAACAGAGCAGCATTAGAAACTATTGAGAGATACAGAAGGTTGGAGGACGATCATCCAAATAAATTACTAACACAGAGAAATAGGAAAAACAATAAAAAAAAACAAAGGACTCTGATTCAACTTACTGACAAACTAGCCCTAAAACACCACCTACCCAATAACAGAGAAAAAATTACCAGATTTTCAAACATTACACCCGGACTAAGCTACAATTAACCAACCATCAAAACACATTTACTAAATAACACCTTAACAAAAGAATCAAATCCACTGGAGCTCAAAGTAGGCATGCTTGAAACAATTGAAAGCTATCAAAAAACAGCTATCCATATTTATACAGACGGATCGGCTTTCAAAGCCACCATCAATGCTGGTCTTGGTGCCTTCCTGGTCTTCCCTAAAAATAATCACAAGCCGAAATTGAGGCAATTACCATAGCACTACAGACAGTGGAAAACAAATTATATGAAGGAGTGCAACGTGCAACCACCATCAGATATTGTTGTCTTTACAGACTCCCAATCTACTCTGCAAGCACTTAACAGCAGCACCTCAAACAGCCCAAGAGAGTTGACAACACTCATTGTGATAATCCATCAGATGATATCAAAATTAAATATCAATATCACACTACAGTGGATCCCTGGACACATTGGCATCATGGGAAATAAAAAGGCAGATAAGCTATCAAAGGCAGGTTCATCTATGGAACAACCAGATAGAACTGTTAACTACCTCACCCTAAGGTCAATGTTAGTCAACAATCACAAAGAGGAGTGGCTCAACCAATGGGCATCAGGAAACACAGGCAGAGCCATGTAGAAAGAAATGACTATGCCTAACAAACTGGACAGTATTAAACTTCCTTCCCCGCAAAGAACAATCTAAAATCTTCCAACTAAGAACAGGACACACACCACTATTAAATTACCACCTGAACAAAATAAACTCCATACAACTACCCCTTTGCAGACACTGCGCCCACCCATTTGAAACCGTAAACCATATCCTCTTTGAATGCCCCTCACTAATCCACCTTAGGCAGACCCTACTTCCACTACAGCCCAACATGACCAACACCCTGTACGGCAGTGCTGAACATCTGAAGAAAACAGCACACTTTTTTTCCTTGGCAAAGTCTGCAAAAGAGCTCACAGCTCAGCAACAATAAAGCTGGCTAGAAGAAGAAGAAGAAGTAATTGTTCATGGGACATAAGAAGAGAGCGAAGATGCTTTCAAGGATTCTATTTTAATAATCAATTTAGTCATATTTCTATAAAGTACTAAGAAATTGAATAAGGAAATCAAAATGTGTAATTTCAAAACTGAGTTAGGAGTTGTCAACAAAAGAGAAATAGTTGAATATCTTAAATTGAGTTTCTGTTTTCATATTTTTAGTTTCTGCCTTTATAAATAAACACATATTTCTACAAAATCTTTATTGTGTTTAAACATTTTCAGCCGGATTCTTATTTATTCACAGCTTACCCTGCACAGGATTTGGAATCATATATTTGTGAGTGTATAATCCACATTTTTTTAATGATAAACATAGCCTCTTTCTATTCTTTAGAAGATTTAACTAATTTAATATAATACAGTATAGGCTAAATTGTATGTTGAGCAATACAGCAAACAAGTGACTGAAAGGTTATTAAGTACAGAAAATGTTATTAAAAAAAAATCATGATGAAAGCAATTGACTTTCTTTATTGATGAAGGCATAAAGTCTGATTTGTTGTTGAAATAGAGAGTTATATTTAAAGTATATGTTTCTTTTTTCCTTGTTTTGCATTAACTTTTGGGTGCCTAAGTTTTTATCTTTGCTCTGAAGCCAGCCTTCTCCCCATCATTCCCATTTCTTCAACAAGAATATAAAACTTCTCTTACAAACATTTATTGGTATTCTGTATAGTAAAGTGCTTAAATCATCACTTGCCCTGAAGTTGCTGTTTGTCCAGACAAACCTACTGCTGACTTATTTTTTTTAAGTATAATAGAAACATCTTTCTTAGCGAAAATTGAAACAAGTATGTACTTAATATAGGATCTTATGTACATTATGTCATAGGCCTGTTTTGCTGATACCTCAAGTTAGTTTTGAAGACCTATTTTAACTCTGGGAACTCTGTAGTTACTGTTATGAGTTTGGTGCTTTTTATTTCAGATAAGTTTGAAGCTGTAGCTGATGCCAACAGAGCTCATCACATGCTTTTGTATGGATGTGAAGGTGAAGCCTGTTCTCAGTAGCCAGTTTGGTTAGTATTTTCATTTGTGCATGATAGGGAATGCAAGGATAGTCATTGTAGTGTGTTGGTGTAGTGGTGTATTGGTTGTGATACGGTGGTGAAATGGTGTTCTGTTATATCTGTTCATTATTCATTAAGATTTTTTTACAATGTTTCTTTTAGGAACTGTCCTGCAATGTGCAAGAATAGTCATCCTGTGATTTTATTTGCTCGGGCTAAAAATGCTCCTCCAACTATCTTGCCTAAAGGTACATTATAAACTCATTGTTATTTTAATTATTAGTTATTGGTATTGAGAGAAATACATTCAATTGAAACTTTTTTTGGTTACTTAATGTTCTTTGTATTATCTTAGATGTTGGTTTGAGATTTGGCAACAGAACATTCATTAAAAACATTACTAAACATTAGTACTGCAAGTTCACTATGCTAGGATATTTACTGGTGAGGAATGAGAATGTAACCATATACTTCACTATAGAAAACTTTGTAACATGTATTGTCTATACTTTTTATTTTGTATAGTTATACTGTTTTGTTTGGTGTAAAGAGATTTTATCAACTCTCTGTTTCTTAGTTAAATAACTGAAAACAAAAACCAAAATGTCTTTCTTATTAATTGAACAGATGAAGATGAAGACCACTCAGGTTTGAAGATTTATGTCACACACAAAAAGTAAGTCAATCTGATAAAAATAATTAATTATAGGCTGTTGTAATTAGAACTTTTTTTTAGAGCTAACTTGGCTGTAAACTTCATTTTGTGTTTTCACAGGCAGCCATATGTTGCAGGAGTTTTTTTCTTGGCATCTGCATCGTTTACGATACCTCAAGGACATTCCTGTAAGTACAAGCCTAGTTTGTTGTGTCTCTATCAATAGATCTCGCTAGTGGCATGGTTTTATCTGGTCACTTTAAACTTCTCCCATAATGTAGAATATCAGCATTAAACAAGACTCAGAAATGTACTTCATCATTGTTTTATGCCATTTTTTAGGCTAATCAGCCTCTGTAAGAAATGTGTAAATCCTCCCCCCCCCCCACCTCCCGGCTGAAAAATAAAAGTGAAGGATCACTGTTTTATACCATTTCTTAGGCTCTGTTAGTCATTTTTGACATTTCTACAAGGCTATCCACATGGTTGAAGTTCAAACAACCTTGACCCAACAATTACTTTACTCAGTCAATTACAATTACCCACAGTTCTCCACAGTAAATGACAAGAGACCTACAGTTAACATTTAACCCTCAGAGACCTGCAGTTAAATTTTATTCTTTTTTTTTTAATATTTAATATTTAATAATAATTTAATAATATTTAAGATTTTTTATAGAAAAAAAGGCTGTAACATTTGTATTAAATTTATTAACAGCCTTCCCTGTGGATGTCGGCTGTAGATTTTCAAAAGAAAAAAGTATTTTTCCATTTGCCTACAAGCCACATGCCCATGGTTTAGGTGAGAATATTTTTGTTTTTTAGTCTAATATAAATAGTTTAGGCAAAAATATAGTTATGATTTTAGTGTAAAATATGTGCCCATGGTTTTAGAGGAGAATATCTTGGTTTTTAGTGTACAATACATTCCCATGGTTTAGGTTTTCAGTGTGTACTAATGACACAATGGTGTTAAGTTTTTTTTTGTCATGTCAAATTTTGTTATCTTTAAAATGACAATTCTAAATATACTTGTTCTTGTTTAACTGTCATATTTTGTTAGGCCGAGACATCACAGGCTACCAATATAATGGATCCTACCATGAGATTGACAAAGGACACCCTCAGTGGCCACAGGTCAGTACTAGTCCATTCACTTATCTAAATACTTCATTCAATGTATCCCTGTAAATTTGTAATAGTTTGTAAAAATTAACTATTTATTGCAGTTAGTTTTAATTGAAACCATTGTCATGGGAAACTACAAAAAATTACTTGGTGACCTTTTCAAATTGTGATAGTCAATTACAGTCTTTTTAGACCCTTATGTTGGACTGCTGTTTGGTTTGTTTGTTTAATATGTTTTAGACATTCCTTCAAAAATGAAGACTATTATATCTTTTACATCCTAGGTCAAACTTCATTTAATATAATGGGTTGATGGAAGGGCTGAGTTTGAGCTCAGGACCATTGTGATGATAGCCTGAAACATATAGCACATGACAACAATCATATGTATCTAGCACTATAATAATTAGGTTTCCAATCTTATGTCTTAAAATACAGAGAATATTTGGTTCATTTGAATTGTAGTATCAAACTGCTAACTGGAAGAAGCTGTGATTTAATTCTGAAAAAAAAGACTTATCCTATCATTTAGTTTTATGTTTGATTATTTCTCCTGCCACAAGATTTTTTTTTCTCCAAGCTAACAGTATTTTAACTTACATTTATTATTGAGTCTACTTTCCTTCTTGCAGATTTTCTATCCAGTCACAAATAAAATTGAGGTCAAAAATGGGGACTATTTGGTAATAAGCTTTTTTTTAATTACTAATGTTTCAAAAAAACAATAAATTTATATTGTTTATTACATATTATTGTAACAATTTTTGAATAAAAAATTATTTAATTTTGTTTTTTTTTTTCACTATTTTAGCTTGGAAGATGTACTTATGATTCAACATCCATGGATTGTCCTGTGAATGTGGGGTAGGCTACAACAAATTTAAGTTTATTTCAGAATCAAAAGTACCAGACAAAGATTGCAAATATAAACTGGGTTTTTTTATTTGCTGTTGCAGGTCGACTGGCAATGATGAGATGTGTAATTTCTACATCGTGTTTTACACAGACAGCTCTGTGCAGGAGCCTTATGGAGAATGTTTAGGTAATTCAGAACCAGATTTAACTGGCAACAACTTCCCAGCTGATGTGAGTTTTCCATTACCGCCAAACCCTGCCCTTGAAGAAGAAGCCAAGGGTGTTCACAACCATCATGGTGGCATGGCAGGTGGAAACAATGGTGAGTTTTTATGATGTAGTGACTTATTAATTAGTTACTCTATTTATACTGCACAGACCAGAAAACATATGAAGAATCGCGCTACTCTTGTTATTTAGATTCTTCTCAGGAGTGATCCAGTAGTCCATTTATTGATTTGCTATATTAGTGCATTCATGGGCAAATTTGAATTATTGCTATAGCCATTTAATAATAATGTAGTTTACTAAAAAAGAAAAAAAAAATGGCTTCTTAATGTATCATACAATATTTTACATTTGTAAATAACTTTCTTTTGTACCATACAATATTAGGCTAACAAGTGCAACTTTAAAAATCACTCTGATTAATAATGATCTACAGAAAGTGACTATTAGCTTGTAAGTAAATTAGATTTCATGAAAAACAAATAAATTCCAAAGTGTATGAAACTTTTATGAAACTTGAAGTATGTCAGGTAATTGTTTTGGTAATAGCTCTTAAATGTTCGTTAGTATGCATTGGACTGTATGTGTTGGGCTAAGGACTGGATCTAAAGGTTCTAGAACAATTCCAGAAGATTCAAATTATTACCTGAAACAGAAATTTGGATTTAAAACTTTTAAGCTGGTTTCTTGAACTACCCACCTTGATGTTATCAAAATCACTGTATCCTACAATGAGAAACAAGCCACACAATACATATATACATTGTCAAACTGTAGATTAAACCAATCATTTTACATTTTTCTTATTGATTGACTACTTTATCTTGAGAGTCTTTTATATGAGTATGTTTTGAAATAGTTGTGATTTTGTTGTATTCAATCTCCAATCTGTGTAAGCTCTGCTCTAAGACACAGTTCTGATGGAAGCTCTGCTCTAAGACACAGGTTCTGATGGAAGCTCTGCTCTAAGACACAGGTTCTGATGGAAGCTCTGCTCTAAGACACAGGTTCTGATGGAAGCTCTGCTCTAAGACACAGGTTCTGATGGAAGCTCTGCTCTAAGACACAGGTTCTGATGGAAGCTCTGCTCTAAGACACAATTCTGATGGAAGCTCTGCTCTAAGACACAATTCTGATGGAAGCTCTGCTCTAAGACACAGGTTCTGATGGAAGCTCTGCTCTAAGACACAGGTTCTGATGGAAGCTTTGCTCTAAGACACAGGTTCTGATGGAAGCTCTGCTCTAAAACACAGTTCTGATGGAAGCTCTGCTCTAAGACACAGTTCTGATGGAAGCTCTGCTCTAAGACACAGGTTCTGATGAAAGAAAGTGAGAAAGACAAAAGAAGATGGGAAGGAGGATAACATCTTGGACTGACTTGTGTTTTATTGAGTACTTGAAAATAGTATAAGATTGAAACAGATAACATGAAGATGTGAAAAAGTTAACATTGGTGCCCCAATGCTCCCCTCCGTCATGTGGATATGGGATAAATGAAGAATGTGTTATTTACATTTAAAAGTGGGATGGTCTTATGGATCTTTTCCATTATCAATTATTTCCTTTATCAAGAAGCTATTTGAAATACTTCCGGTTGATGTAAATGCTACAAAAAAAATATTCTGTCAGGGAACCAGGTTTAACCAATCAAAATGTTGAACTGCTTTGGACAATAAGCTATTCAGAAGAAAAATCACTGTTTGAACATGAATACACTGTCAGGTCTTTGTTGAATGCAATTACTGAATTATTATGAATGTATTAATGTGTCTAGAAATTACAGTAATTTTGAATTACAAATGTGTGTAATATATATTACTTTGTAACTTGTAATATTTTCGGCCCAAGTTCAGCTCGACAGTCACACTGTCTGGAGACAGGGACCCGCAGTCTTGATTCTGGAACCTCAGACTCGTGAAAAACAAACCTGAACGTCAGACAGACTAACCGAGATGAAGACCTCGGTCCTGTAGACTAAAGCTGAAATCTGAATATTGAAAAATTGAGACTGGAACTGAGATGACACTGAGACTGGCACTGAGTCTAACACTGAGACTTGAAACTGAGTCTTGACACTAAGACTTGACACTAAAACTAAGACCCTATAGAAAAACAAAAGAAAAGATTCTTCTAATGTTCTAGTCTAATTATAGAATTACAAATACGATCGAATCCAAATAGTAATAACTATACAATGTGAAAATAAACTCACCCTAAACAGGGGTCAAGATAATCATTTAAAAATAGATCTATATCCAAGGCAAATGCTAAGGCTGTCCAGTAACATAAGCACAAGGTGAAATTCAAGAGCTCCCCAAAATACAACTTGTCTCTACAGTACAAGATGGAGAGAATGAAACAGACGATCTATGATGAAAGTCATACGCGCACTCTTTCTACGTCACAAGAAATAATGACAAGCAACAAGGGGAGATCATTCCAAAAACTAATTAGCGCAAATGACGTCATCGCCTAGTGATGAACGCTGCGCTAAGCAACCAATTCAATAGGTGCGACATACACCATCCTTATTTTTCAGGAATCAAATCTTATCAACCCCATATTGTCCAGTCTAGTTCATTTATTCATTACATCCAAATCTTATCAGTCATCATAGTGACAGCCCTTTAAAAAAGGCTGTACAGTTGATGAATACACCTTGGTTTATTTAGTTGAATTGAGTTGAAACATTAGTAAAAAATCACATTGTAAATGCAAACTTCATGTGCGAAAACTAGTTGGTGTGCGCAGCGGAAGAATACGCAGTGATGCAGCTGTGCATCACCACAGTCGCTTTGTAGGCAATTTTGGCTTGCTGCTTTGTCAGTCTCTCTATCATGTGTGTGTTTTGATTTTGTTAACCTTTTACCCATTATTATGACTCCCAAGGTTACAGCCAACTCTTCTGATGTCTGTGCTCTCTACTTTAGCTACCTCTCCAGATTCACCTGCCCCAGTATCTTCAGCTACTTCCGCAGCTTCCTCCTCTTAATAAGTCTGTCCTTTCTTTTTTTTTTTATTGCTGTTTCATTTCATTACTAAACGTATATATTTTCTTAATGTGTTTTTTGATAATTATGTGGGATACTCTGTTAGGATTGGTTGTAGGATAGGATAAGTTCTTATTGTATTTACATACAGTGGGTATTTATTTTCCAACTTTACAACGAAAATTGTTTTATGACACAATGGATCAATGTTGAAACTCTAGAACCCCTTGTATATTGCTAAAAGACAACTACTTTCTTTTTCTATTTCTCTTTTTTAAGGAAAATGTTTTTTTTTCAATATTAAAACTAATTGAAAAAAGGAATTACAATTGAATAGTAACAATGACGCATGTTCAGGAATATTATGATGAATATGATGCAAATGATATGAGAGAGAAAGGAATGTATGGAACTGCCACCTCTAGCGAGGAAGGACTCAGTCGGAACAGGAACAAGGGGTTTGAAGCCATCAGTCAACAGCTAGAGCATTTCCCTCGCAAGAACGCAGCTGGTCGGATCAATCAATCAATCCCAGCGTTTGGATCAGAATCAAGGGAATCAGCCTCTGTCAGAGAACACAAATCATGCCTCAATCAACAGACAAAACAGTGAGCCCAGAAAACACCCTAACTCAGTTGTAGCTATAGAAGTTGGTCAGTCAGAAGCAGTCCATAAACCACATAGTTGTGAGTGATTTAGAAGTTGTGTTCACCTCAACATTATCTTGTACCTTTTTTTGTTATTGTGGCCTGCACTCTGTTGTAATCGTGTGTTGACTATGTTCCCACAGCTGTAAATGGCATGAGTAAGCAGCTGTAGTGTGCTCACACATTTATGTTTGCTGTATGTATTATGTAACTTGCACAATATGTGTTGTTGCTTTATTCTAAGCTTTATATGAGTGTAGCTCACCAATAGATCTAGTTTTTGCATCAATTTTTTAGTAAATGCATGGCAATAATAGCCACACTGCAAAGTGAATATTGTGGTTAAAAATTAAACTGGAAATATTTGTCTTTTTAACTTGTATAATAATGAGAATATGTAGTGATATGTTGACCCTTAAGAATGCTAATAACATATCTGAAAATAAAAGATTGCCCTTTGTTAGTCTACATTCAGAGGACATACATGTGTATAGTTTTAAGCTGCAACATAAATTCACTGAGTTATTTTTCTTCAAATAATTATTTCAATTAAAGTATAAATTCAGTTATTCGTTATAGTTTATATCATCTACATTTTTTTTTTAGATTCATACATGCAGAGCACATTTCTAACACTGTTTATTTGTTATGTAGTAAATCTTTTCAAACCTTTAGCAGCTTGTATGATTTAGTTCTTGGACTCCATCTGTAAACAAATGTGCATTGAGCTTTTTGAAGATAAT
Organism: Biomphalaria glabrata; assembly: GCF_947242115.1. Lineage (NCBI taxonomy): Eukaryota > Metazoa > Mollusca > Gastropoda > Planorbidae > Biomphalaria > Biomphalaria glabrata. The sequence goes on from NW_026602928.1 coordinate 511,384, forward strand.
CGAAAGCTAAAGATTTGCTGTTTACCATCCACACATATCTCAAGGCATCTTTCTGCTATTCTAGCATACACTGATAGTGAACTTTATAGACATTTCGTATTAGCTAGTTCTTGTAAGACATTGGTGAAAGAAAAAATAACATGCAAGATTTCATTTACCTTGTATAAAACAGAAACATAATTTTTTCAAATATGAAATATAGATTAAATAATGTTTGAACACATTACAATGGTTTACTGTGATATTAAATTAGCTAACTCATTGTGATATACTTTGATTCAATACATATATAATATAAATGATTGGATCAATCATTTGTGAACTGAAACCCTAATATTAATTTGTTGCCATTTGCCATTGCTGCATAGAAGGAAAATGAGTACTGACATGCATTTGAATAGCTTAATTTTGTTTTCCTTAGTGTCCTGCTTCAAAATGTGTTTGAATAATATGTAGATTGGTGTGGTATTAGTTATATTCATAATTATCATTAGCTGGTAACTTGATGATAGACTAAGGCAGATAGTTTGTACACACTTTTCCTATAAATTTAAGTCCAACTTTAAGACCCTGTGATTCACTTCCTTTAGATATGTTACATGTACCTTTGTCAGTGTTATTAGCTTATGACTCTGGTGTCTCTCTCTCTCTCTTATTATAGAAATATTAAAAACTCACATGAGTTCTCCTTTATCTTTTGCTTTTGTAGTGTGATACATTTGTTTACTTTCTACATGTATTTTGTTTAGAGAGTGGATGTTTAACTTAATCCTTAGTCATTCAATCTTGTAAACAAAAAATATTTAGCACATGTTGTATGTAGAAGCTGCATAGTTGTGATCCTGTTGTGTAGATTTGTTAATTGCACAAGCAATAGAACTTTTGGAATGATATTTGTTTACTGTTTTCTTTTTTGTGATTTCCTTATATCATACCTTAACATAGAATTTAAAAAAAAAAAGAAAATTAAGTAAATCAAATTAGGATGCAATAAATGTTTAAAGTTACAAAACTTCATCAGATAATGGTAATAAGACAAAATATCATTTAAAATATAGTTAAGTAAAAAGTTAAGTTCCCCTTTCAGACCTTTGATCTATAGGGCAGATGATGTTAAGGTCATTTAATATAAAAATGGAATAAAAAAAAAACACTTGCACTTTTGGTAGATAATAGATATAATGGATTATATTAGCTATTTAACTCGTTTCTTTTTAACTCATTCTGTTCTTCAGATGTTCATTTGGAGAAACCTATATTCAATTCATCATGGCCAGAAGAGTCTATTACATTTGGTCAGATTGGAGGTGTGGCTATTGACACTAGTGGCTCAAGAAAATGGACTGCACAGTAAGTGTTGGAACCTGATCGTCTTTTCTTCCTGTCACAGATCTATAATGATCACATCAAGAGCTAAATTAAAGATTTCTTTATTTTAATGGGAGTCCTCTATTCTTTAAAATAAAAAAATTAAAAAAAAGAGAGTAATGCAAAACTGGTTTGTAGGCTTAACCTCTAAATCAAAGTTATACAGAGAAAAAGGGGGGGAAATAATTAATTTGACTGAGTTATTTGTTAAGGATTAACTCTTTCTCTCCGTAATTATTTACCACATTCTGGTGGAATCAACGCTGGTATCATCAGTTAGAAGAGAAAGAGTTAAGGAGTACAGATGCAAGGTTTCTTTTAAATAATTTTTTATAGGAATGGAATATATCATCCCATTTTTCTCAACTGAGGACAAGTCTCTTAAGAACTAGATCTAGATTATATCTAGGTAGTATTTAATGATCCAAATTGAACTAAAAGTATTTTAATGATAGTTATTCATATTTTCACAAAACTTAATATCTAACACTTAAAATATATAAAACATTTAAATTAATTGTCTTGAGGTCACTATCCAAAATAATCACCCTATGAAAAATTAATATAGAAAAAAAATATTTTTTTGTTTACTCTTTAAAAACCTTTTTTTTTTGGTAAATGCATGTTGAAAATGAAATGAATCTATATTTTTTCCTAAAGGAAACTTTTTAAGTGGGAAGCGTGGTCGAGAGGTTAAGGGCTCTTGAACTTGGCGTGGCTTGGCTACCTATCAAGGAGGCTCGAGGTTCGACATCCGCGAGTTGTGTTTATTGAGTGCCTAAAGGCAGCACAGAAAAACCTTCTCCTAGATACCCCCTCCTCCCCCACAATTGAGATTGGACCAAAGCGCTCAGAGCATGCTATAAGCATGAAAGTAGTGCTATATAAAAGCCATAATTTAATTTAATTTTAAGATTAAATTATAAGCAATTAAAAACATTTTGGAAGGAAATAAAACAAAACAACTGACTTTTTAAGCTTCAACGAGAATATCATCGTTAGGCTGCAGAATAGGGAAAAATCAACAATGGTATCCTTGATTAAGAGAGAATAAGTTAAAACAAATGATTAACAAGGGGAATATGTTAGATGAATGAGACTAATCAGATATTAAAGAAACATCACAGATTTGAAAATTTGCCTTTTTTTTAAATATTGTAAACTTTGTTTCAATAGTCTGAAGTCTGAATGAGCGACTGCAACCCAACTTGCATTATTTTCAGGTATTTTATGCCTCATGGTATTACAGCGGACCATCAAGGCACTATTTGGTTAACAGATGTAGCAATGCATCAGGTGAAACATTTCTTTGTTGTTCTTCTCAACATGTGTTAAACAAATTGAATTGATCTTATTGACAACATAAAAGCTTTAAAAAAAAACCACAAGAATTCTAACACTGAATATTATAGCACTTGATAGCAGATGAAAAAATGTAACAAAATAATTAAATTGTTTTAGTTATGTAAGATTGATTTCCTTCACTACTGTACTTTTTTTTTGGTCTACAAATTAATATAATTTTGTTTCTCTTTAGGTTTTTAAAACATCACCAGGTCAGACTGAACCAAAAATGACACTAGGACAGAAGTTCCAGCATGGTGAAGATACAAATCTTTTTTGTAAACCTACTGATGTAGCTGTTCTTATGTCTGGAGAGTTTTTTTGTATCTGATGGGTAATACTAGGCTTTGCAATTAATTGTTATTATATATTGTGTCAGCAAATATTGCTTTAAATAAATGAGTCCATTGATACTAATTAGGCATTAAAAAAGTATATTTAAATTTGTATTTTGAATTATGTAAAAATAATCAAATCTTGATTGTTTTATTACAAACCTACTTTTTGTAAAACAGGTACTGTAAGAGCAGAGTTCTGAAATTTTCCAAAGATGGAACTTTTTTGATGTCCTTTGGGAAAAGAAACGTTCAGTTTGGTGCAGGTAACTTCCTAAATATATATCTGATTCTTAGTTAGATGTGCATGATTTTCAAGTCATGTTTCATGATAACAATTTAAAATAATATCTGAGTTCTTAGTTTGATGTGCCTAATTCTCAAGTCATGTTTTGTTATAACAATTTTAAAAACTCTTTTGTCTTTAGTTCCTCCTGTTGTGACATTTGACATCCCTCATAACATCACTGTGTCAGAGGAGCATCATTTGGTTTGTGTGGCTGACAGAGAGAATAATCGCATACAATGTTCTGATCTGGATGGAAATTTCAAGCAGGTCATCAAACGCCCAGAATTTGGTCCACGACTGTTCGCTTAAGAATATTGTCCTGCACATGGTATGTATGGGCTATGTGTCTGTAGAAATAGGTTTGGTTACCTTCTGTTCATTATTTGTAAAACTATATGTGCTTTGTATATGAACAGTTAGATTAGCTTTGTTTATTTCATATAAAGCTCAAATACTCTTTCCACTAACTATACCACTAGATATAAAACTATAAAACCAGATACCATATGAATTGTATTCAATAGCCACATTTTGTGGTATGCACTTCGAACTCATCAGGATTGTTTTGAGTTTGAACACTGCCATCCCCTGTCATCCTGCAGGAGGTTTGGGTTAGAACGTAGTTCTGTTTAGTTCTGAAGGAACATCCAGAACTTAAAAAAAAAGCAAAATAAAGATTTTAAGCTAAATAAATTAGGTTATATAAATGTGCTTAGCTTGGTAGGTTTTTCCCCTTTTCAGCGTTTTATAAAGTTCAAACTATGTTTCTACTGTTTCTTCATTATTTTGTAAACAAAGAAAAATGTTACAATATCACCATCAATATTTTATTGTAGATTTTGGTCAGTAGTTTGCTGCATTGTCAAACAGCTCATTTTTTGTTCTATAGAAGGTTTACTGTATGCTGTGAATGGTCCTGCTTTTGAGATTTGTTGGAAATGTGGAATGTACCAGATGTAAGGTTCTATTTCATGTGACAACAAAACTCAGCTTGGTTTAACTACAAATAGCTAATCTCTTTGTTTCATTGTATCATAATTTATCAAAGTTATGTTTTATTTACTTATTCTTATTCAACTTTTACAAAGTAAAAATGTTATGAATGAAAAAAATTGTATTTTTTGTAAATTTAGTTACAGTTATATTGAATAGAATTATTTATGTTAGCAACTTTTGAATGCATCACATAATTTTAATTTGACACAGAAACTGAAATCATTTCAATTAAAGATTGTTGACTGTTGTTTCACCTCAGATGAATTGATTACATTTTAAGAGGTTATCAGATATTTATATTTATGACATACAATTTTTTTGTTATGTTATGAGTTGTTTTTGTTTTTATTTTCTACATGTTTAGGGTATAAAGTTCTAGTGCATACATACGTAGATTTCAACCCACATTTTTTTAGTTCTTACTTATGTATTTACATACATGTACTAAGAACTAATGTCTTTTTTTATTAAAATCATTTGTATCATGAAATATTCCACTAGATCTTTGGCAACTGCATTTAATTTATGTAATTGTTTGATTTCTTTCTGGAAATGATCTGCTGTTTGAATATTTTAGTTTCAGCTCAAGGGCTGTGATTAAAGTTTTTAAAAAATAATTTTTTTGATTACACACTGTTCGTGTGAAATTACAACTTAATCATTTTTTGTGTGATCTTTTTGTATTTGAACCAATTTTTGTTTTAAATTAGCACAAGTTAAATCTGTTAATCAGAATTTTTTTCCTCTGTAATAGTTATATTTATACTCAAACCCATTTGATGTTACTTCTGCAAAGATTTATAGACACTCAGAGGAAATGATAGCATGGTAGACAAAGCTAGACTTTTAAGGCAGAGTTTTGGAATTCAAACTAAAATTTTAAAATAAATCAAAAACATTGATAAACAAGCTGTTTACTGCTAGTTCAGTGCATCAATCCATTGTCTGCCTTTGCTTTAGTCTTTTGTTCTTGATTTCTATGCTGCACTGTGTCAATAACTTAACTTTTTTAAAGCAGTTCTATTAATCTCTTTCAAATACTTCAAATGCTTATACTAATCAGAATGTAAGATTAAATGGGTTTGATATTTGTTTCAACTGGTGATGGTCCCCCTAAAGTATTGTATTAGTACTTCAAAACTTACTTATGTACAGTTTCATTAAGCCCTAGCGTTTATTTTTTACTTATATTTTTTAGGCTGTTGAAGGTTTATCAATTTATTTTTTTTTATCTGGTGGAGACATTTAACCATTTTGTTTTTGCCACAAAAGAAAAAATTGAACTTGTCTGTTGTGAAAAATGAAATTAAAAGTGAATGATCACTTAGTCTTTGAAAGTTCAAAATATTTGTACTACTTTATTGATGTCATGTACTCACATAATATTTGTGTGAGTGTTTGTCTTAACATGTTGATGTTGTTTTGTGATATCTATATCAACATTGTCTCTTGTTGGTGGGGTATGCAAGACATTGGTTCTATGCTGTTGGTAAAAATTTCTCATCCTTCATTGACTTCCATTGTACTCCACCTTGCACTTAGAGTGTTTTATGGAGTGCTAGAAATCTAAACAGTATCCCAGTCATAATAGAAGTTTATAGATTTTTTAAACTAACCACATACAGAGCATTTCATTTTTACTTTGCTCTTTTTTTTTATTGTGTATGTTCTTAATTGTAATCAACATCTGACAATGCTACATAATGCTTTATTTAATGACTGAGCATAATGCTTAATTTGATTTTAATGTGGCTAAGATTCAAGAAACATGTTTACAAGTTCATTGCTAAAAACACCTGGTGCAGAGTCAATGTATATTGAATCTCTGAAATGAAATGTGACTAACAATGACTTTCAAAATAGTGATGTCATTTGTTTCTCAAATGTTAGTAGAATAGGAAACTTGGACATGTTTGATGTATTGTAAGTGATCATATGTAACAGTTATGGGTATAGAGAATAAAATACAAAATATTAAACTCATTATGTTGTTTCATTTTTCTTAAATAGATGACCTAACTTGAATAAATCCACCATTACAAAACTGTCAATCATACCTGCTTAGACACAATTTAAGTTCCCTCAGACTGACTTTATTAAAGCTAATCTTGAGATAAAACAAAAAAAATAATAACATGCTTCTCTTGAGGTTAAGAAATTAATATCTGGTTAATAGTTAATGAATGTCAGGGTAGGTTATGTTGACAGTGCAGTGTGAATAATCAAGATCAAATAGCTCTTAGACCTGGGTGGAGTTATGTTTTGAAATTTCATACCTACATCATAATGAGAAAGTAATGTTCTCATTTTATCAATTAAATATTTGAACCACAAAGCAAGGAATCTTTAAATGCAGACAAATATCAAGTAATTTTTGTGATGTATTTTACAAAAAGGAATGATAAATCTTCATTTTCATTTCTAAAACATGTAAAAAGAGATTTAAGTCAATTTGAAACATGAGAGTTTTGATACCTGCTGCTGAAAAACCTCTTTACCTATCCCTTAGTCTGTTGGACCATTGGGGCACCATGCAAGATTTGTTCACCATCTTTCTCCTTTCCACTAGTCTTTTACCTTAGTTAGAACCTCTTTCAATGGCAGGCCCATCCATTCTTTTATGTATCTTTCCGTCGCTTTCTGTCTGCCTCTTCTTCTTTTTCCTGATACTGTTCCCTGAAGGAAGGTCTTAGCGAGTCGCGAAGACTTTGTAATATGGCCATAGATTTTTAGCTCAAGTTTTTTTATGATAGCAGGTCATCATGGGGTCTAATCGCTGCAGTAGCCCTGCCTCTAATATCTTTGTGATGTGGTTTAAAATGTGATACCTAGGATCCTTCTGTAGCAACTCAATTCCATTGCTAGGATCCTCCTCTCTAGCTCTGCAATCAGTGTCCAAGACTCACAAGCATATAAAACACTTGCAGGTAAACATTGAAAAGTAGGCATGCTGTTGCCTTGGTAGTAAGGGCACCTAAATTCCCTAAGTAATGCTGCCTATAATATAGCTTTAAAAGAAAAAGACAATGGGCATTGCTGAAATCGAAATTTTCAAAACAGGATCCTTACTTTACATTCAGCACTAATTTTGTAAGCAGCTCAAAGGCAGATCCAAAACATTTTTTATGGGTCGAAAGTCGAGAGGCACTGAAGGGAGCACAAAGAAATTGTCGTCCAAAGCAAAGCTGGCTGCACAACGACAAAAGGCCACTCTTTGGACATCCTGCTAATAATAATAAGGCTAGTCTTCGAGTCCGAAGATCAGTGAGGAATGCAGTATTTCACCTCGCTGCGCAGTCCCAGCTGTGACCTACATATTTTGCCACATCCAGGGCAAGCATAACCATTGTCCGCAGGTGGTCGATTTAGATTTTCTTTTCGCCGTCTGTTCTCGACAGCAGATTTTCTTTTGGTTTTAAAATGTGTATCCCGCGGCCTTCGTAAGTGACCTCCAGCTGTCTCGTTCTGAGGCCGCATGCAACCAGGTGCTCTCATCTGTCAGCCAAGGAAAGTTGACGCCTAAGCTGGTCTTTGAAGCGTTTCCGCGGAGGGCAGGATTAGATCTAGTTGCGCCATAGATCTAGAATCTATGTAAGAAGAATAGATCTACAGAAAACTGACAATGAAAATGAAATTCGGGATTTTAAAATACGTTTAATCTTTAAATGAAATAAAACTTATTTTAAAAATTGAAAAATATCCTTGGTAACTGATAATTTAGTTTATTTAATTTCGTGGCTTTTTAAAAAAAAACTTTTTTAAGCTTACATGCAGTCAACTCATTTGTTTTGAAATCACGAATAGACCTAGATCTAGATAGATTCCATTCATGATTCATTTTAAACAAAAACAGTGACATTAATATTTAGATCTAAAATTAAAAGAAATGGCAACACTCAATGTTTGTCGTAGAAATTGAGGGAAAATTGATAGATTTCAAATTCCCATATCAAGTCTAGATGATTCTGTTGATTCTCTTGCAATTGAAATTAGTAAACAGATTGACTCATGAGATTCTAACTCGGATTTTGGTAATAAATTATTATAAATTATAATAAATATATAGATCTAGACTAGTCAGTCACTAGATTATTCTAGGTAATAATCAGATAGTTAAAATACTTTAAATTTTAAATGAATCTGGTAGATCTATCATCTTCTAAGTCAGGGGTTCTCAACCTGTGGGTTGTGACCCCTTTGGGCAAGTTTGGGGGTCAATTGACGATTTGCCAGGGGTCGCCTAAGACCATCGAAAATATGGATTGTTATTGTCTACTCTTCTATTGCTGTGTGTGTGTAAGGGGGAGGGGTCGCGGCAAAGTGAGGAATTGTAAAAAAGGGTCGCCGAGCTTAAAAGGTTGAGAACCGCTGTTCTAAGTTCTAGTATTCTAGACTAACTCTTGACGTCTTGAGTCTCTTGATCTTGAGCTAGGCCTAGTACTAGTACTCCGAGTAATACTCAGTAGTACTACTATTAGTAGCACTCTAGTAATAGTAACTAGATTCTAGATCTAATCTAAATAAACCAAGTAGTAAGTAGATCTATTAGTAGTACTACTTACTAGTACCGTGAGTGAGTAGTAGTACTACTACTAGCCTCATAATCATATTAAATATTACTAGTCTCAAGTCTGGTCTAGTTGTAGAAATGTAATCTAAATGATTCTAGATCTAGTAGAAAAATCTAGAGTAGAGACTAGACAGGATACTCCAAGATCTAGGTCTAGATGATAATATGATGGCGGACCCTATTCCCAACCAGTTGTGAATAGGCTTCAACCCTATTCCCGACCGGATGGATGGGTCAAATAAGGTCAAAACCATATTCACACTCAACAGGGTCAAATTAGGTCAAAACCTTATTCCCAGTCGACTGTGTTTAGGTCAAATCCTATTCAGTTAAATGTTGTTTTTTTTTTTAAGTGATTGATTTTAAAGAAGATAATAGAAAATAGCTATAAAATTGGTTTGATATTGATAAATCTTTACAATTTATTAAACTATTATTTTTTCCCTAATGTAATTAAAGGAACAATGTATACTTTATAGGTTATTTTATTATAGAATTGTTAGGTCATATTTTTGTTAAATCTTTGAGCTGAATATTTGTAATAGCTATAAAATAAATAAAATATATTAATTCACTGATTTTGTTTTCATTTCATTCCTGGTCACATCATCTCCAATTAAATATATTTTTTGACTTGGCTTTGACTTTAAGCACTCAATTCGACATATTTTTTTATAGGCCTTTATACTGCTTCTTGATATTTTTGACATTTGTTTTCAATGTTTTCTCTCCCATCTTCATTATAAAGTTTAGTGCACTGAGGATGGCTATAATAAAAAAGAGGAGCTATCAAAACAAGGCAGAGAAAAAAATATAATTTATGTTGATTCTATTCAATGTAGGGAATATCAAACTTTATTGTTCTCACTAAGGTGAAATAGGGGAGGCAGGTGGGTAGGATATACCTACTGTGACGATCACACTTGCGGGGGATTATATTATCAAACTTGACAATTCAATGAAATGAAGAAAGAAACATCTCTCTGTATTTTCTTCAAACTTCTTTAATAACTTCTTCAACTTTCACATCAAATTAACTTCTTAATTCAATAACAACTTGACACTTCATAAATAAAACTTAAAGATACATAAAACTTCACTTAGTATAACTTCAACTTCAATTACTAAAACTTTACTTAATGGACCTGCTAATATCACAAAACTTATTACTAATCAAGGACTGAGCGAGGACCATCGCTCTACAAGAACTACTACTATGCGAGGACCCCGTCTAACTGACTTTCCCCTAATTTATACTTTCTTTGATCGTACGTTCCAGAATCATGGAACCTTCTCAGATAATTATTTTAGTAACTTTGACCTTCTAGAAGCTGACGTGTGCTATTTTTTCCCTTAACCTCTTTCTTTGTTTGGATATCTAAAATTAACTTGTTTACGCTGGACACTTGCACTGGTTTGAACTTGCTTCTAGAAACTGGTCGAAATAGGTCACAGACTCGACTCGTGACACCTACACAGGATGTTATAATCTAAGGCCAAGTTGTGGCGGAAGTAGTGGATATCTTTGAGAGATAGTACCACAATAAGAATCAATGGATCATGCTCTATACCTTTGATCATTATCCAACCAATCTTAGCACCATTTCAATAAATAAATATTTCTCTCATTTGATGTCAGTAATATACTTGTATGATTTCTAGGTTTGAAATATTATAAAATAGAAAACATACACATTACTTTGTTAATTTACATTTTTCTAAGTCATTTCTGTTTTTTTTTATATCAATAAATTATAATGCTTAAAAGTTTCTCTTACAGCCCCTCCACCCACCAAAAAAAAAAGACATGTTCAGTTATAGTAACCATCCTACAAGCAAAATGGGTTGATATCATCATCTGTGGTTAAGCCTAATAATAGTATCACTCTGTAATAATGTAGAGAATTTAAGACACTTAGAAAGTGCATACCTTTAATTCTCCTACATGAATAGCACAACACAATCAACAAAAACTTTTTTGTTTTTTGTGGTCATATGTATGACATAATTTATTAAAGCAAGTAATAGAAGAAATTTTATGTTCGACTATCACTGCTAGAAATATATCACATATAATACATAACCTTTTCAGTCACCATATAAGTAGACATGTAAACAAACAATGTAATATGCATCAAAATAAATTCATAAATAAAACTGGTAAAATAATAGAAAAAATATGATAAGTAATCTACAAAATTAAAATGCCTGTACAAAATTACATTTAATTGTTACAGTTAAAAATATATTACACATATACTCAACTAAACAATATCAAAGTCAATATTTAATATATAAACTTATGTAAGCAATTTAATATGTGTTTGATAAAAAAAATGCATTATAACAAATATATGCATGACTAAATGCATGACGTGTAGGACGTAATCATCTTCTTTTTTGAAGTAACGTCTGTATTATATAAGATAAGAAGATAAGATATGGTGAGTAAATAGCACATTATTGAATGATAGTGTTACTGATACAATAGTACATTTATATATTAAAGGTAGAATTATGTTACACTTTTAATGCTCAAGATAGGTCTTATGAAGTGAAAGTTAAATTAACAAATAGACTTATGTCAAATGTTAATATGTATTAAAACATTTCAAACATTTTAATTGCAAAATTTACAAATAAATGAATCTACAGAAATATTACTTGATAAACAGAACTCATGAAACCACCTATCACACACCATACAACCAATCCAGTTCATCAACTTTCCATCTATACAATTCTCTTTTGAAACCTCTTCCATTCCACATTCATCACCATTACATTTGTTTTCTAAACATTCAACATGGTTATCAACAAAAACATTCACATCATTTGCACTGGAACATTTTACATTACCTACCACTTCTTTTTCAGTACTGCTAACAGTTTTTTACTAACCGAGCTGTAAGGGAAACCTAGCCTTTTTTTCTTTGTGAAGTGTTGTTTATTATTAGGTCTTCCTGTAGTTTTTACTTTTTTCAACATTACATTACTAAATGTATCAGTTGTAACTTTAGATGAGTCAACAATATCACTACCAGACAGATTGTTTTCACTATTATGAACCACAAAGGGTTGAGCACGATTAATTGGAACAAACTCTTCACCAACACACTCACCATTCAAACTAATATTTGTTTCAGCCAAGGCCTGAGAAGTTGAGGCAATTGGAACAAACTCTGCATCAACACACCCACCATTCAAACTAATATTTGTTTCAGCCAAGGCCTCAGACACATTAGTAATAACAAATTCCTTATTGGCCCTGATATGATAAATAAATGTCTTTAACTGTTCAAGCTTTACTAAAAAAATGTTGTTCCCCCATATTCTAATACAGACAGTTTAGTTCATTTGTCAGATCCTTAACAATTTTAAATCGCCCTTCTGCTGTCTTTGCACTGATGGTTGGATAAATTTATAAATTACATTAGTTGAGATAGATGATATGTCATCAAATTCTTCATCCCTAAATGATTTATTTTGGAAATGGCACCCAGCAGGAAGAAAAACCATTTCTAAAGAAAGTTTATGTCTCAAAGAAAGAATATGTCTGCAAGGCAATAAAAATTTAGTGAAGAAAATACAAGTGCAAGAATCCATGCTATCATGGTATCATTAGAATTACTAGTATTAGAAATAGAAAAAAAATGATGTGTCAGCATCATTTTGAACTATGTTATAGTTACATCTTTTAAAAGAAATCGGATGGCCCACTAACTCTGCTCCAAATGGTGTTAATATATTCTTGTACAAAGTAAGAAAATGTGTGTCTAGTAGTGTTGAATATTGTTTAGTTATTTTGTGAATGTGGTGTTGTGCTGATTTTATTTAAGATAGATCTGAATCAAACAAAAGTAGCTTAGTTACACATGCTGAGAGAGTTGTGTGGCTATCTAGGTGCTTTTTTATCCTTGAATGATAGGATTCTACATGATTTGTAGTTGTGATATGCAGAGATGCAACATCTGTATTTCTACATGCTGCCCACATGTCAGAAATTGACCACCAATTATTTTGAAAGTAGCTTTCAACACTGGGGCATGCTGAAATGATGTCAACTTTTAACAACTCAAATGCTTCTTCACTCAATGTATAAGATTGTTCTTTAAATAGATCAAAAATTTTATTTGATAATTCCTTTGAGACATTTGTGTTTAAATACTTTTTTACTGCTGTCATTGTGTGAAATGATGGAAGCCAAAACGAGGAAAGCGCAAACAGGGACGTCCTCGTATTACCTGGCGACACACCTTCATGGAGGACCTCAGAACAGTGGACACCAGATGGGAAGAGGCTTCAGACATTGCCAGTGACAGATCATTATGGAGACAGCTTGCCGCCCAATGCGCCGAACGGCGCGGGAGGACCTAAGTCTAAGTCTAAGTTGTGTGAAATGAACATGGGCGAAATAAAGATTGAGGAAAACATTGTTTGATAGCACCTATTTCACTAAAATCTTTATCTACAAAAAAAATTTGAGGCTCCACACACACATCATGTAATACACTCAAACATTCAGACAAAATTTCAACACTCTCATTCCTTACAAAAGCATGCAACACAGGTACACCATTACCATTGGCATCAATACACATAACATTCAACAATGGAAATAAATACTCATTGACTTTATAAGTGCAATCTATTATCAATATGGTTTTGTTGGCTTTAAGTGAATCTATCATTTCCTTGGTCATGTATGCCAAATACAAAAATTCATTTTCTGGTGTCACACCATATTTCACCATTCTACCACCAACCTTTATACTGTTTAGAATTTTCTCTACTCCTTCACTGTCAGTGCAGGGGTCTTTCTGTTTTCTCCTGTAGTTTTCCACATCCTTCGCAAGAACACATTTATTCTGTTTATGCAAGATGATTTGTCTCAATTCTGACTGTGATATTTTGGTGCCAACCATCAGATCCACAGTTTCATCAGGCTTTATTCTCCTATTTTCAGGATACACAAGTGCAGACTGAAAATAATAAATTGTATACATATATAGCTATTGGAAATCGATATTGACAGTTGAAAATTCATGAGAGATAATTGTTAGGAGTAAATATGCTTTTTAATAACTTACCAAATGATCTGTGGGGTGATTTTCATGTGACAATATTGCCTTTGTAATGACAAACTGGTAGCCAGTAACATCTGAATGCCTTATCACTGCACGTATCACTGCACCACAATCATGTTTCCATGACCTACAAAAAAAATATAATGACAATATTATACATATTATATTTATTTTTTTCATCACTCTACTCTATTATTATTTTAATTTGAGAGATGGGAGGAGAAAGGGGGGAGGGGAACTGGCTACTGTATCATTAGTATAAACTATTGCATTGTAAATAAAAGTAAATTACCCCTTTCAGACTTTGGAATCTAATAAGGCAGATGTTGTAAAGGGCATCTATTTCTATGGCCAATGGTTAACTAGGGTGGACAGCACTTCACTCAACACTTGGCCACTATACCCCAACTACACATCTTCTGTAATACCATAGTATTTTTTCCATTGTTATGAAATATTGAAATAAATACCTTTGATTCGGCCGGATGCCTTTACTCGATGTTGGTTTTGTGGCTCTGCCTTGTTTGCATACTAATTTTAGCCACTCATACTGTATGGATTCTTTTGCTGGATGTCCATTGATAAGCTAAAAAAATAATAAAATTTAGCACTTATAAATTGTGTGTAGGGAAAATTCATTCTCTTTTTTAAAGTGCAATTAAATTTAACAGCTGTAAACGAAAAAATATATAACATTCTAAACTTAACTTCTTTGTGTATAAAAAAATTAATAAAACTTTCTTTTTAATAAATGAAGAAAGTTTAAAATAAATCTCTCTATATTTATTTCCAACTAGGACTACGTTATTTTCATTCAAAATTACAAGCTACTTTACATGTAATTATTATTTTATCTATAAAATATATATCTTATAATAATACAGACATTACTTTAAAAAAAGAAACATTCTACACTAGTAACACTAACCAGCACAAAATAAAATAAATGAAAAGAAATAAAAAGCTAAGCTTAAATGAAATAAATAAGAATCTAACGATCTATTATAGTATAGTATTACAGTCAATATTGAATATAGTATTATATAATCATTGTAAAATCAACAACATACCTTTTTAGAACCACTAGTAACGAACAAAACATGCTGTTCCTCTTCATGTTTCTTGATAAATTCCTTGAATTCAGTAAAATTTGTGAATGATTTTCCTTCCATGTTTTTTTTAAATAAATGATAGTGAAAGTGGCCAGAGGATAATTGATTATTATATAAAATGCCATGGTCACGTTTAAGCTGGCATTTTATATAGCAACACTTCCGGTCAACAGGGGGGATTGGCAGGAAGTCTATACTGGGGATAGACCGGAAGTCAACTGACTGTAAATAGGGTTTTGACCTTATTTGACCCATCCATCTGGTTGGAAATAGGGTTGAAGCCTATTCGCAACTGGTTGGGGATAGGCACTTCGTAATATGATAGTAGATTAATTTTTAAATTGCAATTTTCATTAGATTTATTAGACATTTTATAATTGAGCAGTGTGGTAGCTGAGTTTTAATGTGCTTGGCTTCTGAACCAAGAGGTCTTGTGTTTAAATCTCAGTAAAGGCTGGAATTTGATCTTACTTCTGAACTGGATTTTTAGGACGCCTCTGAGTCCACCCAACCCTAATCATATGGGTAGGCCTACTTGTCATTAGTTGGGGAAGTAAATGTGGTTGGTGGTTGTGCTGGCCACCTGACACCCTTGTCAACTGTTGGCCACAGAATTAGATGATACTTACATCATCTGCTCTATAGATCACAAGGTCTGAAAAGGAGAACAACAAACTTTTTTTTTACTTTATTGATTGGGATTTTTTTATATTGTTTCTAAAATTTAGCAGATTTTATTATTTTAAGCTGTGAGTAATAATACTAATACGAGACTTTAAATTAATACAATCTTATATTAGATAATTCCTCTTGAGTAAATTAAACCTTCATAACAATCATTAGCTACTTTGTGATGTCTGGAGTTGAAACAACCATTATAGGATTTAAATCTTATATTTATTCCATACATTACTTTCCTTAAGTATGTATGCACCCATTGGATACTGTTTTACAAATCAATATTTGATGAATTTCTCTCCTGAACACATGCTTTCGTGCCATTGAGAGGACTGTTTGGTCATGGGCTCTGAACTGTCCTATCAATGGACCAGGTTTGAGCCCTGCCAGCTGCCATCCCCCACTATCCTGCAGGAGATTTGGGCTAGGATGTAGTAATCTTCAATTCTGAAAGAACAATCCACACATATATATAACGAAAGAGCATCACCATAGTTTAATGATTTTTTTTTTTGGTGCATTTATAATAATTTAACATGATCTTCAAGAAACTTTCTCTGTTCACAGTGTCAAAGGTTTTAGTTAAGTCCACATATATTGAAATAAAGGTTACTATAAAAGATTTACATTTACACAAGAGCAGACTTTATTATTTGAAACACATCAGGCAAAAAATTCACAGCCTTGACTATAGCAGCTATACCAAAAAGATAAAGCTATGTTGATCTGTTGATTGGATCTCTGGGTACTTTAATAATATCTTATGGTATAATTATGTTAAAAAATTAACAGGATCCACTTAAAACAAACAAACAATAAATCAAGGAATAACATTACACACAGTAAGATCTTGAGGAAAGTTTATGAAGTGGGAACTGGTTATCATCTTCATTGCATTGTTGTAGTATATTTTACATTAATTTATTGCTTACATTAATTTATAACTATTATTCAGGTTTTTAATCTAATCAACATTTTATATTTTAATGTAAACTGTTCAAATGTTTTTCTTTGTATTTACTGGCAAAAATTTGTATGCATAGGTTACCACACTCTCTATATACATGAAATTTTAAAAATAAATTATCAACCTACTCCTTTAAAAAAAAAGTGTCATCACCAAAGAATAATTTTAATGGAAAATATCTTTTTCTTTTTTTCAGGAGTGCAATGCCCAGAAATAGACCATCATTTAGACTAATTCTCTTGCACATTGAGATTGCCTCTGCTGAATTACTTCTGTTCAGTCTGGAGGACTTTTCTGAATCTCAAGTAAGTCCTTTACTGATTGACACTATGGGTTCTGTCATTATCAACAAGAAACTCTTAAGAATTTATCTGAGGTGTTCTCATTTTCCCAATTAAAATATACAGATGAAAAACCTGCCTTTGTGCATTATGCATATATATATATACATTATTATTTGAGCAAAGAGCAGATGGCCTCCTGACTTGTCATATTCTGCTAGAAAATTTGTCTTTTTATGGCATTTAACGTTTAACAGTACACAATACATCATGGCCTCCTTCAGTCACAAAGCAACTATGCATCATCTCATTGAAATAAGATGAATGCCTGGGCATCAGCTGTGGTCAGAATGATATTGCTTTCTCCATGCAGCTGATGTATCCAAAGGAGTGGCAAGTGCTGATACAGTTTGGTATCAGTGGTGTTGCAGGCTCTGCAAATTGCCTAAGTGTTGCAGTCTCCTGATTTTTTCTCAGGGTCAACTCTCGAAACCTTTCCCATGATTCGGTATAGCTGCAAGGCAGCAGAGGTTTCAATTCAGAAGTTTCCTTCTCCTAGGTGGGTACAAAGAATTGATATTACTCTAGTATCAGCATCTTGGTTTGTCATCTGAAGTTGGCTTTGTACTTAATGTAGCTGTGTGATAGCAATGCTAGAGCCAGAAGTGAACTTGTGCTTTGAATGAAAAAAAAAAGAGACAGCCTCTTATTTTCTAGCCTTCTTTTACACTCTGAGAGAGAAAAGCTTTTACACTGCAAGTATCCCTGCTGCTATATGGTAGTAATGGTGACCATCTTTCAGACTATTCAAACTTTTTATTCTGACCAAATGCAGAAATAAAGCAAATTTAACTTCTTTCTGTTCCAGCTCTGGCTTATCTTCTAATGTCATTAGTTCTTAAAGTGAACCAATTCCTATCTAAATATTTTTTCATGATACATTTTTTTTTCTACTATATATATTAAAAAATGTTAAGAAAATATTTAAACCTTTTTTGCTTAGGAAATTTGGAGGAAAGAGATTCGTGAAAATTTCCAAAAAATGAAAGCTGAAGGTTCCAACTTACCGCAGCTAGAAGAAGAGCTTATAAAAAGAAGAAAAGAAGAATTAAGGTATTTTGTATGGAGAAGATTTGTTTTTTTTTTCTTTCTCATGAAATTAAGATCATTTATTTATGCAACTGAATTTTTTTTTTTTCATTTGACTTTTAAGTACTTTGTTTTATTTTTAAGTAAGACATAATAGACTTGACAATTATATTTTTAATTATCTCATGCCGTGACTTGTATCTATATAGACTTTGACTAAACATATAGTAAATTTGGATATTTCCATTATTTGTTGCTATGAAGTGTTAACTGTTATGTTTCAATATAAAATTATTTTGTTTAGACATGCACAGGATGTCAGAGAGCATTATGAAAGCAAGTTGGAGCATGCTAACAATTTGTATATGGAATTAACAGCTTGTATGCTGCAACTGGAAAAGAGAGAACGGGAGCTCATCAAGTAAGGACATGTTCTTTGGTGTTAATGTTAGTCATGCTTTACAATGTTTTAGGGGTGCTTTTCTCAACCTGTGGGCCATATCACAAAAGGACCCGCTGACAAGGACTTGACTTATTCCTGTGCACTCCCAGTGTAGCATAGGGCCACAATCACCACCAAACTCTCCACTAAACTCGGTTCTGAGCACCTTCCTTCGCCTGTCATTCAAGTACCCTCAGCTTCACTGATGACTGACCTCTTCCAGGTTTGCGTGGGTCTGCCCACTTTCCTCTTTCCTTGCGGATTCCAATCAAGTTTGTACCTTGCAACATTGGTAGCTGGTTTTCGCAGCTCCACTTTGGCTTTTTGATGTCTTAGGCTATGGGCTTTAGTCTAATTCTCTCCCACCAATTGCTGACAAGGAGCAGTCACATATCTGGTCCCTTTTTTTTTTTTTAAACTTTCTTATGGCAGTATTAATAAAATTAATTTATATTGTACAATTAAATTTTACTAAGATTATATATCAGTTATATTTATTTATATTATATTTATGTTAATTTTTGTTGTAAAAGTTCTTTTTCAATGGATACACATTTAGATACAAGTAAAATAACTTTAATGTTGCGTATACTACCACTTTGGAAAGCCTTACTATTTTACTATTGATATAGATGTTTTGTATGAACCACAGCATAAGCACAGTATATTCTATTATAGATGTATCTAAATAAGTGTTTCCCAAATATTGGAATATAAATATTGCACATTGGAAAAAAAAATTTAGCTGAATATTTATCTTATTTTTAAGGTAGAATATTCCTTACATGTAAAATATATAATTTGTAAAACACTTTCTGTTTTGTATTAGAATTTATGCTAAGATTAACTGTTATTATAATTAACCCATTAGCTCCTTCTGCAATCTGAAACGTTTTCTCCTGTCATTGTTGTCGTAAACTGTTGTAGAAAGTTTCTAAAATCCCCTTTTCAATATAGGCCTACTTGCTTTAAACTTTTTTAAATAGAAGATTTCTCCTCGTCTCGATGCAAGCATGACAATAAATCATTGTGAAGATTATCGATTCTATTTTTAGTAAAATCTGGAAGATTTTTATTTTGTTTAAATAATTTTTCAAATGAAATGGCCCATAAACCCCAGTGTATAAGCCCCCACCTGAGAAAATGAGTTCTTCTTCATCGTTCTCATTGTTATGTTGTAGTGTTCATATGACTAGAGATGAACTGCACAGTGGTTTCCATATAATTTTCTTTCTATTGGGGTGATTTGGGGTCAATGTCTTATACGGGCCTCTTGGTAGAGAGAGCAGTTTTGGAGGACATGGTCGGCATTTTGTGGGAAGCATGGTCGAGGGGCTAAGTGCGCTTGAACTTGGCTTGTCTCGGCTACCTAGAAGGGGGCTCGAGGTTCGACACCCGACTCGGGCAGAGTTGCGTTTACTGAGCGCCTAAAGGCAGCACGGAAAACCAACTTTTAGATACCCCCTCCCCCCACCAGTCCACAAATGAGATTGGACCAGAGCGCTCTGAGCATGCTATAAGCATGAAAGTAGCGATGTATAAAAGCGAGTGTGTCAGCCTTCTCATTTCCTGCTAGTTGTATGTGAGCTGGTATCCATTGAATAAGTTTTTTTTGCTGTTGTTGTTGAGCTTTGTAGGTGCTGTTCTGAGGTTTTTAATATAAGGGGAATCAGAGTTTTGCAAGCTTTGGAGGGTTGTTTTCGTGTCTGTTAGAAAGACAATCTGACTGTGAGGAGAACTTGGATGATTTGCTAGCATGGTAGCAGCTAGTGCTAGTGCTTCCCTTTCTGCTCTGTGACTGTCAGAGAGCTTTCCAGTTGCAATGGATTTTTCTAGTTTTCCTCCATCTGGCCTTTCGATAAGTATTCCAGCTCCTCCATTTGTGGTGGCTTTATGGGATGAGCCATCTGTGTAAACTCTAATCCACTGATTGCTAGGGTAATTGGTATGTAGAAAACAGTTCACTATTTCCTTGAGCTCTGTTGGTCTGTAATCAGATTTTCTTTTTATGTTTTCAATATGGTCCCTTATAGTAGGAAGAGGGCCTTCGTCCCAGGGTGGAGATTCATTATAGTGTATCGAGGATTCCAGAGTAATTTTTTCAAGTTGGTGTTTCTTTTTTAGGCTTAGAGATTCCTGTATGAAATTGGTTCTTTTGAGACGTTTTTTTTTTGCCAGTTTTGTGGATTTTTGTTCTGAGTGGGTGCTTCTTCAAGGTTTCCAAATTAGTGAATTGGGAAAGGATTTTTATTTCTCTTCTTTCATTTAGAGAGATCAGGGCAGCGGTTTCCTCCATAGCTCTTATGGGTGTTGTTTTGATTGCTCCTGTCATTATCCTTTGACCAATATTTTGAACCTTGTCTATTTTTCTTAGGTTGGTTTGGGCTGCTGAGCCCCATGCTGTGGCACCATATTCTAGTACAGGTCTTACATAACTGGTATAGGTCTTTTTCAGGATGTTGTGATTAGCTCCCCAATCTGTGCCAGCTAATTTTTTCAAGAGGGATAGTCTCTGGATGCCTTTACTCTGTGTTTTATCTTTTTGGTTTTTCCAGGTTAGTCTTGGGTCATAGGTGACTCCAAGATAAGTAGGGCTGTCATTTTTTTCTAAAGCTTCCTTATCTAATGTTAATTTTATTGTTTATTGTTTTGTTGACAGTGAGAATATGGTATATGTGGTCTTTTTTGTGTTGATGGACATGCCCCAGTCTTTGGACCAATTATTGAGTTTATCAAGAGCATCTTGTAATCGAAATTTCGATGTTCCTACATATTCTTCTGTGCTAATTATGGCAAGGTCTTCTGCATACATGCTGCTTTTAACTTTTCTTGGTAGGTTTTGATTTAGATCGTTTATGAATATTAGGAAAAGTGTTGGGGATAGGACTCCTCCTTGGGGGACGCCATTTTTTATACCCACTGTGTGGCTTCTTTGTCCTTGCATGCAAACTAAGGCTTTTCTATTATTTAGATATTCCTTTATCCAGTTGTACATTCTGTGGGATATGTGATGCTGGATTAGCTTGAGCAAGAGACCTTGTTCTCAGACTTTGTCAAATGCTTTTTCTAAGTCAACCCACACAATTGTTGTTGGTTTCTTTTCTTGAAAGCCGTCTTCTATTTCTTGTGTGATGAAGGCAATTTGATCTTCTGTAGATCTGCCTTTTCTAAAGCCAGCCTGGGCTTCAGTGAGTAGGTTATTTGACTCAAGGATCCATGTCAGCCTTCTATTTATCACTCTTTCCATCAGTTTGCAAGTACAGCTAGTGAGGCTGATGGGACGGTAGCTATCCAGTTTATTTCTTGGTTTGCTTTGCTTTAGTATAGGGATTATTATGGCTTTTTTCAGATGTTTGGAATTCTGCCAGATTTCCAGCTAGCATTGAATATTTGTAGCAGTTCTCTTTTGGCTTGAGGACCCAAGTAAAGAAGCATGTCATTTGATATTTTGTCCGAGCCCGGGGCTTGTTTTGGTTTGAGGACTTTTAGGGATTCATCTAGTTCCTTCATTTTAAGATTAGTGGTCATTCCCAAGGAGTAAGCTGGATTGTTTTCTTTAATTTTATCTTGTATTTCTGAGCTTACATCTTTATTTCTACTTTCATTAATTTGTATTTGTCCTACGCTTTGGAAAAACTTAATGAATTCATTTGCTGCTTCTTGGCCTTTCAGGGGTTTGTTGTCCTTTTCTATTACTATAGGAGTTGTTCTGTTTTCTTCCTGGTTGAGACATTTGGCTATACACCAGAGTTTGTGACCATCTCTATATACGTTTAGTTGTTCTCTTTTTTCATGCCAACTTTTCCTCAAGGCAGAAAGGTAATTTTTCCTGAAAACTGCGTTAGCTGCTTTTAGATTTATGTTATTTTCTATACAAGGGTTATTTTCTACTGTTTCTGGCTTCAATAGTGTCATTGTGGAGTTGTTGAAGGTGATCAGACCAGTTGGGGATATAATCTTTTCTTGCTCCTCTAGGAATTGATTCCTTAGCTGCTAGGAGGATTGCTTTGGAGAAAGCTGAGAATGACTTATTAACCTGATTTGATTTGCAGTTTATTGAAGTTGTGTATAGGTCTGTGAGCTTTGAGAATAGGTGCCAGTTGGCTTTTTTGTAGTTGCATCTTGGGATGGTGGAGTTTTCTGATATTTTGAAGGAGGTATCGATACTGATCAATATGGGTCTGTGGTCACTGGTGGCTAGCTGGTCTGCAACTTCGCTGGTGCACTTTTTGGATAAGTTGTCAGTTGCAAAGGCTAGATCTGGAGTGGTTGATGTTAGCCAGGCTCTTGAGAAAAAGGTTGGTTTATCCTCAGGTTTATTAAGCAAGATAAGTCTGTTCTCTGCTTGCCATTTAAGCTCTGAGAGTGACAAATCATATCTCCTAAGATTAGACAGTCTTCTTGGTCAGGTATTTGTATCTGGTCAATCTCGATTTCCTTGTCTGGTGGGAAGTAGCAGTTAAATAGATAAATATTTCCATCTGGGAGAATTAGCTTAGTTCCCATTATTTCTGATTCTGAGGAGTTGGGCATAGTTATGTCTGTGGTAGGAATATCATTTTTAATGAGGGTGGGGATTCCTCCTTTGGGTCTGATTTCTCTATCTTGTCTGATGCAGGTGTAGCCTCTAATGGAGAAAAGAAGATTACTGTTCAAATGAGTTTCTTGGATGCAAGCTACATCAATTTCTTTCTCATGCAGAAATATTTTTAGAGCTTCTTTTTTCTTTTGGATGCCCTCTGCGTTCCATTGTAAGATTTTTAGACTTTTGGTCTTGGAGTGTTGGCCAGTAGTATTTACTTTCTTGTCCCTGCTCCTGGCTCCACAGGCAGAGATAGAAGAACCACCAGCTCGCTTGTGTGGGCTCCTTTGAGGGGGAGAGCCCGGCCCCCTACCTGCGAGGCGGGATTCCACAGTCAGGACGCCACATCTATTAGAATCGTTACTGAACTCCAACATAGATGAAGTTGCGTGTCAATGTGTTATGCGCCAGGAGGCCCATTGACTCCGACTTCAGCCTGCTTTTCTTTCTGGGTGTGCTCCCATAGCCTTTGATCATCCAAGATCATCTGCAAGGTAGCAGGTGTTTATTTTCGGAGTTTTCTCTCCTAGATGAACTGCTATCCCTAGCTAATGGGTTTCATCTACCCGGGTTTAGAGTTAGAGCGCCCTATACTCGCTTTTTGCAATCATTTCCCTGGATTTCTCAGATGTTTTTAGTAAATATTCTAACCACTGGAATACTTCACCTCATCCTCCATGACTGCAAACCAGTTGGTCCTCAGCTGTTTATTTGCTATTCACAGCTAACCCTTATATCTAAGGGTCTTTCCCGTATCCGCCACCTGGGGACGCGCTTGGTAGAAGGTGGTAGCTCCCCCAAGAGAAAATGAGTATTTTTGAAGCTTTTTTATATTCTAAAGGTATTAAAAGTATATACTTTTTTAAACTAGACATATTGTTCTATTTTTTTAAAGTTGTTTGTTTATTTAGTATTAGATATTAAGTTTGATTACTTTTTCAAAATATTTATTTTTTAGGATTTTTTAAATTCAGGGTTATCCCTCTTTGCTTAGGGCCTTGAAAGTTGTTTTTTTTCTAACTGGAAATAGAAGTTATTGGGTTAAAATGTGAAAAAAAAATTACTACATGATTTTGGGTCCTTGAAGTGCATATCTTATTTAAATCAGGCCCAGTATTGGTAAGTTCAATGCTAAAAATGAATTTTGAACCCAAGATTGATTTGAAGTTATATAAAATAATTTTGGATCATTTTCACCTCTTCATTCATTTTTTTTTTTTGAGACTATCTCTTGTTACTTATGCATGATGTTGATATTTTCTGTATGATTATTTTGTATCATGGCGAACATTCAATTTTAATCATGAAATTTTTTTTTTATCAGACGAGAACAACAACTGACTTTGAATAATAAATATAGAAAGAGTATCGTTCGACCAATCATAAAAGCTCAAGAAAAGTTAGATCGACTTGGTAAAAAACGTACACATAGGTCAGGGTCTGAAGTCACGATGTAAGTAAATTTTCTTGTTGTGTGAGTGTATCTTTATATCCACAATCTATAGCTCACACTCCACTATCATACTGCAAGGGATCCTTGGCCATGTAGACATAAAGCATAAAGAGAAATGAAAAGATAGAATTTAGGTATAGAATGAAATAAAGAGACAGACTTATAGGCAAAAAGGGAAATGACAAGGCACAGTCTTTTGAGGGAAATGACAAGGTAGACCTAATGTCAAAGTAAGGGTCATTAATTGAGGAACTGGAAAGACTTGTAATCTATAACACTGTTAAGTAAATATTAACTAGCAATCATAAAGAATATCTTCACCAAATGGTATTAAGATGCACAGGCTGAGTTATGTACAGATAAATGACCTGCCATTAGACCTATATGAAAATGGTATTTAGAAAAAGAAAAAAAGAAATTAATTTTAGAATATATATGTGGTTTTTAAAAGATGAATAACAAGAGATGGAGATGAGATAATAAAAATAAAGACAACATTAAGAAACATCAGGAGTGTTGTAACAAAAACTCATCCACTTCTGTCACCAGGCACTCGCCAATCTCAAAACACTCACCTGTAAGTAAACACTTACCAGCATCAAAACAGAACTCTTCATCCTATCAAGACAATAACATTAATGATGTCTGCTTTGGCTGTGATGGTGGCTGCAGTGATGCTACTTGTAGCAGAAACGCTCATCCCAGGTCATTGCAGATGTGGAGAGCACATGTGACCTATCCCCTCTGTCCAGCCCAAAACAGAACTATGAGTGAAAAATCCTCTCTGGATATTGACCTCTCATCCCGACCTGAAACTGGGTCAGGTTCATGTTCTTGTTCACCGGTTACCTCCCCTGCTGACATACTGGAGGATCAATCAAATCCGGTGCGAGAAAAAGGCTCGTATGAAAATTTAAATTACCCAATCAATAGCTCAGCCACTGAAAGTTGTCATTTAACATCTGGTCAACTTGAGGAATCTCTCCAAGACAGTCCTACTACCAACTCTAACAACACACAGTCTGTGCAACAATACAACTGTCAATAATCAACTTTTGGCTGTCAACTCTGGCCTTAAACGTGTACATAGCAGTCAGGATATAAGGGGACAGAAGAACAGAAGCCCCTCCAGAAGGATTCTTGAATCTGATTTGATGGAGGGAAGGAGTTATGAAAACATTAGAGGATACAATACGCTAGGAAATTTAGAGACCAACTGTTCCCAAAGTGGAATAGAAAAAAGAAATGAGTCACCAGAGAAGACCAATGCTCCGAAGAAGTTTAGAAATACAAAGGTTAGTATAGTAAAATATTGTATCAATGTTAAATGACCATTTTTGTTGTGTAGTTATGTAGGTCTTATCTACACTGATCTTAGTAAAATCCTGACTTACCTGTTACTTTGATCCACACTGTGTCAGTGGTAGTCTTCCAAAGTTGTAGTTTGATCATGACTCAAGTATTTATTCCACACAGTGTCAGCGGTAATAATCCCCATCTTGATAATAAAAGACATAACCATATAAATTTCATTGAACCGAAGGTTAAACACCAGTCCACTAATCAGGACTGAAGTGCCAAAGTGTTCTTGTATCACATAGAATAATCATTTAATTGGTTCCAGGTCACTTCATCCCCTGGTCACTTCATCCCATGGTCATTTTATCCGCTAGTCATTTCATTCTCTAATCCATCAAATTATAATTGTAAAAAGTATGAAATTAACAATATTTCATATATTTATTTTTATTATTACACATTATAATATAATAATTATAATAAGTATAATAATAATAAATATAATAATTACACATTAATAAACAAGAATAAAGTATAATGTCAATATAAAAATTGTTTTTGCTTGTTAATTGAAATCAATAAGATAGGCTATTGATAGTAGGTACAGAAGAAGATCTTTTGATTCCTATTGCTGTACATTGTTCCTAATTTCTCGGCCAGTGTTGCATATGTCTTGAAGTCAGCGTTTATTAGAATAAATAAAATGTTATATATTAGGGTTTGAAATGACACGCACATATTTAAGAAAAAAAGTTTGACAATGAAAGATAAAGTGAAAGATGGCAGTCAGGTGATACTTTATCTGCTGTATGGTCATAAGTATTCTAACTATTCTCATCTCTCAAAAGATTTACACTACTTCCACCACACCTTGGCCTTTGATGATAAAATTATGAGAGCAGAGTGGCATGATCATAATTATTCAAATTGTACTTCTATTTCTAAAAAGATTTTCCCCACTTCCACCACGCCTTGGCCTTTTGTCATTACATCACGCAATATGCACAGGATAATATTGACATCCCTACAACAAACAGAAACTATATTATAACTAAATACAAACCCTGCATTACAATATATAGGGGGAACACTATAAACACTATAATAACATGTTCAAAACATTAAAAAAAATATTCTAAATAAGAATATTTATATATTATATGAAATGAGTGCTTAAAGGCAAACCCTTAACAAAACAATTATACAATGACTAAAAACATTTTTAATTGGGAATGTTCTGACCAAAAGTAAGAGGGATGAAATAACCAGTCACCGTGTAATTGGACCAGCCAGTTATTAGCACCAAAATGATCATTTCCTGGTGCGGTCAGATTAAACAGACTCAAGTCTGTAAGGTTATACAGCCTCATATGAATTTTTATCTTCAGCCTATATATATGGTTTATTAGTGGGATACTTATAAAATCACAGATGATAGATTTTTATGTTTGTATCATTTTTCTTATTTCATCTGGTTTGTAAAAAACAACAACACTTGAAATAAAAAAAAACTGAAGGTGAAAATGCTCCTCATGAGTTATGAAAATATGAAATCAAGATTAATTTGTTAAATATTAAATCCATTGCCATGTCTTTTCAATTGTAGCAGGGATATCAAGGCGAATTATTGCAAATGTATGTAGGCTTTGCTGCTCCCACCCAGAAATGAAACATTCTATATTTTCTTGCCAAATTTTTTAGTGTTCAATGTACAGTGGATATGAAATAATAATAATAATCTTTGTTGTAAATCTGTAAAGACACTTGTCTTACAATTTGTGCATTACTTCAAACAAAACATTATAACTATAGAAAACCAAAATGTACATTCACACCAGACTCACTCATAATTTACCTGTGAAAAGTTTATATCAGATAGTCTCTGTAAAGTAAGATTTCATTCACATAATACTTTGTTCTAGTTATCATCATTCATTATTTTTATAAGCTCTAGCTTGGGATTGCACTAGACAAATTGTTAACAATCTGGGCCAACTTAGGAAATGTTTTGACCACTTTCTGAGCCAGGAAATTATTTGATGAAATATTTTTAAAATCTTTCACATAATTTAGATAAATTATAAGTCTTGGGTTAGTTTTGTTTTATATATTATATATTTTCTTCAGAAATTTAGCATATTACCTCCTAGTTCAAACATTCTGCAGGATGACAGGTTTGAACCCAGGGCCATTGTAATGACAACCAAAGCACAGACCACACTGCTAAGAAGCCATACTTACTTAGTAGCCAGTTCTTCCATCCATCCATCCCAGTGGCGCTACAGCCCATGGAGGGCTCTGGCCTGCTTTAACACATCCTTCCATTCAGATCTCTCCTGGGCCTTTCGTCTCCACGCCCTAACCACAAGCTGCTTCAGATCTGCTTCCACGTCATCTATCCATCGTATTCAGGGTCTGCCTTTGGGTCGCCTGCCTTTTGGTTTCTGCCTGTATACGATTTTCGCCCCTCTGTTATCTGACATTCTTTCAAGGTGACATGCCCAACGTAGTCTGTTCTTTTTTATTTCGTTCACTATTGGTGGGTCTTCATACAATTGATATAACTCATGGTTAGTGCGTGTCCTCCACCCTGTTCCATCCTGTATGGCACCATAGATTTTCCTAAGAATTTTTCTTTCCCAAGTGTTAAGTAAATTTTCAGATGTCTTTGTCAGTGTCCAGGTCTCACTTCCATACATTGCTGCTGGTCTTATTATGGTTTTGTATATTATTTTCTTGGTTTTCCTTGAAATCGTTTTGCTCTTAAGTAAATGGTGGGTGCTATAAAATGCCCTGTTGCCTGCTGCTATTCTTTCCTTTATTTCTGTTAGTAGGTCATTTTTTAAATCCATGTCTCTTATCTATGAGTATATGATCTATTTGATCCTGGGTGTTGCCATCAGGTGAGATCCAGGTTACCTTGTGAATATTCTTATGTTGGAATTTTGTGTTGCTGATAGACATTCCTTTTCCTGATGCAAAATCCACTAATCTTATGCCATTATTGTTGGTCTCTTCATGTAAGCTTTCTTTGCCAATTATTGGTCTGAATGCTGGTTCCTTTCCAATTTTTGCATTGAAATCTCCTAGGACTATTTTGATGTCATGCTTCGGTGCTTCATCATAAATTCTTTCCAGTCCATCATAGAAGGCTTCTTTTGTGTTATCATCTGCATCTTCAGTAGGGGCATGAACATTGATAAATGATATGTTGAAGAATTTTCCTTTCAAACGTAGTGAGCAGAGTCTATCACTTACAGGTTTAAATCCAATGACATTACCTACCATTTCCTTTTTAACAGCAAAACCTGTACCTAAGTTGTTAGTGCTTCCACCACTATAAAATATAGTATACTCCTTGGTTCTGAGGATGTTTGAGTCTTTCCACCTGATTTCCTGTAGGGCTACAAGGGGTATCCTATATTTCTTTAACACTTCAGTAAGTTGGGCTAGCGCACCTGCTCTATAAAGGCTTAGCACGTTCCATGTCGCAAAACAAAAATCATGTCCTTTTCCAGGCCTAGGTCATTTTCCGTTGAGATCTGTCCGGGTTTTCTTGTGTGTATTAGCTTTCGTAACAGTATTTTTTATATGACAGAGTTGTTAGCCCTGTGCATAACCATCTGGGGGGCTGCCCCTTTCAGCTCTCTGGATAGCTGCCTTTATTTTCAGGTAAGGTGCCCTAGCCTTTGTGGATCCCTCCACTTCCTGCAAGGCAGCAGGTTTGATTTTGGTCCACCCCGGGTATTTTATTTCCCCGGTACCCACCATATCCGGAGGGCATTCCCCTATCCGCCACCTGGGGAGGCGCTCGATTGGAGATCAAAATCTCCACACAAGAGTCAGTTCTTCTCTTTAGATAAAATCTGTGAAGAAAACTGATGAGATTTTAGGTTTAAAGACAAATTTAGATTAGGTTTAAAGACAAATGTTAAAAAAATAAGTTAATCCACAGTAATTATAACTTCAAACTAAATGACAACTGTATGTTTTAATCACACCATTTTGAACTCTCCCCACAGCACTCTGAAGATTCATGCTCAGAAGAAGTAGGAGACATTAGTGAGGATGATGAATCAAGTAGCCACCCTCCCTGTCGTCAGTCTCTCTCAACTCTCAGTTCTGAAGGTGTGTTGTCTGAGGAGGACATGACTAGCAATCGCTCTGGTCATCAAGATGGCAGTGGTGATAATGGCTTGTTGTCTACGGGTAGTGCAGAAAATTTACAAGCAGAGTTGACAAAGTTTACAAATATACCTGATGGGTTGTCCGACAGGGAGAAGACTCAGGAAGATGAAGAATAAAGTCAACTCCCATGACAGAATATTTGAAGTAAGTAGAAACTATTAGTCTTGTTTGTTTTGGATGTACCTTTAGATTTGAAGATTATTTTTCAAACCTCCTGCAGGATGATGGGGTATGGCACCGGGCAAAGTTTGAACCAGGGATTATTGGAATAACAGTCCAGGGCGCATACCACATGACCAGGCAGCCCTGCTTTCCACTCCAACCAGTTGTTGATAAATAAATTTGAAAAACTAAATAAAATAGAAAGAGGCATTATCTCTGAACATCAAGAGGCTACACTAAAATGGCCTGGAACATATACTGCATATTTTTCCTCAAGTAAAAGCACATGTTAAAATGTGAAAGGTTGGGGTATACTAACTTGTGCCATCTCTACTTCTCTTTCATGAAAACTTTCCTTAAAGAGATGTACAGCTATGTCTGTTGTAGCGTACTGCTCAAAAGAAAATAGAAGAAATGTGGGGAAAAAGAAGGAAAACATTCATGCAGCTAATTAGAGAGTTTAAAAGCAAACACTGCCTCAGGTTATAGAAAAGAAAATTAAGAGGGCTAAAGTATAGATGGGGGGGGGGCATGGTGGCAGAGTGAGTGTTTGGCTTCTAAACAGAAGACAGTTGGTCATTGTGCTGGCCACTTAACACACTTGTTAACCATCTGTCATAGAAACAAGTCGACCTTTATATCATCTGCCCCAGCATGGTTCAAAGTGTGGGTGACTGCCAAGGGCCTTGTGGTTTTAGGGGCCTCACACCTCCAAGGTTTATCTATTGCATGAAAGATGCGCATCTAGTAGAACAAAATCATTTGAAAAAATAGCGCTGTTAACACACATAATGTAGGCTCAAGGTGCTGTGATAACATGGCTTAAAGAAAAAAGTTAAAATGACAAACCAATTTTTTAAAAGGTTTGAGCAGACAAGTCAAAATTTTCTTTTTGAGTGTAATGAAGCATGTTGCTTGTCTAAGGTCAATGCTTGCATGCACTGAAAAAAAAACCCCTCAACTTTTGAGGAAGAAACTTGGCAAAACTAGAAGTGTTTAGCCCAAAGCAAGGCTCTTAGAGGGTCACATGGAGTGATCAGTTCACTAAGTTACAAGGGCATATCTTTGTTCTAAATGCAAAAATGACAAAGTATGGCCACCCTGTAGTTGATCTTGTACTCACAGAAAGCCAATCAAGTGTATGCTAGAGTGTACAGAATCTCATGTTGTTTTGTTTCTGAATTCACTGCAGCTTATCAGTTTTACATGCTGGCATTGCATTTTATTAGTTAAGCCAGAAAAGTACGAATGCCAAAGCAAGCTTTATTGATGACACACTTGTCAAATATGGTAGAATCTTGCCTAATATGTGCAGCTGCAGACAGAGATGCTTACAGAACTGAATTATGTGTGGGTCAAAAGATACAGTTGATTCAAGAAAACTCTGAGATTGCGAACTACATGTTATGCAGATTCAACAGTGGATATTTAATCACATCTGTCTCTTCTGCCAGTCAATTCAAGTGTAGTTTTTTTTTTCATTATCTGCCCCATCAGCAGCAGGGGGGGGGGGGGAGGTCTATAATGTATGAGCTGCTGTCTCTGTAAACTTGGAAAAATTTAAGTAATTCTGCAGTCAAATAGCTGTATATAAAAAGTATGAATAATTTCAAATATTTTTTATTATTCACTATTAGCTTTAAGTAACTCTAATTCTGCTTCACTTACTAACTATATTTTTTTTTCATTTTAGAAATGTGATACAGAAACTAGTTCAAGTTCTGATGAATGCTCTGACATGACTGTCTCATCAACTATACACAAAACCAGATCTCTAGAAACTAGTACACACTGGTAGTAGTTTTTCTCTTAGTTCTATTTCCTCCAGACAGAAGTCATCAGTTCTATCACTTACATTTAGTGTGTTCAGTGAACTGTGCTAGATAAACATCATTCGGACATCTATACAAATGGTTAGACAACCATTTACAATGTTTTGTTTGGACATCCATCAAGTTGGATAGACTACCATTTACGCTGTTTTGCCATTTGTTTAAATCAAGCAGTCATGGATTCAAAATTTCACTATAACAAAAACATCTTAAAACACAAAGACAGCATCTTTGAATTGCATTACTTGGAGGATGTAACCAATGTTTTCACTGCTCTTGGTCTGAGACCACCATCAATTGCACATAAAAGGATTCATTTATCATTGTGCACCATCTTTAGAAATGAGGACCTTCATGGAATGCATTCAGTTTAAATCTGAATTGAAGTCATGTAACAATCTCAATTTTAAAAAAACTCAACAATTGACATGTCACCACTACAGCAAGTCAGGAGAAACAGAATTTCTGTGAAAATGTCTTAATTTTATATCTTTACACTTAAATAAATAAATAAATTATTGCTTTAATATAGTGCTACTTTCATGCCTATAGCATGCTTATAATGCTATGGTCCAATCTCATTCATGGACCAGTGAGGGGGTATCTGTGAGAAGGTTTTCCGTGCTGCCTTTAGGCGCTCAGTAAACACAACTATGCCTGAGTTAAGTGTCGAACCTCGAGACCCCTTTATAGGTAGCCATGATAATGATTATATAAAAAAATAATGACTGTAGATGATCATACTTACTTTAATTTACACCTTTGACTTCAATTATTGAAATTTTATAATTATCTCCCTTGATTTAATAAAATTCCCAATTTATATTTTACTGAGTTATCTTCCTTTAAAGGAAATAAAATATATATAGTCCATATATAAACAACTTATTCATACCCATTGACTAGAACATATACATATATATACATGCATAAACAAATCAAAATGAATAATCATTATTTACAACAGTTTATCTCACTGTAACTCTTGACAACATGTCAGCTACAATATTAATTTCTCCCCTAATAGCCTCCAATTGAAAATTATATTCTTGTAAAATTAGAAACCACCTGTATAATCTACCATTTTTAATACTTTTTTCTTGCATAAACTTAAGAGGCCTGTGATCAGATAACAATATGAATTTGTTTCCCAGTAAATAGCTTTCCAACTGAGTTACAACCCAAACAACAGCTAAAGCCTCCTTCTCTATGACACTGTATCTCTTCTCAGTATCAGATAATTTCCTACTTACATAAATTATTGGGTGTAATTTATCATACTGTTGCATCAAACAACCTCCTATAGCACTACCAGAAGCATCAGTAGTGACATAGAATATTTTAGAAACATCCGGTAATCTCAATATCAAATTTGTAGAAAAAATATGCTTAACTTTCTCTATAGCTTCTACACACTTTCTATTACAAGTCACTTTTCTAGGCTGTCCTTTCTTTAATAACTGGTTTAATGGATCAACTATCTCTGCTAAATTTGGTATGTATTTTCTATAATAGTTTATCATCCCTAGTATTGATTTAATCTGTTTTTGTGTTGTTGGTATTTCTATTTCTAATATCTTCTTTACATTATCTTCAATGGGACTGATAGTATTATTTTTAACTCTATGTCCTAAAAATGTGATTTCTTCTAAGCCTATCTCTACCTTTTCTGCTTGAACTGTTAGACCATTTTGTTTAATTAACTCAAAAATCTCCCTAATTCCTTTTAAATGTTCTTTCCAATCCTCATGAAAAATGCATATATCATCTAAGTAACAGATTACATTTTTTCTATGACCTATAACCGACATCATCATCCTATTAAAGGTAGCTGGAGCATTTATAAGCCCAAAGCTCATAAAGTTCCATTGGAATATTCCATAAGGAGTGATAAATGCAGTATAAGGTTTAGCTCTATTGGTTAAAGGAATTTGCCAATATCCTTTTGTCAGATCCAATTTTGTAAATACTTTAGCATTGGACAATTTGTGTAATATGTCATCAATGTTAGGCATAGGGTAAGGATCAAATTCAGTTATTTTATTTAACTGTCTATAATCTATGCATAACCTTATATCCCCATTCTTTTTCTTTGCTATAACTATTGGTGAAGCATAAGCTGAATTGGATGGTTCTATTATTCCTAGTTTTAATAAGTTGTCTATTTCATCTTTAACTTTTCCCTGTAAGTGTAATGGAATCCTATAAGGCTTCATGAAAATAGGTTTGTCACTAGTTAACTTTATGTCATGCTTTATGATATTTGTTTTTCCTGGCAAACTGGAAAAAATTTCTTTAAAATCATTGATTACATTTATTATGTCTTTTGTTTTTTCTGGAGATAAATTTTCTAAATTCAGTTTTTCCCATGTTTGGTTATCTTTAGTTTCTAGTATAGGAATATTTTTAATATCATTTTCATTAGTTTCCTCATTGATTAAAACAATTAAACATTCATCTACTTGATTTTCATTTTCCACAGTTTCTGTATCTAACTTTTGAGTTTGATTTTCATTGTTTACTTCTGTATCCAAATTTTGAAATTGATTTTCATTTCTCTCATTGTATAACTTCAAATTATTTATATGATATGTTTTTATTTTTCCATTCATATTAATCTTATATTTTACTTCACTTGTTTTATTTGTAACAACAAATGGACCCTTCCACTGTTTTCCTAATTTGTTTTTTAAGTCAATTACCAAAAGTAATACCTTGTCTCCTACCTCCAATGTTCTTAATTTTCTTTTTTCATTTAAGTTCTCATGTACTGTTTCTTTATATTTCATGTTATTCTCAAAAGCTTCCGCCCATATTTGTTTTAAATCTAAAGCTGTTTCATTGTCATTTTCCTTTTCTATTTTATTTAAGATCAAACTTTCTTTAAAAATTTGTATTTCATCCCTAGGTTTCCTTCCATGTACTAACTCATATGGTGAAAATTGAGTTGCCTCATGAATATTATTTCTAATAGAAAATAGAACAAAATTAATATATTGATCCCAGTTTTTCTGATTATTTTCTACAATTTTAGCTAAGGATCTTTTTATAACACCGTTAAGGCGTTCACAAAGCCCGTTGGCTTCCGGGTGGAATGGCGATGATTTAATGTGTTCTATACCATATTTTAATATCCATCTTTTAAATAACTCAGATGTAAACATAGAAGCATTGTCTGATAGTAATGTTTTTGGTATCCCATGTCTGACTATGAACTTTTGATCTAAAGCATTAATAATATTTTCTGTGTCTATATTGGATAATACCACTGCTTCAGGATATCTACTGAACATGTCTACTATTGTCAATATGTACTTATTATTATGTTCTGTTTTAGTTAAAGGTCCTATGATGTCTATTGCTATTTTTTGAAATGGTTTATTTGGTTCATCCATTGACTGTAATGGAGCTTTACCTAATTTACCCTTAAGTCCCCTTCTTTGACACATATCACATGATCTTATGTATTTTGATATGGTTCCTTTCATTTTAGGCCAAAATACTTGAGTTGCTAAATTTCTAAAACATTTCTTTATACCTCTATGTCCACTTAAATTACTGTCATGTGACAAAATCATGACATCCTTCCAATACTTTTGTGGTAAGACTAATTGTTTTATTTCTCTATCATTTATTTTTGTTTTCCTAAATAGTATTCCTTCTTCTATGACATATTTCTCCATTGGGTTATTATTTCTCCTGTCACTAATTCTGTCATATGTTTTCCCAATGATGTTATCTTGTTTTTGTTCTTGAGCCAATTTGTTTATTCCTTTCAATTTTTCTGTTTTCATTTCTTCAGTTCCATCTTTCTGTTTTTCTGCTTGCGTTTCGTCTTGTTTTTGACCTTGTATTTCAACTTCTTTCTCTTTATCTTCTTCACCATTAACTATTTCATCATTCATATCAATAAGTTCCTGAGTTTCTTGTTTTGGCTTGTTCTTAGATCTGGTTATTACCATATTACTAATGTAATTATCTGTTTCAGTATTCCTATTCTGCTGTAACCTTTCATATTTCTTTTCCCATGCTTCAATTTCCTGTCTTGAACATTCCTTCAAACCTGTTAAGTTTCCAATTAACATATCATGTCTCATGTTAGGCATGGCTACTCCCTCACAATGGCCAGTGTAAAAAGGTGTCTCAATAAACACTTTAAATACTTTAAATTCCTTTATACTGCCATCTGCCAACTCCACTTTCCTTGTATATCCCCTATAATATTGCGCCTCAATGAGATCAGCCCGAACCACGAGTGTGTTACAGCCACTATCTCGGATTGCCTTTATTGGAACATTGTTAATAAAAGCTGGGTAGAAAGCAAAATTGTTTTTATTTTCCCTAACAAAAAACACTCTGTCAGAATCTCTATTTTTATATTCCCTGCTTTTACTCCTATTGTATGTGTTATTATTGTAATTGTTGTTGTAATTGCTGTACCTATTCCTACTGTCTGCTCTGTAATTATTTCTACTATCTGTCCTATTGTAATTATGTGTACTACTTGATCTATTATAATTATTCCTACTGTTTGACCTGTTTTGTGTTCCCCTGCATCTCATAGCCATATGTCCTTTTTTCCCACATCTATAACATGTAACCTCCCTGTTGTTTGACCTATCTCTACTATTGCTATATCTAAAATGTTGGCTATCCCTACTTCTATTTCTACTTCTTTCATTGTTTACCTGTGTATATCCCACTAGATCAATATTCTTTTTATCTTTACATGAAAAAAGGTTGTTGGGATAGGCATTTTTATATGTTCTTATTATCTCAGTAACATCATCCAAAACTTTGGGATTCCTTTCTTTGATAAATGATTGTAATTGCGGGTCACACTTAGCTACAAAATTATCAAGTAATATAAAATTTTTTAATCCCTCAAAGGTACTGTCAATCTTCTCAAATCCCAGCCATTTATTAAAATAGTCTTTTTCCAAATTTATAGTGGTTTGTGGTTCTATCTGATTGGAAGGTGTGTTTTCAAAATATTTTTTTCTGAATGTGCTGGCATTGTGTCCATATGCATTCAGCAATTCCTTTTTTAAAATTTGGTAGCTATTTTGTACAGTATGATTATGGTTTTGACAAATTGTAAGAGCTTGCCCTTGTACAAAGTCTAACAAAATTTGAGACCACTCTTCCTCCCTTATATTACAATTAACCATTTTAATTTCATATCTCTTTAGGTAGTCTGAAATACAATCTCTAGCCTCCTGAAAGGGTTGTAGTTTTTTCCTCAACCAATGGTTGTTATCACTTGAAATATTAGTGTTGTTTGTATGATTATTACTATTATTGGTTTCAATGTGATTGTCTGGGGCATTGGTAGTATTAGTATTAGATCTATCATTAGTATTATTGCTATTAACTTTTTGTTTATTTTGTTCAGCTTCAATTCTCAATTTCTCAAGATCATATTGTAATTTCCTATCTGCTTCTTCTTTTATTAATTGTGCTTCCCTATCTTTTTCTTTCTCCCTTATCTGATCAATTCTATCTCTCTCTATTGTCACCATTTGCTGTACATAGCTAGTTAGGTCCTTCCCTTTAAGTTCTAATTGTTTAGCCTCAGCAATAATTTGCTGGCGAAAAGTCTCCATATAATCAAAGTTTGGAGCTGTTGCCATTATGCTTATTTTATTTTAAACAATGTCTCGATATAGTTTTGATATAGCCTCCCTATTGGCCTAAATATCACAATTTAGTTTTCACAAAAACTCACTTTCAAATACTTCTTGTAATATATATATATTTAAATATTTAAATACCTTTGCTCAATGTTATATCAAGAAATATTACCTCAGTGGACTTACTCACAGCCACAATACTTGAATACAACTCAAAATTTTATATCACCTTAATTCAGTGGACTTACTTTAGACCACATAAATAAATATCATTTACTTTTATCAATACCTCAATACTTAATTCAATGGACTTACTTCTTGCCAATAAATACCCCTAGGACTATTCTAGTCACTAGTCTAGATTCAATACAACTTCAATACAACTTCAAATAGATAGATCAATATTATACCTCCAACAGTAACTCACAATCCAGTGATACTGACAAAAAATTTTATTCTGACCAATTAGACTGTGTTTAAACACATCTATAAAATAATGTCAACCGATTAATCGGGACAAAAGATCTATTTATAAATAATTACTCCTTAGACTCAGTTGTCCTCAGGATAAAATAGATCTAAGGCTCTCATAGGTATAACAATTTAGTTAATACCTGGAAACAATCTAGAATTTATAATCTAGATTAAACGTGGCTTACCTTATCTACTTAAGATAAAATTACTAATATATAATAAGAATAGTGTAAAATAAACGTAATAAGACACAAAAAAAAATAAATCTATTCTAATGAGATGAGACTTTTTAGAGGAAGTATACACTGAAAGAGACAAATAAAGATAACTTCACTTGACTTCTAAAAAAAATAAAATGTACGTGGATACGAACAAAACAAGACAATCTAAACAATCATCGAGACTTTATTAAATGGAGCAGGTCCACTTTCTAATGTGTCCTATAATGACGCCCTTATCAGGCAACCTGCTCTTAACAAAGATCTACTGTCCCTAATAGACTTAATTTAATAATAATGGAGAGAAAAAATAAACTTATCTTTAGTTAGATCCCCTTTGTTCAGTCCACGGAGCTACAACGGTCAGTTCCACACAAGTTCCCCACTGTCTTTGTCTTAGGCAAGGCAAGGTGTGCTCCCACAAAGGCTATTCGACAGGCAGTACTGAGTTAGGCCAATCTCTCCTGTTGCTGCCACAGTATGGTACGGTTCTCAGATAAAGTCCTCTGGTAGGGTTCCAAGGTTCCGGTTCCACTTGATGATCTGTTGGTGCTGGCTTCTGTCTTCAGGTCAGGAACATAAGTCAATACTGAGACAAGCTGGTGGTGCTGTCTCAAGAGAGGTAAAAAAAATGACTAAGTCCAACTCTCTCTTTTGATGAATATAAATTAGTCAACTTTACAAGTTGAATAGATGGTCACGCAGTGTGGTAGTAGGGTATACCATCACTCGTGTGTAGATTAGATTGTAAGCTCAGCAACACTGCAACAGTCAATTAATAGCTTGAAAAACAAACCTGACAAGGTGACTCGATCCAACGGTCAGCTTGTAGATACTAGATATGTAGACTCAGATGACTTTCCGTACTCACAATAAACAGATAAACCTGACAAAATGAGGTATCTTCACTCTTGAGGTATATAGGTAGAGGTATACTGACGACGGACTGCCCTAGATCACTTCAACGGACGAAATAGTTCTGGATTCAGACACAATAGATATAGATCTAGTCAATATAGATCCAAGTTCAATCTAAAAATATCCAACATGGCTGACAAAGCTAGACGCTGGTAACGGTTTCGAATTTTCTCTAATAGAAAGTCTAGATCCACTGGAACAAAGATGCCAAAATCCAGCTGCAGTCCAGATAATTAGCACAGACGTAGGGTAGATCTAGTAGAAATAAACGAATGTTAATCCAGTACTTCTCCAGTGTACTTCGCCAAGTGTAGAATTGTAGATAGATATATCCAGAACATGAAGTTAACTAGATTGTAGATCAAAATGACGCCCTGGCCGTCGTGGGTCGCCACATCTGTTGATGGTCTATTTTGTTGATGAGTATATATATGTTACTGGTGCATGCGAGTCCATATGACACAACAACAGAATGAATCAAGAATATACTTAATAACGCAGGCTGATAACTTCAACAATTTAATAAACAATAAAAAGGGCACAGTCCTCTGTCGTCGCTAGCCTAGCGTCGTCCTCTTAGGCGTCTTGTCCGTTATTCTTTTTGTTCATCAACCTACTCTGTTCTTACTCGTCACATTACTTAGGAAAAACCCGATTCACATCAACTTCTACGCATCTTGTGTCATTACAATAGGTAGCCAAGCCAAGTTCAAGCGTACTTAGCCTCTGGACCACGCTTCCCACTTAGAATAAACTTTAATTGTATATTTTTACACTTAGAATAAGCTATTTAGTTAGTTTGGCTACCATACACAAACTGTCTGTCATTGCCACTGATACATCAAGACTAAAGAGTTTTGATTTTCCCTACTTATGCTCATCTTCTTTGCATTGATGCGAATATGTAATTTTTTTTTTGTGGCATGATTCTAATTATCTTATACTAATAGTAAAACTTTAAATGTTTATGTAAGCATCACCTCACCATATCCTGATTGTATTATGCTTGTCACATATAGAAAAAGTAAAATGCATTGCTGTTAGGGAAAATCATATTAAAATGATGGCAAATTTGTGCATTTTCTGCCAATAAAAACTTGATCTAAACTAAATAAAAGCATACACTAAATCAATGAATCAAAAGTTGTCATTTTATATAAGATTTGTCAATGGTTTATACAAGTCTAGAATAACTTTTCAAAGCTAACACTGGGCCATTGATGCATTGTCTGGAGGAGGATGAGCTGTATTTTTTT
Source organism: Biomphalaria glabrata (assembly GCF_947242115.1). Taxonomy (NCBI): domain Eukaryota; kingdom Metazoa; phylum Mollusca; class Gastropoda; family Planorbidae; genus Biomphalaria; species Biomphalaria glabrata. The sequence continues at coordinate 551,957 of NW_026602928.1, forward strand.
AAATTTAATTTTTGTTGTTTTATGTCCATTCTAACAGTTCTGTGAACTCATCCTTTTTAAAACTACCAGCTGTTTCAATTGAACTAACTACTTACTGGTTAATAGATTTTTTTTAAAAATTGCATTATTAATTATTTTGATCGAAATGAGATTTGATCAAAGGACATTTTACCTTTAGATTCTAATTTTGAAATGTATTTAGTTAAATTATGCTACAAATATTAGTGATTTTCACACATTTTTCCATTTCTCTGATTTTTGCTTCTTAGATAATGTACACTTATGACATAGACCTATTTTTCTGTTTCTAGTATAAATAATCGATTTGAACAAGTCAATGTGAATCTTGTGCATATGAAATTTACCTTCCAAAATCCCCCTCAACCCCCTCCCTTTTTTTTTAGTTTTATCAGGGGAGTCAATAATATTTAAACTTCAATGAGTTACCAAAATCATTGTAGATCAGTTTTATAATTAGTACTGGATCCACTACATCTGTGGGGATATGATCATTTTGAATGGTGGCACTTCATATGGGGATAGAGCCAATGATAGAATCATCAGATGTTTGTGGGAACATTTGGAAATAAAACTAAGTGGGCCTGTGAAGAAGGGCATCTAAGTGTATGATGCTTGCTATATATTTTAATTTATTTTTAAAGTGAACTAACTTTTGAACTAATGATTTATTTCCTTATGCTAAACCCAGTCTAGCTTCAATTCATTGTGATTGACCTATCTATAAGTAGGCCATCTCTGTAGTCACTTTCCCCACTATGTAGTTTTAAAATGTTGTAAAATGTTTTACATGTTTCGGATGTTCCTTCAGAGTTGAAGATAGTTTACTTCCTAGTCCAAACCTCCCGCAGGATGACGGGGGATGGGAGCGGGCAGGGTTTGAACCCTCGACCGTCGATAAATCCGAACGACAGTCCAGCACGCAAACCGCACGACCAGGCAGCCATCCATTTTATTTTTATTTTATTAGTTTTATTACTTCTTTCATCTTAGGGAATCCTATTCAATATGTCATTTATTAAATGGCTTCACTTCTGAAATAATTTCTTTATATGTCTGGTAATTATTAATACCAAATCTTCAGAGATCAGCTCCAACAGCAGAAATAGCTTATACCATCAACAACATTTTAATACTAGTCATTTTGTTTAAAAATTACACAAATTGTTAGTTGTATCAAGTCTTACAACATTGGCAAGATGTCACAAATTATACATTCAACAGTGGTGTGCCTGGCTGTCTGAAATTGCATGAGTGTTTTTGTCTCTCATTGCACTTTGTTTTAAAAGTTTTTGTACCAGACTCTCCAATGAGACCAATTTTTTTTTTATACACTAACTTCCTTCTATTGTCTAAAGGCATTGACTGATACTTCTAAACAAAGATATTTATTTTCTCTCTTTGTTCACTTTTTTTTCTCTTTCTTTACTTTTGGATTATCTTCCTTTTCTTGTTTACATTTAAGCTATGGAATGTTATATTTTCCTTTGATTTAGAATCATCTATTTCTGACATCAGCACAAATTTTAGGGCATTCTCCCCTTATGAGTATTTTATTGCTAAGTTATTTGTTATGTCTTCTTCACTACTTCAATAGTGATATGTCAAAGGAATTTGTTAGGCTTCACTTGTTTACAATATCAAATTAGGCAGATAAAAGTTAAGTTTTTTTTTGTTTTGTGTATTTTGAGTAAGTTTTTATATAATGACAATAATGTCCTAGTAAAAACAAAAGAGTTTGATATGAAATGAAAACAGTTCATAATGCTAGTGTCTTTGGAGACAGTCAAGTTTTGTTTATCAAGAAGTTTTGGACTTAATTATTTGGTTAGTGACAGCGATGACAGACAGATTCCCTTCATTATTAGATTAAATGTTTGAACCGCCAACACGCTTGATTTTCTCATTATATTGTTGGCATTGCCTCTGTGTTCATTTGGTTAGTTGAAATTAATTGTTAGAATACTCAAAACACAGCGAAGAAGTTACCATCCACATGTACATCTAGGCCTGACCACAGTTTGAAATGCTAAGATTGTCAAAAACTAATAGTCAAATTGTATGAAATAATTGCTTCTTGGTAGAATGAGATGTTAGCCAATCTTGTAGGATGTTAGTAAAATCTTGATTTTTTTTCCCTCTTCTATTATAAATAAAAAGACAATTATACATATTTTTATCTATCAGTATTAAACTTTGAATTTTCCTTGGAGAAATAAAAGCCATTTGTTGTAGCTTCAGGTTCTTGAGTGAATTCAAAAGTTTCTGCTTCTAGCTGCTATGTCCCTTCAGATGTCAAGTAGCCATTGGACTTGAAAGAGTGTCAACAAAGTATCACTGAAGCCTAACCTTTATTGATTAGACTTGAGAGAGTTCTTTACTTACTTACTTAGACTTAGGTCCTCCCGCGCCGTTCGGTGCATTGGGCAGCAAGCTGTCTCCATAAAGATCTGTCACTGGCAATGTCTGAAGCCTCCTCCCTCCTGGTGTCCACTGTTCTGAGGTCCTCCATGAAGGTATGTCGCCAAGTAATACGAGGACGTCCCTGTTTGCGCTTTCCACGTTTTGGCTTCCATGTTATCGCAACTCTTGGTGTGCGTAATTCATTTTGACGTAGAACATGTCCCGCAAACCTCATGTGACGCTCAGTCACAACCTCACTAAGTGTTTGACTCCCAGTTCGGCATAGGATTTCCTTGTTTGAGACCCGATCTGTGTAACTGACTCCCAAAATCCGTCTCAGCCATCTCTGATAAGCCACATTTAGTCTTTTCTCAATTTTGACATATGACTTCCACGTCTCACATGCATATGTAGCAGTTGGAATGACCTTTATTTCAATGCTGACATAACAAACAGACAGTTTGTTATTATTGTATTTGAAAAACATAAATGTCTATCAAAATTGAGGCCTACTTTCTTAAACTCTTTACAAAGGTAACCTGTTAATCATAAATACTGTATGTTAAAAGATGAAGTTAGTGATAGGCTTCTTCAAAAGTTGGTTACAAGTTTCAATTGTGATTAAAGATCTGCTTGTTTGTTTGTTTTTTATGGTTGTTTTCTTTTTATTGAAAATAGTCAACTTTTTATGTGTGTGGGTGTGTGTGTTTGATCTCAAAACACACAATAAAAATTAAACTGAGTGAATTCATCAGTATGAATTTTAACCAGGTGCAGTAGTTTGTATTTCAAATATCTAATAAGTCCACTTGGGCGTTGTTTGCTTATTGGGAGCTCTGTTTAATTAGCCAGCCACTAGGAACTTTTGTCTCTTTAAAAAAAAATGAGCATTTCCTTTAATTTCATTTGAACTTTAAGATGACTCATTTTCAAAACCTGATTGCATTCAAGGTTTGCGTGGCCAATTGCTGCACTTAGTGTAGCTATATTGGCTTAGCCAATGTACAAGGAACTATTGCATATTGGTAATAAGCTAAAGCACAGGGAAATAGTATTTATTGATGACTATTGCTAACAGCCAATATGAAAAGGATTTTCAGCCAGTGCATGTTTTCAAGAGGGGAAAAGTCCTCTTAAATAACTACAAACAATGATTTCATTGGCAGTTTTCTTTGCTTCTTTTCTCCTCATTTTCATCTTTGCTAATGTTACATTTATTTGTTTAGCTCAAGTTTATTTATTTAATGACAATATTTTATCAAATCTTTAAAATTTCAAAAATAATTTAAAATTAACATATCACGTTTTTAAAAAAGTTGTTTTTTTATGTATCTTATAACATGGTAACCACTATTGTCATTCCGAGACAAGAATAACAATAGATGCACATTTTTTCAAGTCTATTTTTGCATTCCTAAAAGCATGTATGCATCCAAAATCCAAAATAGTGATACCCAGCATAGGGCCTGCAGGCCATATCTGGCCCATGGTGCAGTGCTGTTTGGCTTTTGAAGCTTCTGCTCATAGTGCATAATCAAACTGCAGAGGCAAATTTCATTTTGTTTTTAAATGTGGCCCATGACCTGTATTAGAAATTCAGCCTTCAGGCTGGAAAAGGTTGGGCAGCGCTGATCTAAATCATTCCTTGAGAGTTTTGTCCACATTTTTCTTAAGCAATGCATGATTTTATTTCCTGTCCAACTTTTCATAGGCCAAAAAAAACAAACTTGTAGGCTTTTTAAAATGTTGATAGAACAGAAAGAAAAAAATAGATTCAAGTTTTCTTTTCGGGGAGGGGGGGAGTGCCCTCTAGTTATTAGAAATACAGCATTCAGTCCTACAAAAAAAAATATTTTTTGTTGAGACTTAAATTTGTTTTGTTTTTTTAATAAATCAATTTTCATTGTCATCATCTCTAAATTGAATTATTCTAAATCTGAAAAAAAAAAATTTTGTCATAGAAACATTTATTACTACATAACCTGAAAAAAAAAAAGTTAAATATTGTATATTACAATATTTTATTGATTTTTACTAATGAATTTTTAATGTCAGTTTTTCTGTGTCTTATTACTCTTCTTTCATACATTTGTAAGTGTTTATTTCTTTGTATAGATCCTTTTATTTATTTTAACACACACATTGCTTCGTTTGTCTGGAACTGGTCTTAAGGTTAACCAGTGATATTTGTATTACATGTCCAGATTATAATTGTTTAATTTGGCCACATAGTTTTGTCACTATTCCATTCATTAGACTGGATAAAACATCAAAACATTGGTTTCGCTGGCTGGACTATCACCTTGATTCTACCTCTTATTGAAAAGAGTTCATGTTATTTTATGCTTTTGTTTGACTTTTGCACTCTCAAATATACAAAACATTAATCATAGGAAAATCATGAAACAATTGTTTTATGTTTGCCATGTCTACTACTGTTGTTACAATTTAAGGGGGGGGGGGGGACAAAAATGTCCTCTGTGGACCTCTAATTAATTTTTTTTTAATGTTTGCTTTTTGGTTTGTTTTATTTACATTTAGTTTGTCTTACTTCTCATTTTATAAGTCTGAAGAAACCAAACAAGCTGAGTGAACATCTGTTTAATACTTATTTTTTACAAATAATGTTTGGTAGCACTCTTTGGCTTTTTTTTTTTTTTTTTGCTAAAGCCTTTCCTGTTGACTAAGTTTTAAAGTTGCTGTGTGATTAGTACATTTTTAAAAAAAAACAGTTTTGTATATGATATTATATTACATTATTATTCATAATTGTTACTTATCAATTTTTTTTTTTACATTCAAACACTTGTACATTGACAGTAGAACTCTTTTGTGTTCTCCTGATTCCTACAATCATTCTAGTGGCAGCCATTTTATTTCTTGTTATTTGTAAGACTATGATTCAGTTGTTATTGTTTTCAATTAGTGCTGCAAATGGTTATTATGTATTGTGTGTATATGGTTTTAAAATCTTTGATGATTATTCTAAAGACAATCTGAATAATGCTTCCCATTAACAAATGATGGGTTTCAAGGCATTGAACTTGACTTGTTATAAACTAATAGGCCTGTACGCTAATAAACTAGAAATAATTGAATTTAGTTGTGATGTCTTTTTTTCATTTCATTTAAGAAATGTGCATTCTAAAAATAAAATAGACCCCATGTTTTAGAAAGTAATTCAAAGACATTTAGGTGGTGTAGCTAAGTCTTGTATTCCTTTTTAGCATTAAAGAAGCTGCATGTCGCCCATAAATAAACTAAATACAAATGTGAAGGTAACTGCTGAACCAATGCATTAAGAAGTTGATAATCGTCTTGCAAGTACCTCTTTCACTCATGCTGCCTACAAATAAATGACGTCTACCAACCTGTGGTTGTCACCACTATTTTGAATAGTTCTTCAATCAAAGGGGCCTCCTTTCTTAAATAGGCTTACTTCGAAAGGACCACCTTACAAATATAACTGTACCAGTGACTGTCATATAGCTATGGACTAGGCCGTGCCAAAGCTAAACAGACACCGTAAGAGTGAAGCAATAAAAATGATCTCCTCATGAACTCAATGACCTCTTTGGCGCACCACAACAAACACATCACCATCACATCTATGAGATCCAGACTGCGGCCCGTCTCCTCCTTCCTGGTGATTTGGCCAAGCACGCCAACAGCAAAAAAAGTTTTGTAACAATAAGTCAAAACAAAAGCCCTTTTCATTTAACACATGCCCTTTTTAGCGCCTTTTCTTGTTCCCAATGAGATAATTCCCTATCCGATCGAGTCTCTTTTGATTTATCCACGTCATACTCTGTTAACAAAATTTAAGAAACTTGGTTCAAACTCTAAAAGTAGAACTTTCCCCAAATGAAAATTATAGATCTATTGTATTATTATATTATATTTGTCGAATGTCATAGACACACAAAAGGCCTTCTTAAATGCTGATAGATATTTTCTCAAACATATATTTTATTGCCTTGCAGATTTAGATATTAGTAAATTTATTTGAAAAAAAAATGTATAGCCACTTCGATGTCTTTGTTAATAGATGGAAGGTCAACTCTTTTTTTTTAAAGATTCTATCAACTCACTCTGTCTGCCTGGTAAAAAGCCTGCACACGTTAATTCTCACATATATTTTCTAATCGCTTAGAATTATTATTATTATTAGTTTAGAAAAATCTAGATCTATTACAAATTGGATTACATGACTAATACAAAACAATTGATACAATTATTCTAAATATAAGCTTTATTTTTTTTTTAAGTGATTTTTTCTCTTTTTTCTTGTTATGTGATACTTTCCCACCCCAACACGAATTAGGTCAATGTCATCATCTTCCCTATTTCCCTCGTTTAGCACAGTGTAATAAAAGTTAAATCACGTGACAATAACGTGTGTAGTCTACAGGGTATTAAGGTCAACGACTTCTCCCTAAAAAAAAACAAAAAACTTTGTAATTGTTACACTTTTTGAAATGGTCATACACATTCCTAACACATTCCTCAATATTTCATCTAGGCTCGGCTAGCAAACTGTCTCTTCTAACACAGTTTTTCCAAAGTGTGTTAGCCTACGCGAATCCCAAGGGATGCAGAAAGAGTTTGAACAGAGTGCGCGTTGCATTGCATTAATAATGATGTTTTAAAATACTTATTTATTTTGTTCAGTCATGGTTCAGTTAATACTGTTGTAACCCTGCCTTGCACCAGTGCTTGAGGTGCGCACCAGCGCACTAGTGAACGTAAACAAGAAGGACTGTTGGGAAGCCGGCTAGAAGTCATAAGAGTCTGAACAGTCTGGTGCTGAGTGCTGTCCTGTCTGATACTAGGAAACTGTTTGGGAGACCTGGAACGACACTGGGAAGTGTGTCGGTGGTCTGTTCTGTGTTCTGGTATAAAGTAGGACTCTTAGAACTTAGACATATTACTCCCTGTGACTTTATAGCAGAAGTCCAAGTCTAACTAGTTACTATTACCCGTACCATTTGTCGATGCTTCATTTGCATTTATCATAAATAAATACATCGTTTACTCTTGTCGACCTGTCTTTCGTTGAGTGCCTGCCTTAGAGAGATACAACAATACATTGAATTAAAAGTTAATAACTTTTCAATCACATTTTATTACATGTATTAAAAACTAAAACATCGAATGTAGAGTGAAGACTAGAAAGCAAAGATAAGAATGTAGAGATGAAAAAATGGAGATAAGAATGTTAATATGAGAATGTGAATATAAGAATGTGCAAATGAAATTGTGAAGATAAGAATGTTAATGTGGGAATGTGAAGAAATGTGGAGAAAAATGGCAGCTGCATCTGAAAAACGCGAAACAACTTAAAAAGACAAAGGCATAGCCCTCAACAAAAAAAAATTCAGACCGACACGCTCCTTGGTCACTGCCACATTCTTATGTGTGTGAATCTTGGACGCTGACTGCGGAACTAGAGAGGAAGATCATAGCAATGAAATTGAGATGGTAAATATTGAATATACAAGGATCCTAGGCATCTCATACAAAGACAGCATCACAAAAGAACCGATAAGAATTAGGATCACAACGGCGATTGTATGCTAACAACTGTAAAACAAAAAACTCTAAACTTTATGGCCATATCACAAAGTCCCATTTCTTGCAAAGACCTTCCTTTATTAAACAGTACCAGAAAAAAAGAAAAAGGCAGATAGAGAAAGCGATGGGACTCTGGGAAGACAACGTAAATGAATGGACGGGCCTGTAATTGAAAGAGATTCTAGCCAAGGCAAAAGATAGAGAGGAATGGAGAAAGATGGTCGACAGATCATGTGTGGTATCCCAGCGGTCCAACAGTCTAGGGCACGTGTACTGCTTGGTCTCTTCAATTATCAATTTTTGTTCTGCCTCTCTTAGTTCATCATAGAACCAAAACATGATTTTGTTCATAAGAAATAATTTCATTTGTTCGTATCTGTGTGTGTTTGTGTGTGTGTTTGTATTTGTGTTTATGCGCATGTGTGTGATGATCCTATACGGTCAAATGTTTCAAGTCGCCATGTCGACACGTGTATTTTTGGTCGTGTTTTTATTATTATGTGCTATAGGCTAGGATTTTAGTGCACGAGTTTCGCTCGCGTGGCTAGCATTTAGAAACTAGCTGTGCTGCTGTACATTAAACTTGAAAAAAGGTGACTAGTCAAGCATTGTTATTTCACATAACACTTAACTCGGTGTTTTTCATACTGTATCCCAGGATCTCAAGGTTCCACGTGACGAAAGAAGTTCCACACAAAGATGAAAACTATACAATTAAAATAAATTCTTCTCTAAAAGCCAGTTTATACAATAGGATAACTTCAAAAATAATCGACTCGTCCCTTACTACTGTTTAATATGTCTATTACTATTCTATAAAGACCTTCACAAAAAATTTTGCATTGCGCGTTTTTAATGTTATAACATGCTTAGTGCACTAGGGTCCAATCTCATTTATAGAATAATGGAATGGGCAAAGGGAATACATGTGTATGAGAATGTTTCCAAACTAACTTAGGGCGCTCAGTTAAAGGAATGGACCTTATTCGCCAATCGTAAACAAACAATATTTAGCCACGTGATTCTCTATCTCTTCTATACAAATTACGTAATACACACAGGCTGTCACGTGACAGTTTTTTTTTTCAATATTTTACCAATATTATCACGTGGCTAAATGTTGTTTGTTTACGATTGGTAAATGAGGTCCATTCTATTCGACTCAAATTTTAAATCCTTCGAAAAAACAATTTCCTGGTGCATATTAAGAATGACCTCGAGCTGCTGAACTAAGCGGTGTGTATGACTACTTCGAAGTCACACAGTCTACAATAGAAATACACGTCTTCTTATTTTATTGTGATCTCTACTGGCAAGCTGTTCAGTTTATAACCGATGTAAACGAACTGAAAACAACTTAACTATAAAATAGACGTAATTTTACTATCAATATTTCAAGAACTAGACTAATTTAACATTGCTATTTTCTCTTTACAGATCATTGGATGACAGCCAGAATTTCTCGAAAATTTGACTAAACATAAAATTATTTACTTAAAAATTGTATTTATATTTTATTTATATATCACTGGAAACATTAAAATATAATGGTTATTTGTTAAATGCTTCAATTTAACGGTCCAAATCTTACTTTGTAATTAAATCTGTGATTTCATTGTAATTTATATTTCCTCAAAAGATTATGTTTATGGTTTCTTATGTATACAACTCTTGAATACTTGCGGTAATTTCCCACGACATGTATTAAAAATAAAACTTCAAAAGCAATGTTTAATTGTAAGATTATTATATTTTTAAAAATTATAACGGTCCAACCAGAGTTTTCATTGTCCCCACACACACACCCATGAAAGTGACATTTCTCCTAGCCACGTTAATCGTTAGTGTTACGTAAGCCCTGTTCATGTGTAACTCCAGGGGATAACTCCTACATTACCTTGCTAGACCTCTACAGAAGAGATAGTGACTCAATGTGTAATTTTAGTTTTAAAAAAAATATTTATACATATTTTTGAGTTTGTGTAGCACAGCCGTAAATTCGGAGCTAGGGATAGGGGGTGCGAGCTCTTGACAAAATGGGGGAGGCGGAGCAAGTCATTTTCTTTTTCAAGTGAAGAAAAAAAAAAGTAATATTTTTGTTATAGTTATCAATCCATGCCAGATCCACTCGCATGCCAGATGGGAAAATCCCTAAAGACATCCTGTACGCTGAGCTAGCAGAGGGAGCCAAACCCAAGGGGCGCCCAAGACTAACTTACAGAGATGTCTGCAAGCGAGACATGAGAGCCACGGGCATCGACCAAAGTATGTGGGAGGAGATAGCCCAAGACCGGACAGCATGGAGACAGAGTGTACGTGCTGGTACGAACTTTGCTGAATGCAAAAGAAATGAAGCTGCATCGGTCAAGAGAAAGAAAAAGAAAGCTGTACTGTCAGTGAGCCCTAGGACAGATGAATATAAATGCTCGAACTGTGGCAAACTCTGCCGATCCAGAATTGGCTTGATCAGTCACTCCAGATTCTGCCACGTCTCAAGACGTAACCAAAGCCAGTGACTCATCTGGGCGCACCCATTGTCTTACGAGACAGAAGGAGCCATATATATATATCAATCCATGTTTTGTTATTAACCAAGCCAAATGACATTTCATGTATTACAAATGTTTTTATTTAAACTTCGTTTCATCTTTTAAAAAGAAAGAGCAATTTGGGTGCAGGTCCTTAAAGCGTGTGTAACGATGCGGATGGGCTGAGTGTATTGTGTAGACAAATGGCTTTGTGTGGGTGAATGCAACAACACACTGGATAAAGAGTAGGATTCTGATAGCGGTTAGTACATATAAATGTGAAAGAGATGGTACATGGGTTGACCATTCTAGATTGCTTGAATGTGAACGACGACTATATCAACACTCCCCAATGGAGTACAAACTTAGATTTAGTTACAGATCAGCCGATTCACATACACAAGTATCTCATTAAAACCGATAACAATAGAGTAAATACACCCCTACACATAGTACTCGGGCGCCTAGGCTAATATTGCAATTTATGTAATAATATTTTAAAGTATAACAATTTGTCAACAGACCTAATCATTACCAGTAACAAGAACCAAAATAAATAAAAGAGAAAAAATAATATCCCTTTCATACTCTATAACAGAGGTTCTCAAACTTTTTTGATCCGGGGACTCCTTTGAATAGTCAAAATTTGTCCTCAAATCTCAAAGTGACAAAGCTACAGAACTACATAGTAGATAATTTTAAAATGTAGAAAAAAAAGTATAGGGAAGGATTGATTTATGAAATTGTAACTTTTGTTAAAAGTAAGTTTTAAAATAATGAGTTGGATAACTGTCACGAGATTTTAGGAGTGTATTTGTGTCCTGGTCAATGTTTTTAAAAATAGCAACCGCTAATTTCAACGATCACAAATTTCTAGTCCTTTTTTTTTTAATGTCATGAGATTCTTGGTGGCAATGTATCCAAATAAAAGACGGGAAATCAGCCAACAACTTTGTACAATGATCCATAATGCAGGGTATAAAATTGGAATTATTTTTGAAACCAAAATCTTTCATTTCATTGTTCAAACATTGGTTGTAAGTTCCTCTTTTTTGTGTGTGTTTTTTATTGTGTGTGTGTGTGTTGATATCTCAATTAGCTGCTCCTGCATTAGTATGGATTGATCTGTGTAATGAAATGATAACGACTAGAATACCAATAACATGGCTTTATTCGACAAAATTAGACTACAGTAAACAGTGAATGACACCAGCACGTCTAGCATACCACTGATGCAGTCTATACACGCATACACAATGGCCATGACCTTCAGACACGCTGGACGCACGCAGAAAATCAACTCAGTTACACTACAATCTGTTATTGGGATCTAGAGTTTGTCTACGCGCTAAAGAGTTCAGTAGAGTCCAATAGGGTATATCAGGTGAAGAGTGTCTTCAAATCTGTTGCCTAGGTCGTCATAAAATAGTTCGTAAAAGACAATAAACAATAGAGATGGGCGAGTCGATTATTATTCGAATTATCCGATCGAATTAACTGGCTATCAGCGAAGAAATTATTTTAATTGTAAACTATTTTCTTTTTTTTTTTTTCGGACCTCCCCACGGTCGTATGTGGACCACAGTTTGAGAACCACTTCTTTATAAACAAACAGAATCCCGCTCCTAACAAAGACCAGCACTCGAACTTCTGGCCCAACACACATAGTCTCCCCTGAATAAAAAAAATGTTAACAACACAATTCTCATGTCTCACAATAATAAACAACTTGCACACAGTCTCACATCTTACACCCCTCTCTCCTGACATACTGTACTAGTGGCATAGTGGAGAGGCTTTTACAAATCTTATATTGACTCTGTCCGTCTGGAAAAAAATCTGAACACGTTATTACTCCAGCACCTATTTTCTGATCAAGTTGAAACTTCACTACTGGAATTCTGTCTCCCCGCACCTTCGATATGGAGTCACGGAGGTCACTGTCTCACGCGTGACGGCTGGGGGATTGGTGGTCTCAGGATTCGAGACCAAGATCGTCTAGACCAGGGGTTCTCAACCTGTGGACGGCGACCCCTTTGGGGGTCGATTGACGACTTGCCAGGGGTCGCCTAAGACCATCGAAAATATGGATTGTTATTGTCTACTCTTCTATTGCTGTGTGTGTGTAAGGGGGGAGGGGTCGCGGCAAAGTGAGGAATTGTAAAAAGGGGCCACCGAGCTTAAAAGGTTGAAAACCGCTAGTCTAGACGACATTGTGGAGCGCATAGAACATGACCGAGCAGCCATCTATATTGTGTGTAATACTTTTTTTTCTTTTGGTCTTCTAATAAAATAATTCAGAAACCAGTGAATCTATTTCTAAACGTTTGCTGTTTTTCGCTTGTGCTAATATGTTTATATTACGTCAATGTTTGTAGTGAATGTTTTTGTGAGAAAGTAGCCTACTTGAAAGGATATTACGAAATAAAAAAAAAGGAAAGTCTTCTATGTCTACTTGTATAAACACAAAGTTTCTGTTAGTATTATTGTTATAATTAATGTCTACAGTATTTTATTTATTTATCTGTGACAACAGAACATCGTTCATGGATAGAACAGCAAGTGAAGTCAACCTGCTCTGTGTCCTAGAACTTGTTATATAATTTTTTACTTCTCTCAACTTCGAGAATGACCGAGGCCATTCGTTATAAAAAGCCTCAACACTGACCTGCAACGTCACAACCTGTGGACAGTGCAGATCAATAGCTAGTTTGTCACGTCGGAATGACCACTCTTCTGAACAAGCGGTAACAGGCTTTGACAGTGTTTGGAAAACACAAAATGCAATTGTATATATGGTATAGAGTAGTATAGACTATAGACCATGTTTGGAGAACAACTGAAGCATCAACCAAAAAAAATGTACTGATCTTCATTACTTACTGAATTTCTAAAAAATGCAAGAACATTATAGGGCCTAATACATGTAGGCCTATACAACACACACTTTAATAATTCTTATTATGTCATTGATATGCATAATATATGAGGAACTATCGGTATGAGAAATACATAAGTTGAACTAATAGCTGAAGTTTATAAAAAAAAGGGTATAACAATGCCAATGATTCAACTACTTATATATATATATATATATATATAGATATATATATAGATAGATAGATAGATATTCGCGCGTGTGTGTGAGTGTTTTGTGTGTGTGTGTGTGTAGTTTACAACCAGCCTTTTTTTTTCTTGCAAGATCGTTTGTAAACATCGTATTTCTGGATTTATTGGATGTAGATTTCACAAAAAAAATATAAAGTAAATAAAATAAAATAAAAAAAAAGAACTTCCATTCAAATAGATTAACTGGGTTTAGACCAAATATGCTATCGTTTGTTGCATCAGTAGGCCTACATTTGACAGAGGCTAGTTGGCTTATACTGCCTACATCTCAATGGTAAAGTGACATTGAGATATACAAAAAAAAAACAACAACTAATTGTAGCAGCAGTTGTTCCTTCTTTAATACGCTTAAAATAATTGAACTATTCATACATTTATTCAGTTGACTTTAGCATGTTATATCTTATGATATTAGCAGTTGAAAAGTAATGGAAATAACAAGGCCTAGCCTCTGTAAACACGCCACAGCGTGACTTTTTGAAAAGTAGATCGAGATTCGGAACAACCCCATTAAAACCAAAAATGTTTAAGATACAATTCCATTTTATTAACATGAACAAGAAGAGAAAAAAAACTAACAGAAGACTGCCAACACACTAATAACACGTGAACACACTGAACATTTGAACAAAGGAGACTACAAGAACCCCCCCCTCCTCCCAATTGCGGTAATACCATCAATTATTTTTTCAACATGCAGGGGAGGGGGAAGTCATACCGACGCACGTGTACAGTGTGATTAGGGCTAGCCACTATTACGAAAAACCTGATTGAAACATTTCCTCACACCAAAGAAGTCCAAACCACTGGTAGGCCTATACAGCTTGGGATCAACATTAAGAGGTTTGATGTAGTGAAGCGCTGTGTGCTACAAACTGCCTAATGGTCGCCTACGCCGTCTCCTTATTTTTCCACAGGGTGACCCACAAAACCTTTCCCACGTTTGGGTATAGCTGCAAGGCAGCAAAGGTTTGAGTTCTGTTTTCCGTCTGCTAGGTGGGTAGCAAACCAAGGTTAATGAAAACAGTTCCGCAGATTCAATATTTGCGCCACACGTGAAAATCAAGAAATACATAAGAAACTGCTCTTTGCGAAACCTTTTACAATGATATTTCAAGAAAATTAACTAATTAATATTTAATGTTAGTCCAAACCTACCGCAGGAAGACGGGGGATGGGAGTGGGCAGGGTTTGAACCCTGGACCATCGATAAATCTTGAACGACAGTCCAGCGCGCAAACCGCACAACCAGGCAGCCAGCAATAGTTCTATATGACTTCATATGTAGTTTTAAAATTTTCACTCTTCAACTGATAACATTTAGAAATTATTTAAAAAAAAATGTTTATGAATTTGCAAAAAATTTGCAAGTTAAGCAATGGGTCTACCGAAAACCAGAAAAAAATGGCAAGGGGTCTACGAGACAAAACAGTTTGGGAACCACTGCTTTACATCTTCTGCTTTAATCACATAAACTCACTTTCAAATGATGAATTGAATGGGAGATAGGTGTGAAATATAATCATGTGTGTGACCAGATGTACACAAATCATTTAGAGAACAAAAAAAATTGCATTCTACGTGGATTCCTAGGACAACCCTGCTGAGTCCACCCAACTCTAATGGGTGCTTAACATTAGTTGGGGAAGGTAAAGGCGGTTGACCGTTGTATTGGTCATATAAAACCCTCGTTGAAACAGTCGGCCATTGAAATAGATGAGCTTTAACATCATCTACCCCTCCCTATCAATAGCAAGGTCTGAAATGGGTAGGCTAAATATGAGTTGTTTTGCAATTTAAGATTGAATGACACGTTTCATTAACTAAGTTGCAAAACTTTTTTTTAAAGTTTTATTTTCATTGTCCTCCTTTTGAAGGCTTTGTCCTTCTTTCTGTGCTCCTTGGGCTTGCATGTATATAGTGACCCTAATCTAGCCGGACATCTTATAAACAAGGACCAAAGTCTTACGTAACAATCTCTTATTTACTTCTACTATAATGAATTGGGTTGCTATAAGAATACTTCTTATTTTATCTTATGAATTACAGACGTTTCTCAAAAATATAATTACGTCCTTATCAAATACATGTGTTAATCTAGTTACGCATGTTAATTAGGGACAACCGCTAAACTCTTCCCACCGTCACCATATTGTAGTAACTTTAGTGGCGGACTGAAAGGGTTAATGTGTGTGCGGCCTACTGACATTCACTACTTATGCCAATCACACGGGTCAATGGCTGATAAATAAGGGGACAGTACTGCTAGTGCACGCAAGTATGACCTGTGCTGAGGTCATGTGACAGATAGCCTTTAAGGGGGAGAGACTCAGTGTGTAAAGAAAGGACAGTTGAGTCCAAGACAGCAAGAGAAAGACAGTGCAGTACCTTGAGAGTCCTCGAAGATGTAGCTGTGCGAGCTAGAGAGACTTGTAGGGATTAGTTAGGCAGTTCTGTTGTGAAGAAATGTAATTCGTCATTAAACCGCCACTTTGTTTATTGAAGCTTTTGTAGTCAAGTTGTTTTAGATGTGTTGTGTTGTTGGCAGTGTTTGCAAAAGGCCTGATAGAGAAGATCGTAACAATATAAACACACACACATACACAATCCATATTAAGGCCACCAAGTGAAAAACAAATAAGCGAAAAGCTTCGCTAAATACTCAGAACGTGCGAAGTGTTCCTTTAAGGAAAAAGTTTGGGAAACACTGCACTAGAGACACAATAGCGCTGACTTTGATCTAGGTTTTCTTTCAGTGGACAGTGACTTGAAATTCCCATCGCTTAAAAATTAATATATGAACAAGAAAATAAAAAAAAATACTTTTAGAAAAAAAAAACTACAAACTTTTTGACCAGACAGACAGAGTTGATATAAGCTTTGTAAAAACAATTGGGGAAGGGGAGTATTTGAAAATCCCCACGGACCCCCCCCCCCAATTTGGAGGGCAACCAAATTAGTGTGTTTTTTTATAAAAAAAAATAAATATTACGCAAAATGCGGAGGCCTCAAAAGAGGCCAAGCCCCCCGGGCCCCCAATCGATGAAAAATTCCTAGCTACGCCCCTGCCTCAGACAGGACAGGGGTGAAGAGCCCTACGTCCAGGCCTGATAGTTAGATAAAAGCCTTTCTAACCACCAATGGGATAATGGCGACTACGCCCTTCTGGACTTCACTGTAGGTAGACAACTAGAGCGTGACCGCTATGTCGAAGGCGCCGATTAGAGTCGCCGATTTTGGGTTGTTTCGTTTACGCACGCATTGCTAGTTTTTAAATAACGATTTATACCTTTACTAACTCTGACCTAGAAGAGCGATAGTGAAGCTATTTTTAGGTGCTTATGATTATCAGTATTATCATCAGCATGTTGGAATGGATTTTTTGAAAATTACGTTTTTTTTTGCTAGCCTTCAAAATGAAACATATTTAGGCTTATGTGTAGGCTTTAATAGAATAAGATTCTAATGGGAATATTAATCTTTCAGCTGTAGAATATGGATATAAATAATGATTGGGGTAAGTAATTCTAGTAGTAGACAAGTCACTAGGGCTTAACTAGCTAGTCTAAGTCTGACTCTGACTAGATCATACTAGATGACTAGACTAGTCACTGTGACTATAGTTATAGAGTTATAGAGTAGATCTATATAATAAGTATATTACTATATAATAAATAAATTATAGACTATAGAGATAGACTAGATGAAGATTCAAGATCTAGACCTAGACGACTAGACTATACTAGATCTAGAGGAGGCTCTTATAGTTTGAACACCCCATCGGATTCTCCTTTCTAAACGGGTCGCTTTTTTTTGTTTGTAATTCATTTGTTTTTATGTTTGGAGCTAAAATCGACGATTCGGGACTGAGCATGTCCAATTTTAGATAAGTTCTGGTAATTTTGTTCGTTTTTCCAAAGCAGATGGCAGTTATTTAGATTCTCGGTAACCATGTATGTTAAGCTGTTGTTTTAACCTCCCCCGGCAATTCATACCCATATAAGGGATGAAGGCTATATCATGAGCCTGTTTGATCATAGGCTGATGGGCATATCAAAATAAGCTTCCAAACATCTTTAGAAAGACTTTCCAATCACATTTATACCGTTAGCTGTTAAATAAAATTAAAAAAGGGGGTGTCCAAACAAATAATAATGAATTCAGCTCATTCTCCTTTTTGAACACAGCAAAATCGTATTAAGAAATATTATTGGGATTAATAAATCTATGATTTTTTCAATGAATAAACATGACCTAGATAGAGATATCTAGAATATATAACTTATGAATGAAAGAAAAAGTGTGGGCTTCTAATTTGAAGCCAGAGACCATGCCCACTGCATGTGATCACGCAAGATAAGCTGGCGGTAAGGAGAGGTATACACTCAGCGAGTAGTGTCACAAACTATCCAACAGGCAGTGGAGGGAAGGGGGAGAGAGTCATGAAAAGAATTATAAGCATCTATCATTCTATGGGAGGGAGGGGATGTTAAGGTGTCACAAAACGAACATCCAAATTATGAAAACAAGAAGAGGGTCCTTGGATGGGAGTTAAAAGAAAGACAGAGAGAAAATACAAGTAGCCTATAAGAAAATATGTTTATTAAATTAAAATAATTAATTTATAGCTCTATAATCTATATAAATTTATTTCTGTCTGTTTCTACACATAGATTAAATAGGTATTTAAATAAATAAACTATACACGATATATATATATATATATATAAAGAGAGAAATAGAGAGAGTATATGAGGAAATAGACTATAAATACATATTGCAAAATTGAATCTACTTCTTTTACTACAATCTAAATAATTTTTAAGTAACACCGATATAATTTATTAGCAATTACATAGTGGTGTTCAACACCGGTGCTCACTGTTCAACTAAAGGAGAAAGCCCAAAAACTGCGTTCAAAATAGGAGCATGAAGTGACCTAATTTATTTTAAAATAAAATCTTGACTATGGGTGGTAATACAAAGGAACACAGCTATTTTTATAGTCCTTTAGTTGCAGAATAAGAATCTGCTTTCAGTTTTTTTGTAAGTTAAACCTTCACCAAATAAAAAATTGACCTAGTTCCCGAAAGTCGGTGTTCAGTTATAAGAATCTACCATAGAGACGAGTAATCTAGACAAACTAGAATCTAGAATCTACATCTATATATTCTAGTTTCTAGATCTATCTCTCTCTATATATATTTATATCTCTAGATCTAAAATTTGTGGATGGCTGCCTGGTCGTGGGGTTTGCGCACTGGACTGTCATTTGAATTTATTGATGGTCATGGGCTCAAACCATGCCCGCTCCCATCCCTTGTCCTCCTGCAGGAGGTCTTCACGTCTGACCAAACTATGATATCTAGATCTATTATATGGTGACTATGACTATGAGTAAAGTAAGGGACAGTCTACTAGAGTCTAGATCTGAATCTAGATCAAGTATTACAGTTAGACTACGGTATTAGTGACAGTAAGAAAGCCAAAGTGCTGCCTGTAATCCTGTATTGTTGCATGATCTTAGTGCATCCAGAAATCCAGTCCATTCCTGTATGATTTATGTATATATATGATGATCAAGTCATGTATATTTATCACATATATATGATGTCAAGATGATGAAATTTATCACTACATCTAGATCTTATTTAACCTATTTAATACAAAATAGTTATTTTGAAAGAAATACTGTTAAAAGACATTGTAAAATATGAATAGAGAAAATATTTTTTTTTTGTTTTAATGTCATTATTTTTCAGTCATTTTGCAGGAAACACTGTCCATCCATCCATCCCAATGGCACTACAGCCCATGGAGGGCTTTAGCTGGCTTCAACACATCCCTCCATTCAGATCTCTCCTTAGCCTTTTATCTCCGTCACTATCTGTGGGTCTTCATACAATTAATATATCTCATGGTTAGTACATGTCCTCCACCCTGTTTCATCTTGTATAGCACCATAGATTTTCCTAAGAATTTTTCGTTCCCAAGTATTTAGTATATTTTTGGTTGTCTTCGTCAGCGTTCAGGTCTCACTTGCATACACTGCAGCTGGTCTTATGGTTTTGTATATTATTTTCTTGGTTTCTCTTGCTATTGTTTTGTTCTTAAGTAAATGATGGGTGCTATAAAATGCTCTGTTGCCTCCTGCTATTCTTTCCTTTATTTCTGTTAGTAGGTCATTTTTTAAATCAATTGTACTTCCTAGATATTTGAATGCTTTGACATTTTCAAATTTGTGATTTATGATTTTAATATATGGTCCTATCTTTTTGATTGTCTCTTGTCATTGCGATGTACTTGGGTTTACTGTCATTGACCTCAAGTCCTGCTGGTCGAGATGCTTCTTCTAGTTGTGTGAAAAAACTAGCAATGTCAGAGGTTTCTTTACCCAATAAGGCAATGTCATCGGCATAAGCAGGGTATTGTAGAGGTTAGCTGTATATCGTCCCTGTTGGTTGTGGACCCATATTTTCTCTCCTGAAGTATTTAAAAAGTTAGTAATATTTCCCCTCGTGTTTATGTGTATATTTCTTATAACTCTCCAGTGTCAAATTGAAAAGCATGCAAGTTAGTGAGTCACCTTGTCTTAATCCTCTTTTAATCTTAAATTCAAGTGAGTGTTCTCCTTCTATCATGACTTTACTTTTTGGGTTATTTAAAGTCATATGTATAAGTCTTGTCAGTTTGTTAGGTATTCAAAAATTTTGTAGAGTGTCATGTATAGATATTTCCATTTGATACTGTCACAGGCCATTTTATAATCTAAATAGAGTTGGTGGATAGGTATGCTGTATTCATGGCATTTTTCTAGTATACATCTTAGTGTGAAGATGTGATCAGTTGTGGATCTATCTGATCTGAAATCAGATTAGTAGTCACATAAGATTTCTTCTGAGTATTTTCCAAGCCTCTTAGTTATAAGCCTAGACAGGATCAGTCACATTTAGTAGAGAGATTCCTCTGTAATTGCAGCACTTTAGCTTGGATCCTTTTTTGTGTATTGGGATTATAAGAGCTGTTTCCCATTCTGTTGGTATTGCTTCTTCTTCCACAATTCTTGATATTAGTCTGTGTATTTGGGAATCTAAGTCTTTTCCTCCATATTTTAGTTCTGCTGTAATTTGGTCCTCTCCTGGTGCTTTGTGATTCTTCATGGTCCTAATTATTTCTGATGTTTCAATGAGTGTTGGTTCTCTAAGGGATCTGGTCCTCCAATGTGGCAGTTCATATTCTCCATTGTCCCCTCAAAGTATTCAGCCCATTCCACAATCAAAGAATTCAAATAATTCAACCGTTTTACTAGAAATAGTTTTACCTTTCAGCAAAGGAAAATGTCAAAATCTGTTTTCACTTGCTTGCCTGGAAAAATGGGAAAGTTTTGTACAATACCTCCGAAGAAAAAAAAGTTTGAGTCTTCCACTCTTCATTAGAAATATTAGTAGCAAAGTCATAGTCAATGTCCTTCAAGGAACATAACAATTTCTTCCTTGAGATCCTATATTCTTCTCAATATCTTGTCCATGCTAAGCCAGCAGACACTACTGTGGTACCGAACCTTAGAATGTTTTATTTCCAAATCTTCAAGTACTTCTCTGAGTTTGAATCTTTGACTGGATCTTTAAAATATTGCAAATAAGAATTTATGCTATGTTTAGTTTAGGCTTTTTAGAATGATGTGTAGAGACTATTTCTTTTGCCTCTTCATCATAACTGATAAGAATCAGAAATTTCAATAATTTATATAGATATTTAAAATAAGTTATTTTTTTATATATTTCATTCTTTATATGTATAATCTATGAGCTCACCTAATTTCTGTAGGTATGCGCGTGTCGCATAAAACAGTTAGGCGGACCTCATGTGGCCTGTGGGCCGTAATTTGCACACCTCTGATCTAGTATATCCGATCCATATCTATGAGTATATAATCTATTTGATTCTGGGTGTTCCATAGTGTGAGATCCAGGTTACCTTGTGAATACTCTCATGTTAAAATTTAGTGTTGCAGATAGACATTCCTTTTCCTGATGCAAAATTCACTAATCTTATGCCATTATTGTTTGACTATTCATGTAAGCTTTCTTTGCCAATTGTTGGTCTGAATGCTGGTTCTTTTCCAATTTTTGCATTAAAATCTCCTAGGACTATTTTGATGTCATGCTTTGGTGCTTCATCATAAATTCTTTCCAGTCCATCATAGAAGGCTTCTTTTCTGTTATCATCTGCATTTTCTTTAGGGGTATGGACATTGATGAATAATGTGTTGAAGAATTTTCCTCTCAAACGTAGTGAGCAGAGTCTATCACTTACAGGTTTAAATCCAATGACATTACCTGCCATTTTCTTTTTACAGTAAAACCTGTACCTAAGTTAATGCTTCCACCACTATAAAATATAGTATACTCCTTGGTTCTGAGAATGTCTTTCCACCTGGTATCCTGTATGGCTACAAGAGGTATCCTTTATTTCTTTAACACTTCAGTAAGTTGGGCTAGCGCACCTGCTCTATAAAGGCTTTGCACGTTCCATGTTGCAAAACAAAAATCATGTCTTTTCCAGGCCAAGGCTGTTTTCCTTTGAGATCTGTCCAGGTTTTCTTGTGAGTAGAAGCTTTCAGGACAGTATTTGTTTTTTATATGACAAAGTAGTTAGCCCTGCGCACAACCTTCTGGGGGACTGCCCCTTTCATCTCTCTGGATAGCTGCCTTTATTTTCAGGTAAGGTGCCATAGAAGCCTTTGTGGATCCCTCCACTAATTTCTCACAATTTATTGAATTAGAATTAGAAAAAGCTGAAAAGAAAGAGAGGGATAAACTAGAAACATATATTGGGGAATAAGAGAAAGAGATGAAAGAGCAGCTCAACGAGCTCATCAAAAAGAATTAAAAGACTTAGAACTCAAACAAAAACAATTAGAAACCAAACAAAAAGAAAGTGAGGAATGGATAGAATTAGCAAAAGTAGAAGCAGTCAAAGTAAACCCTAATATATCGACCCAACAAACATCTCCAAATTCCATAACTTTAACATCAAAGAGGAAACTCTTGAAAATTACTTGGATCAATTTGAACACATAGCATCAACCTACACAATGTTTAGTGAAGAAATGGCAAAACAATTATTATTCTGTCGGGAGAATCTTCTCTCGATATTAATTGGAAAAAGGCTTAGAGTCCACTAAACTCTAATGCCTACCTTATATGGGTTGCCTAAATCAGCAAGGGAAACCAATGACTTAGCAGAGTAATCTGAGTTTAAGGCAATAAGAAACAGTCGTAATAAATATAGTTTGTTAAGATGTTGACCATTTGTCTATATTTCAAAAGAAATTGGACTGAAAACTTGATTAGTTGTAAAGAAAAAATTTAACCCAAGAAACTTAAAAATGTTTAATTCAGCTATCAGAATGCTTAACTTTATATATCTTTTTTTTTTCAAGAATAGAGATGTAATTCTGCTGTGTCCCCGTGAGTTGGAAACCAGTAAGCAAGTCTTCTAATAGAGGTCTGATAGAGTCATGTACATCAAGCGATCAGCACTAAAAGATGTGGACCTGATGTGGTGTCAAGCTGATGAAGCTTTTGCTTTCTTCTTTTGGCTGTTCGTTTAACACAAGACAAAGCACAGACTGTAAGATTTTTTTCCATTTTATGTTAGATTTTTGTTTTAAATTTCTTTTTAAGATTAACTTCATGTTTCTTCACTTAACCTCATGTAAGTAAGACTGTCTAAAACTTTGATTCCATGAGTGGTACTCAGACATTGGTCTTTGAATGAAGCTTGCAATCTCCTGGTTAACTGAAAACACAAATTGCAGTCTCACTTCGAAACTGAATGATGCATACATATTACATATATAAAGACTGTTTCTGGGGTTACTGGTTATTGCCCTGCTTGTTACAGTCCCTTATTGTGTTTATATAATTCACTAATTTCTCTTATAAAAATGTGGACCCTAGTGCTTCACATATGCTATATGTATGTATTGTTCATTGTTTCAGCATTTAGCGTCATGTTGAAACTGGCAACAAAAAAATAACAAAAAATTAAAGAAGCAAATTTGTTCAAGCTATTAGCCCATAATATTTTTCTTTCTCTCTTTCTTCCACTTCTATTGAACATCCAAATATTAAAAAAACAACTCTTTGGTTGCTGAACTCCAACATAGCAAAAAAACTGTTATTCAATGGATACCAGCTCACATACAACTAGCAGGAAATGAGAAGGCTGACACACTCGTCAAGAGTGTGAGAACAAACTCACAAGTAAACTCTGCACTCTATCCAGAAGAAATGAAGAAATTAATTGTAGACAAAATAAATGAGAAATGGACGAGCTCTAATCCAAATCACAAGAAAGATGACGATTACTATAAGCTATCCCGACAAGACCAACATATAATCTTTCAACTCAGGACCGGACACAACAGAATGCGACAACACATGTTCCGGAAGCTCAAAATTGGAACCAGTGAAATCTGCCCATGTGGAGTATCACCAGAAAATGCCGACCACGTCCTCCAAAACTGCTCTCTCTACCAAGAGGCCCGTATAAGACATTGGCCCCAAATCGCCCCAATAGAAAGAAAACTATATGGAGAGCTCCCTGATTTGGAAACCACTGCACAGTTCATCTCATGTATTGGTCTAGTCATATGAACACTCCAACATAACAATGAGAATGATGAAGAAGAACTCTTTGGTGCTTAAAACAAGAAACACTGTTTTTGTGGCTGTTCTAAAGCCTGAGCTGGATTATGTACATTAAATAAAAATAAAATTCATCAAGATTTTCTAGTTTGTATGAGACTTTATTGAGTTTCTGAAATTTTTTCAATTTTATGCTCCAGACTTGTAGCAAGAACACTAAATTATTTATGTAACTACGCTTGAACCACTAAGACATGATCTGACACCATTTTCCCTTTTTACTTAGAAATATAATAAACACAAAAAGTGAATTAATAAAGGAAATTTCACAGAAGTTAATTCATCGCAGACAGAACCAATTACCACAAAATAACCAAGACTGTATGGCAGTGTAGAACAGCTAAAAAGTAAACAGCACATTTTTTTCTATGGGACAGGTTGTGGTGACTAAGTGGTAAAGCACTTGGCTTTCAAACTGAGGGGTCTCGAGTTTGAATCCGAGTGATGACTGGGTTTTTAATTTCAGGATTTTAAGGGCGCTCCTGAGTCCACAAAACTGTAATGGGTACCTGGAAATAGTTGGGGACATGTAAAGGCCATTGGTCATTGTGCTGGCCACATGATACCCTCATTAACTGTGGGCCACAGAAACAGATGACCTATACATCATCTGTCTTATAGATCACAAGGTCTAAATGAGGAAAAGTGGGCAGCTAAAGAGCCTAAAAGTCAGCAACATAAATGTGGCTTGAAGAAGAATGAATTAAAGCTCTCGTTTTATAAGGTTACATCCTGACAAGTTGATTTTATAAAGAAACAATGTTGTAATGCAGAAATATAAGATCACAATATAGTTTCTCAATACATTGAGCCTCTAATAAGAAAGAAATGTAACAAGCAAAATAAAAAATAAACAAAGCTTATAAAATAGCTGCACATTTACAGGCACATATCTCAATACTGTTAGTTCTATTTCACTTTTCACATTCTTCTTCTTCTTCTTCTAGCCAGCTTTATTGCTGTGAGCTCTTTTGTAGACTGTGCCAAGGAAAAAAAGTGTGCCGTTTTCTTCAGTTGTTCTGCACTGCCATACAGGGTGTTGGTTATGTTGGGCTGTAGTGGAAGTAGGGTCTGCCTAAGATGGATTAGGGAGGGGCATTCAAAGAGGATATGGTTTACGGTTTCAAAGGGGTGGGCGCAGTGTCTGCAAAGGGGTAGTTGTATGGAGTTTATTTTGTTCAGGTGGTAATTTAATAGTGGTGTGTGTCCTGTTCTTAGTTGGAAGATTGTAGATTGTTCTTTGTGGGGGAGGAAGTTAATACTGTCCAGTTTGTTAGGCGTAGTCATTTCTCTGTACATGGCTCTGCCTGTGTTTCCTGATGCCCATTGGTTGAGCCACTCCTCTTTGTGATTGTTGACTAACATTGACCTTAGGGTGAGGTAACAGGTCTATCTGGTTGTTCTATAGATGAACCTGCCTTTGATAGCTTATCTGCCTTTTCATTTCCCATGATGTCAATGTGTCCAGGGATCCACTGTAGTGTGACATTGATATTTAATTTTGATATCATCTGGTGGATTATCACAATGAGTGTTGTCAACTCTCTTGTGATTTTTGAGGTGCTGCTGTTAAGTGCTTGCAGAGTAGATTGGGAGTCTGTAAAGACAACAATATCTGATGGTGGTTGCACTCCTTCATATAATTTGTTTTCCACTGTCTGAAGTGCTATGGTAATTGCCTCAATTTCGCCTTGGAAGTTTGAACAGTAATCGCAACAGGGTGTGCTTATCTCAAAGTGTTTATTTTTAGGGAAGACCAGGAAGGCACCAAGACCAGCACTGATGGTAGCTTTGAAAGCCGATCCGTCTGTATAAATATGGAAAGCTGTTTTTTTGATAGCTTTTGATTGTTTCAAGCGTGCCTACTTTGAGCTTCAGTGGATTTAATTCTTTGTTAAGGTGTTATTTAGTAAATGTATTTTGATGGTTGGTTGTTTGTAGTTTAGTCCGGGCGTAATGTTTGAAAACCTGGTAATTTTTTCTCTGTTATTGGGTAGGTGGTGTTTTAGGGCTAGTTCATCAGTAAGTTAATTCAGAGTCTTTTGCTTTTTTGGTTGTTTTTCCTATATTTCCTCCAACCTTCTGTATCTCTCAATAGCTTCTAATGCTGCTCTGTTGCGCCTTAACTTAAGAGGTTCAATATTGGAGTCTATTTCTCAGGCTGCTGTGGGAGTAGTTCTCATACCTCCACTAATTAGCCGCAAGGCTTGGTTTTGGATTGTATCTAATGATGATTGATAGGTTTTGTTGGCAGCTACTTGTATGGAGAGACAGTTATCCATTACAGATCTGACATATCCAGTGTATAACTGTCTTAAGGTTTTCTTTTCAGCTCCCCAGGATGTTCCTGCTGGGTGTTTTATTATGTTTAATCTTTGTGATGCCTTTTCTTTTAAATCTGACATAAAGTGTTTTAGAGACAGTCTTTGGTCTAGTTTTACACCAAGATATGTTGGATTTTCTTCTTTATTTATTGGCTGAGAGTCTATTTTTAGGATGTAGTTTCTTTTTGCTGTTTTGTTGCTGTGGCTAAAGATTGAATAAACTGACTTTTCTTTGTTTATTTCCATTTTCCATAATTTTGAATATGTGGAGATAGTTGTGAGGGCTCTATTTAGTTTGGATCTAGTCAGCACTGGATATTTCTCTGTAGTCCAAATTAAAAGGTCGTCTGCATAAAGTTCCTTATTGACCGAAATGAGGTCCGGGAGGTCATTCATGAAGATTAGAAAGAGAGTGCAGCTAAGGGCTGAACCTTGTGTAGTCCTTCTTCCAAACTTTTTTTACTAGAGATGGCACCTTCGAATTGGGTTTGGATGGTTCTGTTTTTTAAGAATGCCCTGATCCAGCTGTACATTTTTCCATGGATGCCCATTTTTTTCATCTTCAAAAATAGACCTTTTCTCCACGCTTTATCATAGGCTTGCTGCAAATCTATAAATACTGCTGTAGTGTGCTTGTTTTCATGAAACCCTTCTTCTGCGTCCTGGATAAAACGAAAGAGGTGGTCTTCTGTTCTACTTGCTTTCCTAAAGCCAGCTTGTGCATTGTGGAGTGAGCAAGTACTTTCTAGCCACCAATAAAGTCGGTTATTGATCATTTTTTCTGCCATTTTACCAATGTTGGATGTTAGAGAAATTAGTCTATAACTTTTTGAGTCTCCGGGTGGTTTATTTTTCTTTAAAATGGGTATTATGTTTGCGGTTCTCCATTCCTGTGGTATGTCTCCAGTTTTCCATGTTTGGTTGATAAAGTTAAGTATACAGTTTTGGGCCTGTGGTCTTAGTCCCTGAATCATTTCATTTGTTATTTTATCATTTCCTGGGGATTTTCTTGACTTGAGGCTTGAGGGCAGTATTGAGCTCATGTAGAGTGAAGGGAGTGTCAAAGATCTGACAGTTGACTGTTGGAGCTTTTTCTTCTTTCTTTAAGATATTACTGAAGGCCTGGTCCAGTTGTTTTCTTGGCTTTGACTTGTTAATGCTGGCAAAATATTTATTGAAGGTTTCAGCCTTTTTAAGGTTTTCTGTTATTATGTCGTCAGTGCCTTTTATAGGTTGGGGGTTTGTTATTTGTTTCTTTCCTGTTAACCGGTGCAGAAGGGTCCAGGCCTTTCGACCATCCTTGTTTAGATCTAGTTGTTCGCATGTTGTGGTCCACTTTTTCTTTTTTTCTGTTTTAACTTTGTATCTTATAAGCCCTGTCAATGTGTTGTACGTTGTCTTGTTCTCTCTAGTAGGGTTTTTTTCTATAGTCTTCCTGGCCATGTTTCTTTCTTTTAATGTTTTTTGTTTGGTGTAATGCACAAATTGTAAGACAAATTTCCTTACGGATAATAAAGATTATTATTATTATTATTATTATTACTAATTTATCTAATTCAGGTGTCCAAAAAGGTTTGTATTTCTTAACTTGGCCTTGAGGGATGTGTTTTTTTGCTGCTTGTAAGATGTTGGAGACTATAGTTGTGTAGGTTGAATTGATGTCTGTCTCAATTATGCTTGATAGTCTTGTGTCTGTTTCTTGTGAAAAAGCTGCCCAGTTAGCTTTTTTATAGTTCCATCTAGTTGTTTTGTTGGATTGGTATCTACCTGGCATTCCAATATTGAGGAGTATAGGCCTGTGGTCACTACCTATGTCTTCAAGTACTGTTATTTTAGAAGAGTTGGTAATGTCTGTAGAGATAAGAGTTAGGTCAGGTCTGCTAGTTGTGTTGTGTGCTCTGTGGAGGAAAGTTGGAGGTGAAGTTTTGTTTTGCAGAAGTTGTAGGTTAGAGGCATTTGTTACATCCTATATTTCTTTGCCACGCTTGTTGTAGTGTGGGTAGCCTAGGGAAGGTGTGTGTGCATTGATGTTGCCAGCTATTATTGTCCTTGTGTAGTGTGGTAGTTGTATGTCTATTTCTGCTGTTGATGATGGTGGGCAATAGTAGTTTTTGATGTTGTTCCTCCTCTCCAAAGAAGTATTTCCTGCGTGTCGATGTCTGTATTGTTCTGTATTTGTTTTACTGTGGCTTGTGTGTTGTTTCTTATGAGGGTCATAATTCCCTGACATTTGGTGCAAAGGAATCTGTACTGTGTGTAGCCTGTGATGTTTATTTTTTTCTTGGGCAGTAGTGTTTCTTGCAATAGCGCTATGTGTATATCATGCTTCTTGAGTATGTGTTGGAGTTCTGTTGTCTTGTTTTGTAGGCCTAAGATGTTGAGTTGCAAAAGGTTTAGGTGTTTGCTGCTAGTCTGTTTTTTATTTCCAGTAGCTGACTTATCACAGGCAGTCCTGGAAGAAACTGCCATGCGCAGACCTTTTACGAGGCGACGTCTGAGCTCGTATGGATTTTTCGTTAAATTCCTTGGCATTTAGTGTAGGCTGGCTGTTTCCTCAGGCTTTTTAAAAATCTATAAATATATATAGTCCCCGCATTTTAAGGGAGTTTTCGGTCTTGGCAATTTTCTCCAATACTGACATAAAAGGAAACATCTAGGTCTGAAGACTGTAACCGGAATATCCATGGGACAAGGTGGGGTTGGCCAATGGTCCATTCTCCGCCATCCATAGAGCTCTCCAAATGGAACTTTTCTGCAGTAGAAAGCTTAAAGTGGACTGTGCCCTGGGTATGCCATGTGGAATCGTCACATTCTGGATCCAGGCCCCTTCACGATATCACATTCACCAGATCCAGAAAAAAAACACTTCATGATGGATTTATATCTAGTATTAGAAGGTAGTGAGACAAGGACCTCTATTATTCACTTAGTGAAATGCAAGTGGAAACGCAGTGGGGTTATTTATTTCTCTTGGTCATTTCCAAGCCCCGATACCCACGCGGGGGAGTATCGCCACAGAGTGGAGGTTTGGAGAGTTTTCCTTCTCCTAGATGGGTTGCGTTATTTAGGCTGACGTGCCCCATCAACACGAAGCTAAACTGGTTTTGAGGCGCCAGTGTTCCGCCTTTCATCCTTTCTTCTGTCAGTTTGTAACAACACATAAAAAAGGAAAGTTCCCCTTTCAGACCTTGAGGTCTATAGGACAGATGATATAAAGGTCATCTGTTTCTGTGGCCTATTGTAAGTGAGGGTGTCATGTGGCCAGCACAATGAACAACCGCCTTTACTTTTCCCCAATTAAAATTACATGTAGCCAATAATCATTTAACTCTTTGGTTAATTATGTTTTGTTAAGGACAATGAATAATAGTGCTATGTTTCAACTTGATCTGAGTATGGGAAGTGGGAGAATAACATGTACACAATTTTTATCAAAAAGTCAGTCAGACTTGATGAAAGCTTTATAAAAAGTATATTGATATGGACTAGTTTAGGTAACCAAGTGAGCTAAAAGATAAACAAAAATTGTGATGTTTGTGACTCATGGAGTTTTTATTTGTATTTTAAGGATCGTCATACCATTTTAAGATCCTGGGATGTGAAAGACTTTGCACCGGACTGTCGTCAGTATCTTTACCTCTTCCATGCCGGCAATAAAATACATCTGAAACTTGTTGGTAAATATTTATTTTTTATTATATTGCTCTAGATCCTAGAGGCTTTTTTTGCAGTCTGTAAATGTTTTTTTTAATTTTCAAACATTAATATAAAAATAATTTTTTGTTTTATTATAATTGCTTTGTGCTATATTATAAACAAAAAATTTATAAAAGTCTAATCAAAGCATTCTTTTCACCCCGAATGGCAAAAAAAAATTAATTCCATCTAAACGTGGAAAATAATTCAGGATTCAAAGAGTTCTAATGGGTACCTGACTTTAGTTAGGGAATTGTAAAGGTGGTTGATCATTGTGTTGGCCACATGACACCCTCATTAACCATGGGCCACAGAAACAACATCTACCACATAGACCGCAAGGTCTGCAAGGGGAACTTAACATACATTTAATGCTTTACTTTTTGGTATAAACTTAAATTTGTTAGCTTCAACTAAATAATGACTTAAGGGGAGACTAATGCTCTGAAAACAATAAATTGGGAAAAAAAGATTTGAATGCTGGGACAAGAAGCCCCTGGATGAGGCTGCCAAGTGATTGGTTCAAATTTCACACAGTTCAGGCCAAACTCTTAGGCCCTTACTCAAATAGAGTTAGAATATCATTAATGTTATTAATATATTTACATTTTGACATCAAAGTTTGTACTTCACAGATCATATTGTATGTGAAGATGGGTTAAGGTTAGATTAGATGAGTTCAGCTTTGCCTTGTTAGCCAACAACTGTCTGTATCCTGGACTGTCCACACTTGTATTATTGCTGGTACATTTTCAGCAGTAAGTTGACTTTAAAACATTCCTAAGTTATGACTGTTTTAGTTTTCAACTTCCTTTTAAAATAACTCTAGAACAAAATGGTGACAAAATGAGCCTTATAAACTCAAGAACCCTACATATAACAAATAATTTAAAAGTTTTTAAAAACAATTTTTCAAATTGAAAAAAAAAAAAAAAGCTAAACATGTTCTCAGTGTGTTTTACAGCTCATTGCATTGCACTATTAGTTCATTCTAGATTTTTCTTTGTTTCTGGCATTCATCAAAACTGTATCTAGTTAAACTACCAACTATGTCATTTCTTTGGGCAGCTGCTGGAAAGGGTGGGTGCCTAATGTAAAGCTTGGCATTTCTTAAGATCAATAGAGAGGCAATAATGTTTGGGCAGCCCATGTTTTTAAAAAATCTAAAGCTAAGGAACTAAGCAGAAAGATGGTCAACACCTTTGTGGTGCCCCAATGGTCTAACATGCTAAGGGATAGGTAAATGTGATGAAGGAATGCAGCTTGGAAAAGAAATATTGTCTCTCTTGGCAGATGAAGATTAACAAACATTTCATTCTGAAATTGATTTAACATTTGTAATGTGTCTCTCTAACACCAGAATATAAAACTCTATAAGACTTGGAATAATCTAATTAGTTTCTTACTTCCAATGCCACACCAGGTGAGCCATGGCAGCAGACGTATAGAAGGCATGCTGGGAATGAAATTCATCACATACAGCTGCAAAAAATTGTTTTCATTGGTAATTATGTGGGCTACACTTACCCACAAGCCTCAGCTGATGCTCACCAAAGGTCAGTGTATGCAAGTATAGTTTTGTTCATTGTTACATTAGATAAGCAGTTTTTATGATTGCTTTATTATATTAAGCAGATCCCTTTAAAAAGAATTACTTCAAAATTTATTGGCCCATCAGTCATGTGAATAAAAATGTTTTCATAGCCAATTGACATAATTATAAAAAAAAAAAGTTCCCCTTTCAGACCATGGGGCAGATGATGTAAAGTTCATCTGTTTCTCTGGCTCATGGTTAAATAGGGTGTCATGAGGCCAGCACAACAACCTACCGCTAAACCCAAAGATCCCAAAATTAGAAATTCGAGTCTTTGACAGGATTTGAACCCGGGACCCCTGGTTCAGATAGCTAAGTGCTTTACCACTCAGCTACTGCGCCTCCAATTAACAAAAGAGCGTAATGGCAGAATCTTGTCTTGTTTTTCTAAGTACTATTCATGCGGCGTTGTTCTGAATATGTTGCATCTTGGCTATTTTTTCATCAAGTATACCTGCTAGCACTGCGTTGCAGTAGTCAAGGCAAGAGAGTATGAATGCCACAGCGGCGTTGTTCTGAATATGTTGCATCTTGGCTATTTTGTCATCAGGTATACCTGCTAGCACTGCATTGCAGTAGTCAAGGCAAGAGAGTATGAATGCCACAGCTAGCGTTTTTGTTGAGTGCGTTGTTAAATATGGTTGGATCTTGTGTTAAAAGTTACTTTTTTTTTTTGTTTTGTAAAGGCTTTCAATTATAATATATAATTTAGTACAGACAACATTTTTTCATCTTTGTCTACAGAAAGAAAAATGAAACCTAATTATTGATGATATAATATTGCTAACAATCATTGCTGTCATCTTATTCTGAGCTACCTACTTCTTAATATGACTAGCTCAACACATTTGGATCTACTAGTGGACCTCTTTTAATAGTTCATTTCACAGAACACTTTTTCATTAATGTGGCTGTAGAGAGATGTTCCTTTGCACATGTGTCCCATGTTAAGGTGACATTTGGCATGCTTTTTTTTCCAGAACTGAGGCAAATCTTTTTCGCTGTTCATACCTTTCTTGGTTACCATTTCTTTACATAGTGTGGTGTAGGGCCTTGCGTTTCCTGTTGTCAACATCATTGTCCACTGCTTTGAGGTCCTGTTTGATTACATCAACATATCAAAAGGTGGGGACCATCAGTTCATATTGAACCTGTCGTGAGTTGTCCATAAAATTAACACTTGGTATATGATTGTCCTTCAGGCATGATCAAGCCAGCTCAGACATCGTTGTCTGAGGATTGTAAAGATACTTGGAAGACCAATTTTAGCAAGTAACTTTATAAATGTTATAATATCATTAGCTCTTGATACCTCAACATCATCAGCAACTTACATCATTCTTTAATTTTAGCTACATTTTATAACTTCAGCTATTAATGTTACTAAAATATAACATTATCAGCTATTGATGTAATTATATTGAAAGTTACCTACATCATGATATCAACAGTGATGTTATAATAATACAAGATACATCAGTATCTGGTCAGCATGAAAGAGAGATGAGTGCTGATGTTGGAAAGCCCAGCAATCACACATTTTATGCGCAGATTTTTCCTCAGTAATGGAGAGGTTAGTCCATATCAAATAGAGGGCAGTAGAGCTTCTCTATTCCATTTTTAAATGATTCTTGGCCTCCTTCAGTCATAAAGACAAAGGTTCATCTCATAGAACACTATTTCAACTTAACAGTTTTATTCCATAAATCCATGGTGTTGTTTTTTCACTCTGCTCTCTATGAAGCTTTTCAAAATCAACACCAATAGCATGGAGACAAAAAGCAAAAGCACAGGATAGACCCTCATGGAAAGCAAGCATAACAGAAATGACCTGGATCACAGTTGAGTATGATGCAATGTTTAGTGATCAAAAATACCAAGCCTGTGACTGCAGATGTGTATCTAGGATTTAGGACTGGCCTCTTAAGGCACATGAGTAGTTGCAAAGGGAAAAGATCATCTATTGAGATGTTAAAGGATGTAGACAGACAAGCTTCATCCACAACAATATTTCTTGCTACTTATAACATTTTTATCTTGCATATCTTTGTCACACTTATTATAAGATTACTCTCTAAACCACAATAGTACAAGTTGCCTTATTTAAAATACTGTTTGCTTACTGTCAGAATACTAAAAATAGCCATCTATGTTGTAATATCACTAGCTATTGATAACTTATTATCCGTGGTTAGATACCAACTTCATTATTTAAATAAGTACCTTCTATTCATTATACTCATTAAAATAGAGAGGCAGGATAATATTTAAAGAGTTAAAAAAAATGAACATTTTCTGGGATTTTTTAAAGTTATTAGGAAAAAAAATTACATACTACACATTTTCAGTGTCAGAACACTAAAGTCTGCAGAAACTGAAGTAAATCCTTTTTGTTTCAACTTAACCTGTTTTATGCCATAAATCCATTTTTTTTTTCACTCTGTGCTAGAATGTTGAGTCAGATATTGAAGCCAGAGCTTTGTATCTAAGTCAAAGACCACTAGTATTTGACAGTGTTTACAGAGGACAAGATGTCCCAGCTCAGTCCAAAATTCATAAAGTAAGTATAAATATTTATTAAATTATAAAAAAATTTTATGTATAGAATTAAATAAGCAAAGGGTTTACAATAGGTCTAGTGCAAGATACATTCTAGGATAACAAATCTATATACCAGTGATTATAGGCATGAAGAAAGTCAGTATACCATTGTTCTTAGAGGAAAACTTTAAAGACCAGCTCCTACAAATAAATAATATTTGCTACTTTGTCAAAATGTGTTTAAAAAGAAAATTTGTTTACAATTTCTTTCTGTTCTAATTAGGACTGTGTCTCAGTGAAGCATAAGAGTTGGTCTTGGATTCAAACAGTCAATGAATGTTTAGGCATTCATAGTGAAAATACTGCTAACTATCATCAGGTAAATATTATTCCTTTTCCTTTGTGAAATTTTGTGTATTAGAAATTGCTAGCTAGAATCAAAAGTTATTGATTCTCAGTAAATAATTGTGTAGTAAATTTTCACCCAGCCAACATAGATTAAAAATAAAAATAAGTATTTCAAGACTTTCATCTTATATAGAACCAGAGAAATAGAAAAAAAATATGGTAAAAGAAACATTTAAAATGCAATATTATGAAATGAGCTGGCTCAAAACTGGTCATTGGAAAATGCAGAAAACTAAAGTGAAATCTAATTAGAAGCAGTAGACCAAGTGAAACATTATTACAAGAAGTAAATGAAACTGACACTAAAGTTTGAGTAGTTAACCAAAGTGTCAATAGCTGTAGAAGTGGACAACCAGATGACAGTTTAATACAGGCAGAAAACCAAAATTGCATGCCAATTTTAATACTAAATCAAACATCTCAGTACAATCAGTAAGACATGCATGAAACCAGGTCTATGTCTACAATAATTGCATCTTAATTGTACCAAGATGCTCTGATATTTTGACCATGATGTTCTTATAGATGTAGTATAATGATAAGACATTTCTATTCTAATGTTCTGTAAGTTCTACCATGATGTTCTGATAGAAGTACCTTAATGATTAGGCATTTCTATTCTAATGTTCTGAATGTTGTACCATGATGTTCTGATAGAAATACCTTAATGATTAGGCATTTCTATTCTAATGCTCTGAATGTTGTACCATGATGTTCTGATAGAAGTACCTTAATGATTAGACATTTCTACTCTAATGTTCTGAATGTTCTACCATGATGTTCTGATAGAAGTACCTTAATGATTAGACATTTCTATTCTAATGTTCTGAATGGTGTACCATGATGTTCTGATAGAAGTACCTTAATGTTTAGACTTTTCTATTCTAATGTTCTCAAAGTTGACCATGATGTTTGCCACCTGGAAGAAGACATGCTTTCATTCTTGCTTTGGATGGACAGTTCAACAGTTAGAGCTCAAGTCAAGACTCAAGATCCTGATGTCATGTTAAAACATTTCAGAGTAAGATTATTTATCATTCAGCTTTGTTTAGATTTAGATTATATATCATAAACAAAACACAATTTTTTTTTTCATATTGTAGTTCAAGATTATGTCCTTTTTTTAATTACTTTTTTTTATATTCAGAGCAACATATTTCATGTTAAGATTACTCTTTAGCAAAATTGTACAGGTTTTTTACAGCACTAGAGAAGGTTTAATAAATATAAAGAAAGAAAGTGTCAGATGCTGATGCACAAATAGGAAAATAATTCTTTTGCTAATAATTTTTATTTCAGTTAATAAACAATTGTTGGACTATCAGGGCTAGTTAGATCTTCTCACAGAGCGAAGTTGAGATATTCACCCAGTTCATCACCACCAAGAACTGCCAGAATGGCATTTGAAGGCTAGAGCTCTTGTCCAATATCAGCACAAACATGTGAGTTTGCCATGGGACTTTTTCATTCAGTTTCCTTGTATGTATCTTTATTATTCTGTAGGAGAACCAAATTGTTAAAGTTGCATCTATAATTGTTCTGTATAGCTGTGTCTATAAACTAAAGCCAGTTATCATCATTGAATTGTTTAGACGATTTTTTCAATGGTTAACCAGATAGTTGCTAATATCAACCTGATCTTGTACAATGAAAATTCTACAGCTACAAAGGACTTGTTTGAAGTCTTATGACCTTTGATGCACTTAAACTGTTAAATGGCACAAGAGTGATCAAAGCTAGGGCCAATTATGTCTTTGTCATTTGTCTTTTGTACATTCTTTGAAGTTCTACAAGAAATTCCTTGTTAGCAGCATTATCAGCCATTCCCTAAAAGACACAATGATTTAGCCACTGTTCAAAGATTTATTTTCATGTCTGTTTTTTTTTTTTTTCTTTGTAGTGACACACTTTTATTATAAGATAAGATAATTTTATTGATCCAATCAAATGGAAATTCAGTTTGACTACAGTTGACAACATCAGCGTAACTACTGTACAATAAAATTATAGATGAAAAATTCGAACAACATTCACACACGAAACACAGCGCTTTATGAATTTGACTTCTATATACTTCTCGATGACGACAGCTGATCTTGTAACACTCCGACCGAAAGTGGGATAAAGGAATTTTTAAATCTTTCTGTTTTAGTCCTAATGGAAAGGAGATGACCACTTCGTTCAGATCTTATGTAACAGGGGTTTAATGGGTGCAGGTTGTCCTTATTTCTTCATTCCCAATTAAAAGTCAGTCTGTTTTTGAAACAAAAATAAAAATATTATTCTCATTTAAACATACAATTGTTGTTATCAAAGATCTTGTTCTTTTTCATCATTCCAAATTGATTTCCTTGATTTTAAATTATCAGTAAAAGTTAGGTGCAATAATTGTATTGTTCCTGTTTGTTCATGAAATAGTTGGGAGCTTATCCATATATCTTGTGTTAGGACTTGTCCCTGGTCCATGTGTACCAACATCATATCATAGTCACAGTTTTAAAATGCTTGAAATAAAGTTCATCCAAAGACCTAAATAATAAATAACCAGACAATATTTAAATTTGGAAAGCCTCATAAGGAATTGTGTGGAATGAAATATTTTAATTGTAATATAAAAAAAAAGTTCCAAAAAGGTTTGATGTCACTTAGATCCCATGATACCAGAGCAGGTTTAATTAATAATTAGTTGTAGCTAAGTCTTCTTAATGTGGTTGTATTTGTTGGGATTAATAGTAAAGATTTTTGTTTCTTATACATTCAGGTGTCATTAGCAAAAGGGGACTTTGTCAAGATTTTGGAAAATTCTGATGCTGAAAGATGGAAGGTAATATTTGTAATTTTTTTCAGTATAAATCTGATTCATTAGCGATTAAGTATCAATATAGTCTTCTTATAAATATAACAGCCTAAGTGAAATCTTGGCCTAAATTGTTAATACTATATCATCTTCTGTGTGTTTCATATCAAAATTTTAGATGGAATAGAAAGTGAAGTTCCTGCTATTGTGTTGGTCATTCCTTCCTGCTTCCAGCAGATTGATAAGTAAGTGGATGAATGTTTACATGTTAGTGAAATTAAAACTAGTTGTAAAGTAGGTCAAGCTACAAAATGATTTTTATTTTCTATCCACAAACCTAAATCCTTTGTGAAGTAGCTCTAAAATCTCTTATTATTAAAGATTCACACACTTTCATTGAAATACTGTCTATTGATTAGAATGCACTTTCAATGAAGTCATTTTCTAATCTTTTGTTTTGTCTTTGTTGATTTTAGATTAAGAGAACAAATTAAGGTCAATAGTTCTATTGCTGCTAAAAGATTAAGGTCACATTTGATCCAGTTTTTAAGTGCTGCTATTTCCCAGACACAGTCCAAAGATGTAAGTACACAGTTGGAATAGGGAGTTGTTTATCTATTAATCATCTTTTTTTTTTATTTCTGTATGTGGTAAAAGCTCATAAAATAATATTTTGTTATTATTCATAGTTATGTTTTTCCTGCTGAAGATGGTGAATGAGGCAGCAGACATCTTGAAAGGAGCTGATTTCGAGTTCCTTCAACAGTCTTTTCATTTTATTTAGGAAGAAGCTCATCAGTCACTTCAAACCAGGTACAATAAGCAGTAATGTTTGTACTGTAGATATTAGGAATTAGTGTTGCAAACAGAAAGAGATTAATTTTTTCCTTCTCATGATTAAACTATTCTTACCATAATTATAATAATGTTTTAATCTGTGAGGAAATGTGTTTTACATATGTTTACTGTATATTGGAGTGGGGGCAGGGCTGGGCGGGGAATGTGGTCATTGACAGAGCATGTCAAACACAGAGTATAGAATCTTGAATGAGTTCTTTAATTGTGGTCTTAGTTTTTGAGATCTTAAATAACAGACTGCACAAAACAAATGCTATGGGTGCATGGAACAGCTTGCACTAATTTGAAAATGTGTTATGAATACAGTTTAAATCAGTAATGAACAACTATATTTCCATGTACATATGTTGTTTGTTTTTTTAAGAATTATTTGAAAAATAAAAATTAAGTTGTTATTAAGTCCATATATCCAAAATTAATTTGACTTGATCTCTAACACAAATTTGTTCTTATTTAGGTGATGATGGAGTCATAAACAGTAGGATACAGAGGTGAAACAAAACTGGAGCTTTAGTTTGTTTGTTTGTAGTAAGTCATTTTTCTTTTTTTGAAGTCATTTCGTTGGGACAAATCAACTAATTTGTTTGATTTTTTTTTTTTAATAAAAGGTTAGTTTTTGAGTTTTGTCAACACAAGTCAGTTACTTTAAAGCTGTAATTCTCTCTACTGTACAACAGTATTTCTGGATTAAGGCATGCAATAAAATTTTGGGTTATTTCTTGTCTAGGAACTTGGCATCTACTCCAGACATTATTCTGAAGAACACTCAAGTAAAAGAAAAGAAGAAATGTTAAAGGTTAAGGACTTGGGCTCCAATCATACTTACACTTCAAAAGCTTTAATTTGAAAGGTCAGTACTTAGTGATGGGAACTAAACTAAATTTAAAAAGTTAAACTAAAACTAAGTTTCAACTAACAAAAAGTAGTTAAACTAAAAGTTTATCATGAATTTCAAAATGTAGTTAAACTAAACTAAAGAAGATTAATCATACCATACAAACCTTTTCATACCTTTTGGGGGGGGGGGGATCTAGACCTATCTATAATCATTCGACTCTATGCCTGCGGCTTGAACTAATTCTTTTAACATTGTAGAGCATAATAAAATCAGTATTGAGGAAGATGTTTCTTACATAAACGTTAATGCACAATAAAATTTAAAAAAAAAGATGTCTAAATAAAATGTGTGCTTGTATATTTGCCTTGAATTAAAACCTTTACCTGGTACTTTTA
This sequence comes from Biomphalaria glabrata, assembly GCF_947242115.1. NCBI lineage: Eukaryota > Metazoa > Mollusca > Gastropoda > Planorbidae > Biomphalaria > Biomphalaria glabrata. Next base: position 591,775 of record NW_026602928.1, read on the forward strand.
CAAAAAAAATTATATTAACTTATTATTATACCGGTAAAGTTTAAAATCTCATTAAATAACAGATTTAGAATTTCAGATTTAGATCTAGTAACGAAAGATATAGAAACAAAATTTTGGAGTGTTATTTTCTTGTCTGACCACTCACAAACACTATTGCATAACCGTTAAAAGTGTGCATAGAAAAAAACACGGGGTGGTCTTGTCTCTGTGGGCCGCACACTGCAGTACACTAGGCCTACATGTGTCTATGTCTATCTGATCAGGTTGTTAAAATCACTGTCTGTTTACTTTTTGGGCAGGAAGGGTGTGTACAAATTTCAGTGTAAAGATAGATCTACGAACATTCTTGACTAAACATGGGCCAGTGTGTTATTTTCTTGTTTGACCACTCAACATCAAGCAAACACAATTGCATAACGTGCAATGAAAAAAAAAAAACAGGCTGGTCTTGTAGTATCATTGACTACACGTGTACAGTACACTAGGCCTACAGTCTATTTACTTTTTGGTCAGGGAGGGTATGGATTAGGGTGTTGTTTTTTTCTAGAGTTCATTATGCTAATGCTTTTAGATCTATAATTTGTCAACTTAGACATAGATCTCAATAATAAGTCTTAAGACTAGAATCTATTATATGTCTCTGCTTCATCAAAGGTTTAAGCTATAAAAAGGTTGTACTTGATGTTCCTGCAGTTAATAAATTATTGTTTGCAGAAAATGAATTGACTAAAACTACTAAATATTGACCTAACTTGCTAATCAGATTCCCACTATAAACAGAAATTAAACACCAGAACATGATTTTAGAAAAAACTCGGAACAACTCTATTCATAATATTGCAATAAAAGCTTTTGGTAAACAAATGTTTAGCAACATTTAATACTACTGCTAGTTTCAAGTGCAGATATTGACTCACGGGTAACTTCTACTTTACCCTCTTCAAATGCAGACTGACAAAATAGTTGTTAACTGCATCACTCTTTGATAATCAAAGGTTGTTGATATCACATGACCAGAAAACTGGGATGTGCTTTTCAACCGCTACTACATGTTGAAAAGTTTTACAAATTTTAATTAAACATTTTAGTTTGTAACTAAAAAAAATAATTAAACTACGATTTTAACTAAACTATTTTTTTCTAGTTAAACTTTGGCCTTAATTAATTTGTTTTAGTTAAACTAAAAGTTTCTAGCTTTTTAATTAACTCTTGCACAGTGATATATAATGTCTGATTTGATTTAAGTAGTTCAAGATATAGATAGATCTAGATCTAATGAGACTAATAAAAGTCCAACTACAAGTCTAGATTTATCTAGAGTTCTAATCTAGATTCTTGATCAAGAAAATATCATCTAATGAGTGATTTATAGTAGATAAATCTTTACTAGGAATTACTAGTGTCTAGAAAATCTAGATTTAGTCCTAGATTTTAGTGATAATGAATGATACATTATTTAAAGAATATAATAAATATAATTAATTCTACATTATTTTAAAAAATTCAGCGACATCTTTTTAAAGTCGCTGCAACAGGCCAGTTAAAAAAACGCTGGTGCACAAAATTTCCTAAAATGTTTTCAAAGTCTGTTCCCATCACTGATTGAAGTTAATGTTAAACTATTGGTAGAGTTAGTGAGACAAAAAATTCAAGTTAAAAAATGGAGGCATGTGTTTGTGCATGCTAAATAAAAACTTGAATGTAATAGCCACTAACTATCAGAAAAAAAATTTTATTCTTCTTCTTGAAACTGTCAGTTAGAGTTGAGCCTTCGGCTATTTGGAACTCTAGGCCAGCAAAAGTGAACAAGAGCTCTCTCTCACTGGCCTGAATGAGAACAGTGTACACTGTTCTGTCTGGCGGGTGGGTCAGACTCACTGCAAGAGGCCGCGTACACTAAGACCCCCCCCCCCCCCCCCCCCCCCATTTTCCTTTTCTATACCAGGCTAACCATGCGGGACACGCCATTTATGTAACAGCCCCTTGAGGAACAGCGCCTGGATTGTGACAAGGTTGTGGGAGCTTTTTTACAACTCTGCGCAATGCAAGAGGATGCTCTCGCACCCCCTTAGGCACCCCCACGGGAGTCTTGTTTTGCTACCCTTTAACCTCGTTTCCTCCTACGATCATTTCCACCCGGGCACCACTATGAGGCAGGGTATCATGCCCAGGAAAAAAATTTCTATCAAATGATGATTAATTTATATGTCAAGATAAATGTCAAGATTTTTTAACCACTTATTAATCTGCGTGTCATGTGTTTATCACAAATACCAACTATCTTTATTTTCCAACAAAGGAACCAAGGCCTTCTGAAAATCCTATTTTGAAAATTGTTTTATTTGGATTCATGTCAAAATATTTAAAAGATCCATTTTGTATAATTTAAATAATAATTGTGAAATTCAACTTGATATAGCCTAGATTTTAGTCCTACTCATAATATTCTGTATGTATAAATGATTATTTTTTCAATGAGGTTTATAGGCATATTAGTCAAATATTGGATATGTAGCATTAAACAATATAAAATTTGTTTATAGTAGGGGTGCACTGGATAGTACTTTTTTATATCCGGCCGGAGCCGAATACCTAAGTGTCTTGTAAATAGCTTGTATTGCTGAGCATTTTACGAAACTGTTAATAACATACCTATATTTGTTTGTTTTTTTCTCCTTTTATATTCCTTATTGTTTTAAACTCTGTTACTGATTGATTTATAAAAGATTAACAGTATAAACAAAAATTAATCTGTGTAGCATGAGCGTGTCTGTATGTATGTACAAGGCCACCAACTATAAAGGCTGTGTGTTGGAGGGTCAATGTAAAATATGTTAGTAAATATTTAACTAGTTACTAATGTAAATCTCTCATCTGGCTTGTATGGTGGTTGGATGTATGTGTTCAAGAATTTCTGACCAACAACTTGTAATTTTAAGTCCAAAGACTGCTTCTGGATTCAAGGGCATAATACTGATAGCTGTTAGTTAATAGTTGGAATCTGAAGCGTTGTAGGTCATATATTTATTAATCCATTTGCGGCAAACGATATTTTATTAACAGCAGGAACATCTATTATACCTACTCATAGCCAGAGCCTTAAATGTTGCGAAACATAGATTTAATTGTAGTCTGTAGGCCTTTTATTGATATCTATGTTTAGATCTACTGTTATATAGATCTAAGAGAATTAGGAAAACCAAAAAAAACAAAAACATATTTGTTTTATTTTATTGTGCAACGAACGTTTGTTCAGCGCCCTAAATGACATTTCTCTCCAAGTAAACAAACTTAGTCTCATCATCTAGTTACCTCTAGACAGTGTCAATATTTCTCAACAATCTGCGTTAATCCATTCTGGCTTAAGAATGGTCAATGTCTATCAATACATTGTCATGGATTAAACAAATAAGAAGTTGAGCATGTTGAGTCTCTTGAGCCCTCCCTTAAAAGATACCCCTGGTCAGTGTCTGTTTGGCTTGTAGTCCAGCCTCCTAATTGAGACTTAAAGTAAACAAACTTATTGTCCCGGCCAAAAATATAAAAGGTGTGGCATGTGGTCCAGACCCTTGATTGACAACCTATCTCATAATAAACAAACTCATACCAGATTAACCTTATAAAGATTTGGCTTGTAGTCCCGCCCCTAATAAAAATTCTTCTCCAAGTAAACAAACTCAGTTCCCTCATAAGATGTGACCTCTGGAAAGTGTCAACACGTTGACATCTGGCTTGATGTGGTAAGCTGCCTATCTGTGAACTCAATGTTATGGACTATACAAACAAAAAGAGGTGGAGTTGCTCATCTCTACCTCTGGAGATATACCCGCACATCTAGACAGATTATCAGCGTGGCATAGTTAAGGAATATTACATGTTTACTAGACCACTCAAAAGTCAAGACAAGCTTTTAAAATGTGCATGACATCGTTGCTATGTATGTAATGCGAATTTATAATGTAAAGTCTTATTTCTATTTAGATTAACACGCCTTGTCTTTGTACTAAAAAAATATTTGGTGCATATTCATAGTTTTTAGTTTTAAAAACAGATTTTTTTATTTGAAACAAAAAAGTTAATGTATTTCAGAACTGACATTATTGAATCATGTCCACTTTATGAGTATTGGTTTATTTTTATTAACATGGAGATTTAGTTTAAACTTCTTGTTGGACATCGTTTATCAGCATCGACTACCTTTATATTGTTTGCCTTTCGCCTGTGTTGTTTCGATATTTAAGTGTTACCTCCGTTTGGCGTATCTGGAAAACACTTAGCACGGAGGCGCATAACAATATTCATAGAAATACAGGTGTAGCTTTTACTATCCGGTAGTGATATCCAACCGGAGCCGGATAGTGAAAAAGTGCAGAATATTCAGCAGAAGCCAGAGCCGGAGCAACTATCCGGTGCACCCCTAGTTTATAGGCATATACATCAAATAATATTCTATCTGCATGATGACTGGGTTAAGTTTAGGGATTTGGTTAGGTGAACCCCATGACAAAAGTCAAGGAACAGATGATATATAATATATACAGTTAAGCATTCTGTATTTAAAAGATCTCTAACATAAAAAGTTACTCACTAAAACAACTTAAATTTCCTTACTAAGTCATTGCAGTGTGTTAAATTAGTCTTTCTGATTTCATGATTAGCCATGTAAGCTGTCCATTTCACACACTAGAAAATGATTTTAAAAATATATTTAGTTACTTAACTTTATTTTTTATATTAATACAATAAACATTCTTTTATTTTACAGGTCTTATATTTTTGTAGAAATAAATTTTACTAGTGGAGTTTTTGTAGCTGCCAGAGTGGATCAAGGTGGATGTGATATCTATTTATAAACATGTATACCAGTATATTGTAATCAGTGATTTTCATTTTTTGGTAACAGTTTGTTTCCATTTAGATTGCAGTCTTTCTTATGTGAAAACAAGATGTCTGCATAATTTTTTAAACTCATTTAAATTTATTAGATGAAATATTTATAAAACATACAATGTAAATTGTTTTGTAAAATGATTATACATTTGAGTTCATAAAAATGTGTAATTTTTTAATGGCATCATGTTTCTGCTTATCTGTATCTGATACTGATGATGTGTTTTCTAAATCTATTACTGCTTCACCATTGAGGAAAAACTGCACATGTTTAAACCCATATCTGAAGTAACTTTCCAGAAAAAAAAAGATGTATGTTGGACAGTGTCCAAAATTTCAAATCATTTCCTTCAAAATGTTATCAATTTCCTCCATAACTTCATAACATTATTGAATTTTTTCCTTCAGAACACAATTGTAAATTATCTTTTTTTTTTTTTTTTTTTTTTTTTTTTTTTTTTTGTTAAACCACAATGAGAGTCTAATAACTAATAGTCTAGCAAACAATTACTTATAATTTGCCTTATTATTATACAATATTAAGATTTACTTCTGCAGGGATGAAAAACTTTTTTTAAAATACAATAGACATGTATAATAATAAAGTACATTCACACCTGACTCACTCATAATTTACATGTGAAAAGTTTATATCAGATTGTTTCTATTTAATGATTTGATTGCCATCAGTGTCTTGTATCTCTTTTGTGATGGTAAAGTCACAAAATGTAGGAAACCCCACTGTGTTTGGTCCAGTATGTGGGTTATTATATGTAAGTCTATTGTATTTTCTATATTATTTTACAAATGTAAAAAAAATAAAAAGAAATTGTTACACTGTTGATGTTTTTAAACTAACATTTTTATTTATTTATGCTTACATATCTGTTGTGTTTTAGTTTGTTCATAAATATAGATTCTTAAATTAAATTGTTTGTTTCCGCACTTATAAAGCATGATCATCTGTAAGCCTATCTTGACTCTTTTTTTTTTTTAAGTTCCAGAAAACATTTATATTTTTTTTCTTGAAACCACTCTATGGAAGCCTCAATTTTAATTATATTAACTTTCATCATAAACATTGGATAGCTGCCTGGTTGTAATGTAGCGGTTTGCTACCATCTCAAGAAGAGCTTTTCCATGAAACATGCCTTTCCAAAACACTCACTATTCTTAAAGATAACCTTCACCCATTAAACCACTGTTACATAAGATCTGAATGAAGTGGTTGTCTCCTTTCCATTAGAACTAAAACAGAAAGATTTTAAAACTCCTTCATCTCACTGTTGGTCAGAGTGTTACAAGATCATCTATCATCATCGAGAAGTTCATAGAAGTCTAATTCATAAAGCGCTGGTTGTGAGTGTGTCTGTGTTTTGTGTGTGAATGTTGTTCGTATTTGCATCTATAATGTTATTGTTACAGTAGTTGTGCTGAGGTTGTCAATTGTTGTCAAACTGAATATCCATTTTCTGGACTGTCGATCAGAATTCTCAATGGTCCAGAGTTCATACTCTGGCAGTCTGCCCAATGACATCCCCCTCATCTTGCAGGAGGTTTGTACGTGGAATTATGTTATCCTGAAGGTACATCTGAAACATGTAAAGCAAACATTTCTTTAGTCTGGCACACAACTTGCACAAGCTTGGACATATGTCGAATACCAGAATAGTTTACTCTAAAGAAAAGTGTAAATATTTGAAATCCATAAATCTATATATGAAAGTCAAAACATGGACTCGCTCTTGTGATTCTCCTATTTAAAGATAATTTAAAATTTTACCCAGTTTTTCATTACCTCTTCCTTGGAATAAGTGATCACTTTTTGCAATCCATTTCTTTACTAGAACTGATTTGGTACTCTTTCCTAAATGTTTTTTTTTTTATTTCTGCACATAAATTTGTAAAATGTAAAATGCAACTTTTTATTCAACACAATATTTTTATTTTTTGAAAAAACTGAATATCACACTATAGCTTTTAGCCTTTATATGAGCCAATGCATGGACTAGATTGAGAATGGTAATGCCTTTTGGCAATGGTGAGTGACTACAAATTGAAAGATGTCGTAATGAACTTAAAACAGTTTACAACCATTAAAAGAACAATAAATACAATAATATTTTTAATTACAATTTGACTAAGCCAAACTTAAAATACACTCAAAAGTACATTCAGCTTAATGTCCATGTTAACATTTCGGAGAAGAAAACAACAAATCTGTTTCATTATGTTATTAGTAGAGTTGGATCATGAGATCTCCGTAATGAAGAACATCCTGTTAAAGGGAAAGAATCAAACTAAGGATCTATAGTAATAAGGCTTGTCTTCCAGTCCGAAGATTGATGAGGAATACAGTATTTCCTGTTGCTTCGCAGCACCAGCTATGACCTATATATTTTGCCACTCGCAGCACAGCATTACCATTGTTCATCTATTGTGGTTAACAAAATGCTTCTCATTCATGATCAAAGATGTCTACAAAACATCATCATGTACCGGTTAACAAAATGCTTCTCATTCGTGATCAAAGATGTCTATAAAACATCATCGTCATGTACTGGTACTGAGCACGAATCCCTCTTAGTTCACACACACATAAAATCTCAATGTGTTCGCAAAGTTTAAGTATATTCTCATTTTGAATGTAGCCTTCACTAATATGGATGCAAAAGACGAGTTTATCTGGATCATTAAATTAGTCATGGCCTACGGAAGCATATACCTTATTAAATTAGCTCTATTCTACGTTTCTTGTTGCAGCTGTTGTCCTTCTTTCACAGCAAGACAATTCCGACTACAAGAAATCGATTTTAAGCTACGTTTTCCCAGTCCGATATTAGTTCCACATTCTTGGATAGAAATCTTGAGTGTAATTTCATAGCGTTTTTAATGATCCCCTTGTGTCTTCCTCTGCAGTCAATCGGCCATACGCTTAAGGCAATCCTTTTATTTTGGGTGAGCAGAAAGGTCGGCCTAACATATGTTCACCCCCCCCCTCTCCAATCCCAAGAAACCATTTTAAGATCAGCTTAGAGCCAGCAAGCTTTAATTGACATAGAAAACACCTGGCAGAAGCGACTTCAGAACGAGACTTCGAGACTTGTTACAAAGGCTGCGAGATACACTATTGAGACAAAATATATTATATTATATTATATTATACAGTCGATACTTCAAAAAAGAAGATGATTACGTCCTACGCGTCATGCATATTAAACAATGACCTAAAATTCTTCTAAGAAACGTACTGGTTTTTCCTGGCTAGCTCAGGCAACCCATTCCAAGCACTAATAGCACTAGGAAAGAAGGAGCATTTGTACTCATTTGTCCTAG